>NW_022436990.1:9974599-10006477 GCF_009761245.1 Sapajus apella
GTCTCTACTAAAAATACAAAAAATTAGCTGGGCATGGTGGTGCGTGCCTGTAATCCCAGCTACTCAGGAGGCTGAGGCAGGAGAATTGCCTGAACCCAGGAGGCGGAGGTTGCGGTGAGCCGAGATCGCGCCATTGCACTCCAGCCTGGGTAACATGAGTGAAACTCCATCTCAAAAAAAAAAAAAAAGAAGTAGAAATGCTGTAAAACATGCAGAGCTGTTTGTTCCTGTGTTGTTTTGTGTTGTTTTGTTTTATTAACTGCCAGAACTATCAGTCCTCCATGATCTGTGGGACTATAAAGCACTTCATAGTCCTCTACTAAAAAATTGTTTTTAACTGATGTTAGACTAATAAAAAACTGTGAGCAACTTTTGCTCCATCACACTGGTCTAATGACTTAAAGATAGCAAAGCTTTTTCCTTATAAATCTTCTCTGTTGGCAACATCAGCAAAGGTGGCAATGACCATTTGAAAAGAATAACAGAAACAAGTCCCTTTGAGTTCACATCTGTGGCGGCTCATGCTATTCAGGATGCTGAGGCAGGAGGACTGCTTGAGCCCAGAAGTTCAAGGCTGCAGTGAGCTATAATGGTGCCAGTGCACTCCAGCCTGGGCAACGGAGTAAGACTCAGTCTAAAAAAGGAGGGAGGGAGGGAGAGAATAGAAGGGAAAGAAAGGAAGGGCAGACAAGGAAAAAATCAACCATACTTTCTCAAATGGAGACAAGAAATCAGCCAACTGTTAATGCAAGTTCTCTATGCTGGTAGTATTAAAAGACTTGATCTGCAGGTGACAGGTTCTTTATTCAGATATCCAGCTCTGTGATTAAAGGAGTCTTTAACCATTCAAGTGCTTGTTTTAGACTTCTATGTCAAATTTTTACTAGTATGCTACTCTGTAAAACTATTCAACCAATAGCATCCTCTAATATAGGCAAATCTAAAGATCATGATTGATTACTCACTAAATTCTGACAGACTACTTTACTAATCAGATACTTCACATTTATTCTCACTAGTAACAATAAAGAAAAACTTCTTTAGTTTGTTCTTTTCTACTTGTGTTTTGTTTTTGTTTCAGACTGATATTTTTAGACCTTCCTAGTATAGTCTGGATGCTACTATGATAATTAAAGGTAGGCATGTGGCTCTGTTCTGACCAATGAGATGTAAGGAGAAGTCAGCTTGGGGCTTCTGAGAAAGCCTTTGCTTTTCTGATAAAAAAAGTATGAGAGTGGCTAGACCTATAGGTGCCCTCACCATTCCTGCCTTGAGAGCAGACATGATGGAGCTGAGGTATCCATGGAGAAGAGACCAAGAGAACCAAGAGAGACATTAGCTCTGACTTTGGTTGTTAAACCAATGTTAACAGTCACCCACATCTATACTTCTAATTATTTGAAAAAAAAATCTAATCTTTGTTTAAGCCACTACTGGCCAATTTTTCTGATCTCTGCAGTGGAAAGCATCCCTTGCTGGTAATACTTTCTTTTCCTTCATCACATTTCCAAATTAAAATTCAGATATCACCAAACACCTCAAGAATCCTTACATTCTGCTGAATTACAAAAGCATTATCTGTAACTTAGCAGTGACCGTCATCACGTTTTTGTGTGTCTTTATTATTTCCATTTTTCCAATGGAAAGCAAACTCTTAGAGAATGGAGTTTGTTTCACTCATCTTGGTTCTGCACAGAGCACTCAGCACAGTGAGTAGCAATCATAAGTGTTCAAATAAATATTTATTGAATGATTTGATAATAAATAACTTCTTTCATCACTTAGATGTCAATAATCAAACTCATTTATAGGTCTCCTCATGTAAATGACCTCTTAGAAGTTTCTTTCTACACTTTATAGAGCCATTCATGTACTAACTCCTCAATATTAACTGATCACTTCCCTATGTATCAAAGGAACAGAACAGATATTCATTTAATACAGTTCTTGATTTCAAATAGTTTCTAGAAAATACAATTTTATATAGAAAATGAAATATATTCACTAAAGTTATGCCTTATGGGCTATTTCAGATGTCAGCACTTGAAATACTTACTTAAACTAGGTTTCCCTGTG
Source organism: Sapajus apella (assembly GCF_009761245.1). Lineage (NCBI taxonomy): Eukaryota > Metazoa > Chordata > Mammalia > Primates > Cebidae > Sapajus > Sapajus apella. The sequence continues at coordinate 9,976,676 of NW_022436990.1, forward strand.
ATAGAAATGACATTCAAAATTCAAAATGTGGCCACGCATGGTGGCTTACAACTGTAATCCTAGTAATTTGGGAGGCCACAGCAGGCAGATCACTTGAAGTCAGGAGTTTGAAACCAGCCTGGCCAACATGATAAAACCCCATCTCTATTAAAAACACAAAAAAATTAGTCCGGCATGGTGGCATGCACCTGTAATCCGAGCTACTCATGAGGCTGAGACTAGAGAACTCAGGAAGCAGAGGCTGTAGTGAGCCGAGAGAGCACCAGTGCACTCCACCCTGGGCAGCAGAGCAAAACTCTGTCTCGGAAAAAAAAAAAGTCTAAATACTTACTTAAACTATTTCAACTGCTGACATCTGAAATAGCCCATAAGGCATAACTTTAGTGAATATACTTTCATTTTCTATATAAAATTTTATTTTCTAGAAACTATTTGAAATCAAGAGCTATATTAAATGAATTTCTGTTCCTTTGATACATAGGAAGTGATCAGTTAATACTGAGAAATTAGTACATGAATGGCTCTACAGAGTGTGGAAAGAACTACTCATAGAACTAGAAACAGAATTTCATTTACAAGCAATTCCAAACTTACAAACAAATAAAATTCTAAAAGTACATTTTTAGATGAAACTGGGAACACTTGTTTCAAATAAACAACTTTTTAGGTTGTAGTTAGGTGTCTGATGAGCCCCAGATACCTGTTAAACCTTAACATGGTAAAATAATGGACTACATATTAACAGCATGAAGACTAAGTCACTAAAAAGGAAATTTTAAAAATAATAATTAAATTTTTTAAAATCAAATTTTAAAAATTAATTTTAAAAAATTTTTAAAAATTAATAAGAGACAACAACCCCATTCTACCCCACTCCTTGTTTGGGCTTGGTGTTAGTTCAAGGCAAAACCTCCAAACAGATGAATGTGTCCTTAGAATGCCTCCTTTATTTAGAGTCTTGTCCTTTTTATACTAAGCTGAAAGTGCCTTTATTCAAATCTTAATCACCATTCCCATTCTCTACATCACAAAGCCCCACCACCACCAAAATCATTTTCCTCACCCTAACAGCCAATGCAAAACTCTCTTTACCTCATATATAAGAAAGAAGGCAACGTGACCAAACTAATCTGCAGGAATGCTTTCCAGCACTATCTGCCTAATAAAAGCAGAATATGTGCTAACCATTAAAATGAGCTGAGTATTTCAGGTAGAGTAGCGGTTTTCCATTGTGTGTGTGAGAGAGGGTGCTTTATTGTGAGTAATCCCAAAATGAATGGAATCTGAGGGTAAACTATCCAATTCCAATCTTTCTGTCATGTCTACCCATTTCCAGTTCCTGAACTCTCGGTTCTTGATGACTCTTCTAAAAAAAATGTATTTTGTTCAACAAAGAAATATGAAGGATCTACTCTGTGACAAAGTGTTTTGCTTTTCCCCTTTCCTACAGCGGGTTTCACAGCAGACAAAGCAAAGATTTTAATAAGGAGGAGAGCAATGGGTGAGCAGGGGCAAACTGCTGGATTCAGCATGGGTCATTTGAAATTTGGCAACCATCTGTACTTACAGAGTTGAAGACTTCAATTAAAACAAAAATGTGATTTCAAGGAATTTAGTTTAACTGTTCTTTTATGCTGCAGAATTTAGCAAAAGCTGTGTGTGCATGTGCATGTGTGTGTATGTTACATCGAGCAAACTTGATTTTAGGAATCTTCAAAGATAGAACAGACATGAATGATTTTCAATATTTTTAAAACTAAATCTTACATTCATTCCTTAATAAAGCTTAACAGGGTCACTAAAACTTCAAGTTTCTTTTCTTTTAACTAGTATTGTATCGGCAGTGTTTTACTACACAGGATAACTCAGGCTGATCAACAGTCCCAGTGATTTAATAGATATCTGTCACTAACTCATAAAGAATGACAAGATTTGATTATATCTTAATAAATGCTATTTACCAGATTAAAATATTTCAAATGGATTTAGAAGGAACATGGTAATTTGAGTTCTTAGTAATAAACTATTTGGAGACCATGATCATGGATTTTGTTACAATATGAATAAACTGCAGAAATAAAACATATTCTAGAAAAGTGTATATGGATATTAGTCATCAACTGAGGAGGTATTATCTATGTACAGAAAAATTAAAATGTGATCCAAAATGGAGTTCACAAAATATCACATCTACTATTATGCCTGCCGGAAGCTATCAGTATTAAAGTTATTTATCTTCACTTATAAAAGTAGGCATTTTTAATAAATATTATCTCAGAAAGTTGAAGATAACATTATAAATGATTTACAATTTACAGTCCTGCTTTTCAAAGCTTATCCATTTCATTTAAAAAGTCTTAAAAAATATCTTCAAGTTAGAGATGATGCACAGGTAGTAAGACTACAAAGAAAAACAAAGGCTGGGCATGGTGGCTCATGCCTGTAATTCTAGCACTTTGGGAGACTGAGGCAGGTGGATCACCTGAGGTCAGGAATTCAAGATCAGCCTGGCCAACAAGGTGACACCCCGTTTCTACTAAAAATACAAAAATTAGCCACGCATAGTGGCTCATGCCTATAATGCCAGCTACTCAGAAGGCTGAGGTTGATTTGTCTGAACCTGGGAGGCAGAGGTGGCAGTGAGCAGAGGTTGCAGTGAGCCGAGATTGTGTCACTGCACTCCAGTATGGGTGACAGAGCAAGACTCTGTCTCAAAAAAATAAGAAAAAAGAAAGACACAGAAATCATTTTTACTAAAGTCCAATCTTGATTACCACAGAGAAGAGAGAGAGCACATACTTCCAGGTGGTCATTTCTGAAATGATAATAACACCTTGGGTAGGTGTCATGGGCTGGACTGTACTCTCCCCAAAAAGGTATGTTGAAGTTCTAACCCCTCAGTACCTACTTAGAAATAGGGGTTTTGCAAATGCCTTTAAGAGGAGGTCATTAAGGTGGGTTCTAATCCAGTATGGCCAGTGTTCTTACGCAAAGGAAAACTGTGTTACAGATACACACACACACACACACAAACACCATGTGAAGATGAAGGCAGAGATTGGGATGGGGCATCGACAAGCCACGGAGTGCCAGAGATTGCCCGCAAACATCCAGAAGAAGGTAAGAGGGAGGAAAGGAACAGTTTCTCCCTTAACAGCCTTCAGAAGGGATTAATGTTGCCAACACCTTGATCTTGGAATTCCAGCCTCCAGAATGAAAACACATAAGGCTGCATTGTTTAAGCCACCCAGTCTGCAACACTTCATTACAACATCCCCAAGAAATGAATACAGTAGGGTAATTATTTTTATAATTACTTTTAAACTATATATGTGTGCTGTGTGGATTTTTCTGAATGTATTTTTTAATTAGCAATAAAAAGCAAAAAGGAAAGCCACTTCTTTGAGAAAGGCAAGAGAAAACCATGAAACTGCAAGAATCAAAAGGAACATATTATGTTAGGTCTCTGACTTGGAAAATTAATCAAGTTGCAGAATTTGAGGGTAATACAAGCAACAAAAGTCAGCAACAACAAAACTGTAAGGACAAATATTTCGTTTTTTCTCAAAAATTGAGAATTTTCAGATACGAATTTAATCTATCTCTAGTTTAGGGTAAAATGATAGAAAATAATCTATCCTATCCATGTGCAATGCAGAAAGAGGATTTGGTCCAGATCTTTTAACATAAAATGCAATATTTATGTCACAATATGGGCAATATTTCCTCATGAAAACTTTGGCACATTGTTAGTACATTTTTTTTTCCTAATACTTGTGTGACAATCAGTCCCTGGAATGGTTTGCAAGAATCCCCACCTCCTAGTAACTGGCACCTTCATGTACTCCCCACTCACACTACACCAGAGTTGGGTCTCTAAGTCCAATAGAATGTGGTCCGACATTTCCAAGATTAAGTTCTACGAGACTACAACTTCTGTGAGGGGTTCTCTCTCTCTCTCACCACTGTACTCTGATGTGAGTAAACTGCCATTATAAGGACACTCAGGCAGCCTCTGGGGTGTGGCCTAGGAGGTAAGGGACTAAGACTACCAGAACAGCCACAAGGAACTAAGGCCTGTCCACAACCACATGAGTTGAGCCATCTTAGAAAGCAGCGGCTTTCGTTATCCTCAGCAAACTAACACAGGAACAAAAAACCAAACACCGCATGTTCTCACTTTTAAGTGGAAGCTGAATGCTGAGAACACAAGGACGGTACAACACACAGTGGGCCTAACAGTGAAGGGTGTGAGGCAGAGGGAGGGGCAGCATCAGGAAGAAGAGCTAATGTATACTGGGCTTAATACCTAGGTGATAGGTTGATCTGTGCAGCAAACCACCATGGCACATGTTCACCTATGCAACAAACCTACACATCTTCCATAGCTACCCTGGAGCTCAAAATAAAAGCTGAGAAAAAAAAAAAAAGAAAGAAAAGTATTTGACTCCAACCTCCTGACAGACCTTGAGCCAGAACCACCTAGGAAAGCACTCCAAGATTCCTGCCCCTCATAGACTGTGTTAAATAATGTTGTTGCACAAGCATATTATTATGCAAAGTAATATGATTTAAAGTGTGGAAATGTACTATTATTAAACTTTATTACTATATTAGGAAAACATGTAATTCATAATTATATTCCAAGAACAAAACTGATGAATCCATTGATACAGTTAAATTTCTATATAAGACACCAACCTACATTACCTTCAGAATTTTAATACTAATAGTTCAAATCAAAACATTTTTTATATATTTACATTATATGACAGGTACATTAAAAAGTTTTTTAATGTTTTATTTGGGTGCAGATCCTCCCACCTCAGCCTCCCTAGTTGCTCAGCACCACCACATCCAGTTCATCTTTTAATTTTTTTTTTTTGGTAGAGATAGGGGTCTTGCTATGTTGCCCAAGTTAGTCTTGAACCCAGTTTCAAGCAACCCTCCTGCCTCGTCCTCCCAAAGTGCTAGGATTACAGGTGTGAGCCACTGTACCAGGCCTCAAACTGCCATTTTTTTAGGCTTCTCTAATTACATATTTTAAAATATATAAACTTTCTCTGCAGAATATATGGCTGCCTATTTACAACACATGTATCTACTAAATCTTTAGCATTTCTTCTACTCATATAGAATTTTTAAAATCCTCATTGATATATTTCATTATTTATATCATATTGTATGTATATATGTAACCACTGGACTTTTTGAACTTAAAGAAATAGGAGGTGGGGGAGAGTTCACCACGATTTTCATAAATATGGTATATTGGACAGGAATGTGGGATCTGGAATCCAGGAGACAGAGCTGCAGTCCTGGCTGTCAAATTTGCTAGTTGTGTGATCTTGGCAATTTACTTAACCTCTCTGTTCCTCACATCCTCATTTATTAAGTGGCTACAACACCTACCCCATAGAGTTGAGTAAGAAATGAAGAATGCATAAAACATTCTTAGCACAGAGTATAGTATATAGAAAATATTAAATCAATCATGTTGGGTTTTTTAATTTTGTTTTGTTTTTAGTATAGTAAAATGTGGAACAAGAGAGCTGAAGAAACTTTCCCAACTGGAAACAATACTGTTTTGGAAATTATCATTTTGTCTGTATTCTGATCAGCAGTTTTTGTAAATCGCTTTGGAATTTTCACTTTAGTAAGGGCAAAATAATTATTCTTTGACTATCGTTTTAAGTTATACCAAGGAAGGATAGTGAAAAACTGAATCTTCCATTAATTAATGGTGTCTCAAACCTCCCAAATCATGGCTTCTCTTCAGTGTATTTTTCTTTATCCTGTAACAATAACAAAAATCCTACTACTGAGGATCAGGGTGATTCAGGCCATGCAATTATCATATTACTTGGTACTTACAGAGAACTTTAGAATCTATAAAGCATTTTCCAATGCATTACCTAATTGAATCATCTACTAAGTTCTAGTTGAATACTAAAGATTAATTTTAAATGTAAAATTAATTTAAACATTAAAATGGGGAGTCCAATTCTGTCTAACTTCAAAGTCAATCATGGTACTAATGACTGCCTCTGTCTCTTGGATTATTTGTCCAGGAGAAGAAGGGGACAAACTGGGTGGAAAGTGTGGACCACCATGTCAGTAAGTACGTGCAGGGGTTGCGATCTACCCTCCTCAGCATCAATTATACAGGGAATACCCAGTCCATTCCCTCCCCTCACAGCCAGTACTTTGTTGAGGTAAAAGGAGAACCTGTCATTGAAAAAGCTGGATAACCCAGTTTCAAAGTTTCTCTCTTCTTTTTTTCCCCCATGATTTTCTTTGGAACAGCCTGATCCATTATCTTTTTTAGCAGCTCATTATTTCAATTTAATGTCCTTATCTGCTGTCTCTTTCCACTTGGCAAAGCTCCTCTTATCAAATGTTACTCTGTATTTAGAATCTGAAAGACAGCTAATGTGGGGCCTATTACAGAAAACAGAAAAAAAAAAAAAACGGATTTTGCCATTATTTATTTGCATTCAGAACTGCCTTCCTTTTTGAAGCAAGTTCTTTAGCCTCAGAAGGTATTGTTTTTATCATTAAATTCTATCTAGACTTTCTTCAGAATCGTCAGCTATCACCACTATGAGAAAAGCCACTGGATAGTACCCACTTAAACAACAAATAGCTTTCCAAAAGAAAGGAGATGAAGGGATCTTGAATTAGAAGGAAATGTGCACTTTAAAATTGTGGTCAGGCAGCTGAGGCAGAAGGATCACTTGAACCCAGGAGCCTAAGGCCAGCCTGGGCAATATAGTGAGAACCCACTGCTTTAAAAAAAGAAAAATAAAAAGGAAAGCTACCCCTGGCCAAGTGTGGTGGCTCACGCCTGTAATTTCAGCATTTTGGGAGGCCAAAGAGGGCAGATCACTTGAGGTCGGCCAAGGCAGGCAGATCTTCTGAGGTCAGAAGTTCCAGACCAGCCTGACCAACATGGTGAAACCCTGTCTCCACTAAAAATACAAAAATTAGCTGGGCATGATAGTACATGCCTATAATCCCAGCTACTCGGGAGGGAGGCTAAGGCAGGAGAATTGCTTGAACTCAGGAGGTGGAGGTTGCAGTGGGCCAAGATTGCACCACTGTACTCCAGCCTGGGCAACAGAGCAAGACTCGGTCTCAAAAAAATAAGAAAGAAAAATAAAGGAAAGAAAGGAAAGGAAAGGAAAAGGGAAAGGGAAAGGGAAAAGGAAAGGAAAGGAAAGGGAAAGGGAAAGAAAAAGGAAAGGAAAGAAAAAGGAAAGGAAAGAAAAAAAGGAAAGGAAAGGAAAGGAAAAGAAAGGAAAAAGGAAAGGAAAAGGAAAGGGAAGGGAAAGGGGAAGGGAAAGAAAAGAAAGAAAGAAAGGCAAACAGGCAAACCATCCCCCAAAAGTTTGTGGTATAAACTCCAAAATTTTAGCATTTTCTTAAATTTCATAGTTGTTAGTATTCTATCTCTTGTTAATACTTGCATTTAATACACTGTCATTTGTAAACACAATATCTTCCTATTAAGACACTCTTATCACTAATTAATGGTTGATTAAGTGGTTTGTCTTGTTCTAGCTTTATGCCAATGTTACTACTTGCAGTTTGAAATAAATAACTCAGTAGTGCTTAATAGTTTCAAAATTCATTTCAATAACAAAAATCTAGTCTTGTATTTTTCAATTTAAACCAATATTAATAGACCAACTCACTTTTTGGCATCCTACTCTACAGGCAGAAAATTATCTTCAGAATATCATCCACATGTCCTCTCTGTCCCTTTAATACAGTAAGACCCTAAACCCACATAGAAACAGTTTCTTACTAACATCAAAAAGCAACACAACATTGTACCAAAATATTTGTTAATTCAGCTTCCTTTCTTTCTAATCACTTGTTTTGACTTTATAACTGCAAATGAACATTATTTGAGGATTTTTATATTTGTGTTTAATTATTTACTTAGAGTAAATAAATTGTGTTAATTTGTGTAATGCTTAGGCAACAGAATATCATATTCTATTCTGTATTTGAACTTTCAAGCCACTGTATTCACTCTTTTATGTTTTATTTACCCCTTAAATTTAGCTTCCTAAAAATAATCTAAATGAGACTATGACTTATTAGCAGAGTTCATAGCTTCTAAAAGACCTTGTTCCTCATCTATAAAATGGGGATAGGCCTTCCTCAGAGGGTTACTGGGGTAAATAAATGAGATAATGTATGTAAAGCTCTCAACATGGTGACTGAGACAAAACTCAAGAAATGCTGCATTCATGATGACAACGAGGATGATGATGATCATGATGGAGGGTGTGTCCCTGTAGGATACCACATGATAAGCTTACTATCGATGACCAAGAAGCATCCTCAATTGGAGACATGGAGCGATTGATCACAACATGTTACTGAGATTCACTGTGAAAGACAGCAGGACCAATATAAGGTGGCAGTACTACAATCCAATATGAATTCATATTTTTTTCAGAGAACTGTTATTCGGTTTCAAATTACTTTGAGTAATTTGAATATTTGAAAATATTACTTTGAGTTTTAAATATTTGTTTCTGTAATGGAAATATCACAAAATATTTTCAAATATAAAAACGTTTATTTCAAGAACTACCATGAAATTACCATTTACATGGAGAATTAAGCAGCACAAACACTTCTCTAAATACTTCCAGAGGTTAGTGAACATGTTTAAACACATGTGCTGAGGAAAACAAAACAAACCCAAACACAAAACGCTACTGCCAGGGTTCTTATGATTAAATGAAGCTGTCTTATTGCAGGTTTCATTCTGCTATTATTTCTTAAATGATCACTGCTGGGTTTTATGTAAGTTCTTTCCTTTTTTCTAAATCCATATTAAATGTATAAGTATATATGTACTACGAATAAAATTCATGGACATGAAATTTCTATAGTAAGAAATCTAAATAATGTTTTAAAAAACAAATAAATGTATGACTGCATTTGACTAATTAGAGTAATGAAGAAAACCCATTTTTATTACTTCTGAATTGATGAAAGCTATAATAGTGCATGAAATAGCTGCTCACCCTTCCCTTTAAAAAATGGTCTACAATTTGATATTCCACTGTGGTGTTCTTGGTGATCTGTTGGAGACGCTCTCTCAGCCAACCACATTAGGGCACAAAAAGAAGTACGTCTTTTTAGTTTCCATTTGCATTCAAAAATGACTCTTTTTACATTAAAATCTGATTTTACTTTTACTTTTCTCCTGCTGTTCCCAGAAATGTTCAAGGATACAAACATAAGATGTGGCTTCTCCATGTCTACTCTAATAAATACCATTTTTCCTGCTTCTCTCCATAACTCATTACATGAGTTTGGTAATCACGATAAAGAGTCTGTAAAGAATATTTAAGTCAATGAAAAAAAAACTATATAAAAACAAAGAAAACATAAAAGTAAGTAAATCCTCTTGAGTTATCTCTCTTTTAAAGTTCTTCCACATGTTTTGATTACTATCATATAACCAATATATTACCCTTCTCTTCCAAAGTTCCCTAATACATACTTGAAAGGATAGCAAGAACTATAGATTCTGCCTAATTCAATGATTAAGTACACGTTACTCACCAAAAAAAATGAAAATTGAAACTCACATAAATCATTGTTAGACATGGTGTGTCTCTTACGTAACATTCATAAATGTTTTTGCCAGCTGACATAAGCTACCTGACTTCAGTCAGCATATCTCCTTTTTGTGGGTATAGCTGGGCACAGAAAGAACACAGAATCACTAAATGAATGCTTACTACTTGATAAATTCAGCAAATAGAGTTTTCCCCTTCAATAAACCCAAAAATACTCAGGAATCTCCACCCAAGGTAGTGATGCTGGTACTGAGGAAATGAAGTACATCTGATACTTCTAAAACCAACACTATGTGTATATTCATGCAGCTACATGAAAGTGCTCACTCTCTTACATCACAGTTGTAATTAATTCCATGTCTACCAAAACTTGAACACAACTCATGCAGGCTGCAGAAGGTTTCATGACAGAAAAGAAGTTTTAAACTGGCAAAATTAAAATAAATCAAAGTACATGAAATATTTACTCATGTATATGTAAACATAGTTTTCTGAAGACTTAGCTTATTTTACTTTTCTAACTTTAATATTATTAGACTCAAGGTCATTACTTATGTTTGGAATCTTTACTTGAAATACAGTTAAAGTGTGAACACACACATCAACACATGTGCACACACACCACCTCACAAATGTATTGAATACCAAGCAGCCCCTAATAACAATTGGGCCAGGTGTGGGATTAAAGGTTTTGTGGTTTCTGGAGAATAAGAAGCAAAGCAAAGGTTTAGAGCAAGAACACTGAGGCAGAAATAAAGAAGTTCAAAAATCAGTCAGAATAACCAAATAGTGTGTCTAAAAAACCAGGAGGTCAAAGAGAGAAAGACAGGACAAATTTCAGTGGTCAAGGCAGGCAAGACTTACAACAAGCTTGTTCAACCCACGGCCCAACACAAATTCGCAAAGTTTCTTAAAGCATTATGAGATTTTTTTTGCAATTTCTTTTTAGTTCATCAGCTATTGTTACTATTAGAGTATTTTATGTGTGGTCCAAGTAAATTCTTCTTTCAATGTGGCCTAGGGAAGCCAAAAGATTGGACACCCCTGGCTTACATGTTATAGTCTGGCAGAGCAAAATAACACTACCACCATCACCATTTGTTATTAGCCTGTTCTGGAGTACTTCATTTTTCAGAGTTTAGTGTTTTTTCCAGCCCATGTATTTATTTATTTACCCACTCACTCATTTGATGCACAATATACGGAGCAGGTACTATGTGCTAAATATTGTATAATTCGGTTTTGGATGCCATTGAGTTTGAGGTATCCATGGGAAGTTTGAATGGCCACAGACAATACACAGCTGTGTATATGGGTTTAGAGACCTGGAGAGAGATCTTGATTGGAAATGAGAAACTGGTGTTGTCAGCATCCGCACTCTTTTTTATGAAGCCATGAGAGTGAATTCCAGGGTCCTGGAGGGAGCACAGAAAAAACCAAGGTAGACCATAGGGGTCACAGGCTTTTTTTTAAAAGAGGAATAAATCTTTAGGTGGCAATTAAAAATGGAAAGGGCCAACTTTGAGGGGAATTGATGAAATATATTTAAGGAATCACTGAGTGAGTCTGAGATAAAGGAGTACAGCAAAAAGTGGTTATAATGTAAAGCTAAACTGGAGCTTTTCTATACTGAGTTGGAGTGGCAGACAGTGAATGTAACTGCAGCAATTCCAAAGCTAGTTTTTCTACACTTATGCTACAAAATGTCCTGTCCTATAAATCTCAGAGACAATGAGAACTTCTGTAAGCCCATAATGCTTACTACGATTTTACTACCAAATTCAGAATTACGAAGTGCACAGTCCCCACACTAAGAGACAGAAGTCAGTCCAAAGGGTAAGGAAGTAACTCTGTTAAACAAATCTGAAAATTAGGCCGGGCATGATGGCTCACGCCTGTAATCCCAGCACTTTGGGAGGCCAAGGCGGGTGGATCACAAGGTCAGGAGTTTGGGACCACCCTGACCAACAAGATGAAACCCCTTCTCTACTAAAAATACAAAAATTAGCTAGATGTGGTGGCACACGCCCATAATCCCAGCTCCTCCGGGGGCTGAGGCAGAAGAATCACTTGAACCTGGGAGACAGAGCTTGCAGTGAGCTGAGATCACGCCATCGCACTCCAGCCTGGGCGACAGAGTGAGACTTCTCCTCAAAAACAAACAAACAAAAAAAAAAACCTGAAAATTTTTAGCTTTCAAAAATTTTAAGAAGATAGACAAATGTAAAATAAAATGCTGGAATAGAAAATGAATACTTCTTATAATAAGGCAAACTTAAAAGATACCAAAGATAAGTTACAAATAACAAATTCAAATGTTAGAAAGTTATTAAGACTTTATCACTATGTTTGATATACAATAACAGTGAAATAATCAGTAATTATTAAAATCTTATTTTCAAAACTATAAAACATATATATTTACACAGTTTTTTCCAGGAAGAAAAGCATAGTACAGAGATAGCATATGTTTTTCAGAAAAAACAGCTCAATCTTTGAACATAGAAGACACTGAACATAGAAGACCAGTTTCAACTCGACCTGAGAAACTAGAATTAATTTGGACAAATTAACAAAAATCATCATCATGCTAAAGTGTGGTGCCTTAGCATGATGATGATTTTAGTTAATTTGTCCAAATTAATTCTGGTTTCCTAGGTCCAGATGAAACTGGTCTTCTATGTTCAATGTCTGCATGTTAAAATTGAGCTTGTACAAATGGCCATTCATGGTTATATTTGTTTCTGGAACTCAGTGCTCGCACTGGAAAAACAGAAAGGTTTTGGCCACTAGATTGAGTTTTCATTATTAACACTGAATAGAATTTTGAACTGTGTTATAGAGTAGACCTCTGTCTGTATCTGCATGGTACATAGAGGGGGCATATTTTAAATGTATTTTCAGACATACTTAGGTATATACATAAACGTAACAAAAGTAATTTGGGTTTCAGAAAAGTGGATGTTTCCTTACCTGTACATTAATAAACTGGTATTTAAATTTTATTCCAAAATGTATTCAAGACATATGTCAACATGTCTGAATAAGGCTAATATGCATTAAAGACAAAATTCAGTGTCTACAGATTATAAACTTTGGAGAAAGTAAGCTATGTCCAGAGTAAAGAGAAAAAGGGATAAGTATATTTGAACTACTGATCCACTCCTTCCCTGGAGCTATTAATGATTTCATTTCTTTTAATATATTAAGTTCAAGCAAGTTTATCAAGGTTTAGCTCACTACTGGTTTGTATGAAATAACAACGTTCACCACTATCAATCAATCATGGTAAGGACCTAAATTAATTGTGGTTATTTCATGTATTCTTGCATGATATTTTCAGTGCAAAGATTTGTGCTATAGGTACTATATACACAAGGTCATGTGATGACTGAATTGTGTCACCAAAGAAGAAATCCCTAGAAAAGCTGTCAGCCTTCTCTGTAACCTGTTCTATTTTACATGATTGAATTTTTCAATTTTGGCCTAATCAACTTAAATTATTATTGGTACAATTTTGTGAAATGTAGAATTAATGGAATTCAAATTTTATGGAATTATAATTGACTATAAAATGGGTTTAATATGATTCTAATTTGAAATCATTCATTGTTCCAGAATTCATGTATTTGGCGGTATCATTTGGAGGTTTAAAAAAAAAAAAAAACATCAATGGTATATTTGGTTGTAACTGATTTTCCTGATTCCTTGCTTAATAGAGAGTTGTGACACATCTTGAATCTAAAACTATTCTCCGTAGAGTTACAGGGGTATAATCTTCAGGAAATCCACAACATAAGATATAAACAATTCAACTTTGAAACCCAAAATACACTAGGAGTTACTAAGCATTGGTTAAAAAATATATTGAAAAATGCTTATATTTCTTCATTATTTTCTTTTTTACATCTGAGATCATGGGGTATGTTAAATGTAGTTGTAGATTTTTGACAGATATGGGAAATTCCTGGGGTAAAATGTAAATATCAATAGGCAGAATTAGAACTGAAATTCATTTTATTCCTTCATTTTCTAATCTGTTCCAGGAAGGCATTTCAGCACTAAAGGTGCAAAATAGAGCCAATTTGTTCCCTTCTAAAGAGGTCACAATTTATGTAGAAAGACACGTGTAGAAGAAGACTATTACTTTATGTCTTCATCATCCATCATTTTGGTTAATGGTCCTCGATACTGGTTATGGATATCTTGAGTTTTAGCAATAGGTTCTGATAGTGAACTATAATCAGCTTCTCAAAAGACAGGTAATTTCTATGTTATGTTGTCACCTCTTCTTCAGCGTCTTACAGTGTGATGTCTTAGCATATTCTGTAAAAATGTTGGGCTGACATTTATGTAAGTAGTCCCATTGCAAAGAAAGACTGCAATGTATCCAACAAAGAATATTTTGGTCTGTGTAATCTCACTATTTATTAGAGTACACTTTGATAATTTGCATTAAATTATGTTAATATATATTATTATATCCTATTGAAATAAACATTGAGCTAGAAGACTAGAAAGGGAAAAAGCAAAATGCCGAATCAATGGGTATTGATGGCAGGTGAACGCTTAATTTTAAAATTGAATCTGAGCTGGCCAGATGTCACAGGTTCTTTTGACCAAGACTTTTAAGTGAGCTACCATAACAAATTATGGTATATACAAAAGTGTGATTCCATGCAAAAGATAGGAATATATTATGACCATAAGAATGCCCATGCCACCATAATTCACAAAATGTATGCCTATTCACAATTGAAAATATTGTATAAACTATGCAGGAAAAAGAACTACAGATTACAACTTGCTAAGCAAGATTTTAATCTCCTCATAACTATCTTTTAATGTAATACCTCACCATTATGTTAGGCGTGATCAAACTTTTGGTCAACCTATTTATGTAATAATTGCAATGATTAGCTTTACAGGACAGTTACTATCAATTCAGAAGATAAGGAATTTGATGATTTAGTACAATTTGAGAGTGCAAAAATGGTCAATACCTACAATGTCTATGGGAGGTATTAAAAGGCAAGATAGTAGAGGAGAGCTACAGGGTCAGCTAGCTTCATACCAGGATAAGAAGAAGGGTATGGGGAAGAGAAAAACAGTATGATGCAGAAAGGTTATGTTGGGAAATGAAGGCGCCCCAGAAGAAAGAATGAACTAGAAAACAACTTCACAAGAGTCAGAAGGAAGCTAACATGATAAAATAATGTCATCTCATCAGTCCAGACTGAGGCTTAAATCCAGTTTCAAAACTTTATTAGCTATGACCTCATCTACAAAGGAGAAATATTACAGGACCTATCTTACTAGGTTATGGAGAAATTTAAGTGATCTAATATAACGACGAAAAAGTAAACTTTAAACAAGTTAAAGTTTATGAACAAACCAGGAAGCGAGAATGCTTACAAAAGAGAACAAACACCCACTATGATAAAATAGAAGACATGAGAACAGTAATACATTAACATCATTAGGACCCCTCCACTACTGAATCAGCTAAACCAAAACAAGCCTGGTATACTCCATCACATGATTAATGCTCAAGAAATTTGGAGAAGATTACATATTTGGAACCTTCAACATTTTCTCTCCAAATTGTTAACTTTGTGTTGCATTAAGCTCAAGGCAACTCTCAATTACAGGACTACGCCACCATTAGATCCTCTCATCCTTCAATAATAATCTCCATTTTAGTGGTTCAGACTGTTGAGAGACAAGTCCCTATGTCTCTCACATTTCTGCACATCTTGCAGAAAACGTACCATTAACTGTTCTTTGTTAAGGACTAATTAAGGTTGTACAGAGAATAGCCTTGGAAGACACAGTGTCTTCCTCCAGAGTAAAAGGAAGATATGTTTACCGCCTGTTCTAAAAGGTTCAGGTTCCCTAAACTCAAGGGTCCTCTTGTAACACAACCCATTGTACTACTGCATATGCAGGTATTATTTGACCCTCTTTTTATCACCGTGTGGGAACTGGGGCTTAGATAATTAACTTACATGCCAATATCCTGGCTACTGTTATGCTGTGAGTAATAAACTGTCCATCTCTGGCCTGGCATTCATTAAAGTGTGACAGGCCAACTTGCTGGCTTGCTAGTTGAGAAAAATCTAAGATCCTTCACAGTTCTTGGCACAGATCTTTAGGGAAAACAGACCCACTCGAGTAACTGACAAAATGGTATGAAGATGCTGTTTCAGTAGATTACAGGATTTCCTGAAGCCCATTCACTGACTGCTGCAACACTGATAGACCACAGGACAGGAGACACCCCACTCAGTCAGGGCCTAGTGAAAGTCTTTGTGACCATGTATGAAATAGATGCTGCTTACAAGTGAATGGCAGCAAAATACAGCAGCTTCCCATGCTGAAGACACCCTACTCAGTCAGGGCCTACGCCACCTGGGCTCAAGCTACCCTCCTACCTAGGCCTCCCGCTAAGTGCTGGTATTACAGGCATGAGCCACGGGTATTTCCAACTTTGGTTGATACCACATATCACTCAATTCTAAATTTCTTCACTTGCTGGTAATTTTTACCACAGTTAGTGATTTTTAACTCGATAAAAAAATATGGTTACCAATGAAAATATGTACAACAAATGTATTTAACCCAATTTATGACATTTATCCATTTTTATATTCGATGTTGTAAAGAAATTATTTTTCTAAAATAATGTCACTATGAGACATTGTTTCCAGGGGAAGTACTTCAAAATGTTGACTAAAGTTATCTATATGTGTGGTATGGGAGACAAGCAAGGGCATACTCAAGGTTTTTCATGTTCTATTAATTGAAAACATGTTTGTTATGATAGGCTCCTTTTAAAAATTCAAATAAACTTCACCTCTAACTCTGAATTGTTCTAATCAGATAATCTAATACCTAGCCAAAATTATCTTCAAGAAAATAAAGTTTTGATGAGTGATGGGAGGCGGAAATGGAGTTACGGAAGTCTAGTCCACATTGTAACATTTTAAAACATTTTCCTGTTTCCATAAAAGAAAAATAGAAAATTACCTTTTATAGAACTGAGTATTTCTTTAAGGAACAATATTTATCAGTGGTATATTCAATTATTACTGACAAGAGCATTATATAGTTATAGGGATAAAATACTCTTAATCCACATATGATATGATCTACATATGATTAATATAACCTAATGCCATTGGAAAAACAATCTGCCATTCATAGCACCTCATCTCATTATTTTATGTTATATATCCACATAATTCAAATCACATAATCATAGATTTTTGTAGCTGGAAGTAGGTATTAGCAACTTAATATATATGCAAATATTGAGAATATCTATATAGATAATCCACACACATACAGAAATTAAGCAAAAAAGTTAATTATCTAACAAAAATATACTTGTAACACCTATTAAGTATCATTATTGGAAAATTTCAAGAAAATATAAATAAGTGATACCTCTATTTTAAAAGTTATTAATCTACTAGATGTAAGAAATCTTATCCACTTGTAAATCTTTAAATCTGTCTGCACTACAAACACTAAATCAGTTCACCTTTACAAGTAAGGGAGCAGAATTAGAAGAAAGTGCTTTTTAAAAACAAAGTTAAAAAGAAATAAATAACTGTTGTAGTCTAAGAAAATATCTCACTACAGAAATTTATTCCTCTATAAATGTTTTAGGAACACACAAAATCTTGAGAGATTAGTTATTCCCTTAAGCAGTTGCCTGTCCATCAAATATTACATTGTTAACTTCCTTCTTTATGGTATATCATCTAGTTTTCCAATATTTTCAGTTATTCTACTGTCTTAATTGAATTTAACCAACAAATGTACTTTAATCCAAACATTTTTGGTATTTTTCTTTAGTGTTACATTGAGTCATGTGCATCATATGTCACTTTAAAAATTTAACTTAAGGCATCCTATTGCATCCACTGCCAAGTCCTCTGGACATTCTTGAAATAAGACGTTTCCTTTCAAAGATGTTTTCCCAAAGAAAAATATTTAAATACTCTGTATTTTATGGACTGAACCTGTATGACAAGCACATTTGATATAAAAAAGTTTAATCATTTTATAAATATGGAATTTTTGTAAATGTTAATGCCATTGGAAAAACAACCTGCCATTTATAGCACTTCATCTCACTATTTTATGTTATATATCCACATAATTCAAAGCACATAACCACAGATTTTTGTAGCTGAAAGTAGGTATTAGCAACTCAATATGCAAATGAAGGAACTGAGGCTCTAAGAGGTTAAATAACCTGTGTAGAATACAACTTCCCACAAAGATAATGGAAGACTGACACTGGTGACCAGGATTTATGCCACTCCATGATGCTGCACTAGTTCCCAAGCAGCAAGTAACCAGTGGTAATTCATAATGTATTGCCCTGACAATCTCGATATCCGTGGGCTTCTGTCTTAAGTACACATTTATTACTGAGTAATGGAACTCTTGCTTTTTGCCTGCCCATTGTTGTACACAAAGATTGACACCCTTTGGTGCATCTTGACTTTGAGGGCTCTCTAGTAACTTCTGTCCTAGTATATATTACCAGCAGTTTAAAAATCCTGATTCAGCAATGCTACGGCAATACTATCACAGCTATCGTTTAAAATATACAAAACCACATTAGCTAGAAGATGGTGTCACTATCATAAAAAGGGCTATGTCCCAATCATTTGTTTCAGTTGCTATGCAGCCACATCAATATGGCACAGATTAAGGCCTCAGGAAATTCTTAACATTCTGAAGCAAATACAAAGATGTGGGAAGATTATATCTTTTTGTTAAGAATGTTCTACCTTGCTAGTAGTTGTATCACTTCTGAAATGGATGCTGAAACATGGATGATACACCTAAATTTTTATAGTTCTAAGCTTCCCTACATTTTATTTTTTAAATGATCCTGATTTTTCTTGTCCTAAAAACAATAATATATGTACTGTATGAAATTAAAGCCTATGGATGAAACCACATGCAAGAGCAATGTAAGTTATGGAAAAATATGCCTTTATAATGTCTTCTGTTATCTGTGCTGCTAACTATAACTCTTGCATATATAATTCCATTATACTTTTATAATTCAGGGTTTTGAAAATGCTTTTGAACCATTAATATATTTTCCTGGTTAAAATTCTTTGAGATGTTCTTAACAAGAGTCTTAGATAATGAATTTGGGCAAACTCTGGAACAGTCTTTACAGTATTATCATTCTCATTAATTTTCAGAACTACCCACTGTGTTGAGATGATTGTCATGGACCTAAGACTTCAATTTGGCTAAATATTTTTGCATATATTTCAACATACAAGTAACAGATGTTTAAATGTTAAGTTCATATGGAAGAAATGGTTAAATGTATGTTTAATCTCATGATTTCTTTGCCACACTAATTCTTATTTTACTATTTCTTTATGTATTACACAATTTCCTCTATACTTTGGTGTATAATAAACCAAAAATTCCAAAATCCCTTCAAAGATAACAATCCTTCCTTTAAAACATTCTAGAATGTCAGGCATCTATACATATATAAATTTAATATACGTAGCATAACTAAATTTTTAAAAGAATACCTTAAACAGTGATATAATTAGTAATATAAAGTAATTATTTTTATAAGATACATAGTGTTCATATAAAGTATAGGGCTGGACTTTTCCTATTTTCTTTTCCTTTTTTTCATTTACAGAAAGAGTGGTTTCCATTTATATTCTTATTTGGCTTTATCAACCTGATGTATGATACTGCCCTAACCTGCCAGTAAAAGATGGGTAGGAGACTAAAAATAATATTACTTTAAGAGACTTAATGCAGTACACAGTTCCCTACTTTCATCTAGTTTATTCTTTTCTCTTTGCATTTTTGGTTATCTCTGAAGGCTGCTTCTGTTTCCATTGTTTCATCCTTTAGCATTCACATATCAGAGCAATAAGTATTTCATTACTGGTTTATCTGTCCAGAGGCTTGAGAAGCGGTAACAATTAACCCTCCCTTCACAGTGATTGATACAGGCTTTGCTTTCAATTTGTTCCACTACACAGATCATGAAATTCTGAATGCAATCATCCTCATTGACCTACACTTTCAAACACACAGCTACAATGAGACTAAAGTAATTATTAAAAGGAACACAGGACTACTGAGATCTGAAACAAAGTCTTTTAAAAATCTGTTAGATGACCTTCTTGTAAAATTGACAAATTTTGATGCTAAGGAAAATGATAGCTTAGTGTCCCTGTCTGGAAATATTCAATGCAAGCTGATCAATGTATATTATGGTGATTGCAATGGCTGTAGTATGCACATAGAAAATAAAGAAAGCCATTCTAGAATTGTTACAAACAAACATATTTAAACTGTTGACATTGTGCCTTACTCTGTATAAAATTTTTCAAAGAAACTAAAGTTCCTGATTACTGTAAAAAGAAAAATACACTGACCATAGCAAAGAATCAAGACTGGAAATGCAAGAGTTTTATTGTCTAAGACTTGCATACCTGAACCCTACATTTTCCCTCTCCCCTCTCCCTTTAGATGAAGAGTCACAGTAAGAAATGAATACATTTTTCACAAAGTCTGGAAAAATGGCTTCAAATAAATATTAATATACTGCAATCGATATATATGAGGAATGGAGAGGGGCCGGTAGGAGAGTGGTAACTACAGAACTATATTAAAACAAGGGTTGCAGTTAAAGAAAATCAGGGCAGAAAGCAAGGCAGCAGGCCTGAGGCTCTAATCACAGAACACAGTGATGGAGATGAACCAATACTGCATGGATTAGCGATGAATTATTTTGAACTGTAATCATATGCCTGCACAGGAGAGAGGCAAAAACTAACCATTGCTCATAAACTGATCTGCTGATTTCCAGAGACAGAAAGAGAGAGGCAAAGAGAGAGAAAAGAATAAATTCACATGCTAAACTAATTCAGAATACTGAAAACCTAAAGATCTGGTTATACTTCAAGTAACATTTTATTTTTAAAGTCTGCCACATACTACATAATATGGAGTGTTTAGAGTATAAACTATAAAGTGCTTAGATTCAGACAGGATTAAACCAATCATTTCTTCTAAGATTAGGGTGCAATATATCTACTCTACATTCTTCGTTGCCCAATAAAACCATTTTTGGACAACTTTGACATCCTCCGAATATAATTTTTTTAAGTATTTACTTATAAAGAAGAAACAGCATTCAAGGAATTAACTTTCTTTGAATAATCTGAAAAATTCATATCGAATGAAGATTCAATTGTTAGAACTAATTTTGTTAGGAAGAAAAATATCAAAACTGCTGGTAGCAAGAGATTCCTGAGATTCTTATGAACAGACTGTTTAAATGAAGAGCACTTTAATCAGTAGAGGAATCCTCACGTTTCTCATGTCTTGCTGTGCATTCTGCAGGTTATAGTAGCAGCTGGTAGAGGTCATATATCTTTTGTGAGCATCCCAAAAAGGCTCACTGCCAGACTGTTAAATTATGAATAAGCAATGAACAAAAGAATGCAGATACGGTGGTGACAAGATAATCCAAGCAAATTTATCTATGACAAATTTCACAGGATTAACAAATTACATTTACACAGAACAATAAAAATGTGCAAAAAAAGATGATGAGCCTACTTTTCCTTACAGTATTAAGAAAACAAAAAAGTCACCAATCCACTGCATACATTTAAATTTAACTTGATCTAAAGTAAGACATAATGTTCAAGATATCTTTGTAACATTTTTCCATTTTAGATAGACAAACACAAACATGGTATATCTGGTATATGTTTTATATATAATTTATGTTGTAAACAGTGTGTATATATGTATGTGACATATATAAGCTGTGCACACTATATATAAAAATCTTGTATAATTTTTTAAAACCATTCATATACATGAATAGAATATATGTTTTTAGAAGTGGATTCTGATGAATAAATTATATTTGTAAAGGGAAAATGCCCCCTCAATCAGTATAATACATACTAGTTAATAAAATATCCTTATTTATTGATGTCTCCATTTTCTAGGACCAGAGAGAGAAGTTATGCAAACAGTTTCAACCATTCCACTTGCTACCACCAAACTACTGCCATCTTTCTGAGTTAAAGTGCTTCTGAAAGAAGTTTAGAACTAGCATCCAGCATCCTTTTCCACAGTGTTACTTTAGCAGAAAGGAAAATTCAGAGATTTGGTGAAGAGAGTGTTAATTATAGCTAGATTCATACACAGATGACCCTTAATGCAATATTAAATTTTTCTTTATAATAAAATTCTTTTTATAAATCTTACAAATGAAAATGCCCTAGTTCATCAGATATAATGAACTATTACTGAAATGACCTATAAGTTTATAAAGTGCTCTTAAAATGTTGTGGGACACTATTTTCCAAAATATGCAATTAAGATTTGTAAATTTAATGTTTTGTATTAGGTACCCAAGTCACAGCCCTTTAACTCTGCATGAGCATACTGGTGATAATATAATACTGTAATCAGATGTAATTTCTTTTAAGATGATCTCATGGCTTTTTAAAATTTTTTAAATAGTCTATTTTTCACTTATATTTCCTATTGACTTTTGTTTTTTATCTTCAATATTTCAGTAAAACAATCCGCTAAGTTTTAAGTCCTTTGCAACATCTTATAAGGCAACTTATCCTTTGGTAAACAAGATATTTGCTGAATGTAGAAATGAATCCGATACACAAGCAAATTACCTTGCAACCACAAATACTCAAGCACTGCTGATCTAGTCTTTTCAAGCCTGAAATTTCTATTATACATGTTATTTTTTAAAGAAGCTATTGAGTTGACAAAATTACATCCAAAAACATAAAGATAAATGTGGCATGTTTGTCTACTACTGAAATCTTGCATATATTCTGCAATGAGCAGCCACATAAGATGCTATTAAGTTTCCTAAAGTATAATTTTTGTTAAAGAACTGTTACATATCAGACCAACCCCTAGGGTTCCTGGCATAGAGGAAAAAATATTACCAAAGGCTGACTTTCCCTTCTTGAAGATGACTCTGTGTGTGTGTGCGTGTGTGTGTGTGTGTGTGTGTGTCTGTGTGTGTTGTGGGGATGGGGGACTAAGTAATAACTTACCATTTATGTATTTATTGTGGTCCATTTTAACATGTTATGTTTTTAATTAAATGAATTAATGCATGTAAAGCTCTTAGAAGAGTACCTGTCTATTAGCCCATGGTGCTATATAAATGCTTGCTGCCATTGTTATAATGCCAGATAATTTGGCAGGAGGCCAACTTGTACAAATCCTCATATATTTCAAAAGACAATGTCCAGAAATACCGTTAGGTACTAAAGTGAGTTATTCAGAAAGCTTTATGAAACTATTTCTCCACAACCAGTGGCAAAACTATTACAAAATAAAAATGCTTCAACTATAATCTTTAGACAAACTTGTGGCACACTCTGAGCCATGAATTATACGAACAGAAGAGGGCCTTGAGAACTTCATATGCTGTGACCAAAGAGGCATATGTACATGGCAAACTGATTCTTCTGACACTACTCACCTACAAATCTGCCCTAAAGTATGCAGCTATGGAGCTTGCCCACAAAACTACTGGAATAGTAAAGGGTGAGGTGAGAATTCTTTCAATATTGATTCTTTCTCTAACTTCATAAACACTGTATTTCTCCAAACATCTGATAAAGGACCAAAACAGAGGGCTATCGTTCACTACCCATAGTGAACCGGTCTTTCTGCCATTGGAACTCTCTCATGTTGGCTCAGAAATCTCTGAGTTTGGACAGTCTGAAAATGCGGACCCTTCCACACTGGTGTTAAGGTACATTTCTACAAAGACTGTACTGCCTAGGTTCACCTCAGAGACAAACCTGAATTAAGTCTCTAACTATCATTCCTTGGGAATGCTAAACCTCTATTTTCTCTTGCATAAATGGGGATATTAGCACTTTCCCTATAGGTCAGTGGAAAAACTCAAGAGAAAATTATTGTGAAGCATGTAATATAGTGTCTGAAACATGGCAGTGTCCAATGTTTATTATTATAATAATCATCATCATACATAATCTATTTTTATTTTTAAATCCCATCTTTTATAAATTTTGCTATAATTTCACTTCAATTTACATACCATCTTTTCTCTCTCTTTCCTCCAAGAGCCTCTAATCACTTTACAGTCACTAATTACAAATATTTTACAAGTTGAATAACTATCCTCCCAGAACACTAAGCTAACAAGTGAAAAAAGATAGAAAGACATATATTTCTATGAATTCATACTTCTTATTCTTTTAGGTGTTTTCTGACTCTCTACAATGTTTTGTATATCCAATAGAACAGCAAGCCTATAACCAAAGCAACTGCTCTTACAAGGTATATATTTAGTACTGTACCTGGCACGTATCACCATGGTCCATGGTAGAGGTTCAATAAATGAAGTTGAATGAAAGAGCCAATCAATCATTACAGTCTAGGGCCAGGAGAACTGTGGGCCACAGTAACATAAGATCTTCATCTTGCTTCTCCTGATTTCATATACTACAAGACCACTGTATTTCAATTAATTCATCAAGACATGTTTTACAAATATATACAAAAAACTTCAAGTATTGTTTAATGCTGTCACTGCCCTAGTCATTTCAGACACAGTAGCAGTTACTTTATTCTTACTAAGCCATGTCCTGTTTATGCACTGTAACAGTACTAATATTACTACACATTATTCTAACTATTCTATCAAACTTAATAGTGCAAACATCCTATTCACACTAATGAGGCCCAGGGCAGTAAAAATACCATTCAGTTACAGTTGGTTTATTATACTGACCAATGAGGGGGAAAAAAAGGCCACTATTTACTGGAAAATACTAACATCATCGAATGCAAACAACTGGATTCCCCCATAAATTCTAATTCTTACTAGTCATAGATTTATATATTTAAAGTTTTACAAATTCCATTATGTATAATTTTGATAGCATTTAAAATTTAAAGAATAATATTAAGTGAACCAAAATTTAACATAATAACTTACTTACTAAGTTTCAGCCTTATTCATCCTAAGCAATTAAAGACATGGCTATAAAACACCTAAATACAAAACATTGTATTTAGGCTGCAGCCCAAATACAACACAGAACTTTAAAAAATCAATTAGAATGATTAACTGTGATAAGCAGAAAAAGTGACTGTGTAAACACAGCATGGAGGAGGTGGGGGCTAGTTCTGCTTTCATGTGTGCTTAATTTTCTTTAAATTTAGTGAGATTCTGCATAAGACATGGTATCACTAGAATTATAGAAAAATAAAAACAGAGTAAGGTTACACTAGGGTCATTAATATTAGTAAAGTACTTAAGGAAGTTAGTAACTGAAAGCATTAATAGGATTTTGAAACTTCTGTAATATATTCCCCAAATAAAGGCCAGGCATAGTGGCTCACACCTGTAATCCCAACACTTTGGGAGGCCAAGTCATCTGAGGTCAGGAGTTCAAGACCAGCCTGGCCAATGTGGTGAAACCCTGTCTCTACTAAACATACAAAAATTAGCTGAGTATTGTGGCATGCACTTGTAATCCCAGCTATTTGGGAGGCTGGGAGGCTGAGACAGGAGAATTGCTGGAACCTGAAGGGCGGAGGTTGCAGTGAGAATCGCTGGAACCTAAAGGGTGGAGGTGTAATATTGCACCACTGCTTTCCAGCGTGCCTGGACGACAGAGCAAGACTCTGTCTTTAAAAAAATAAATAAATAAATAAAAATAAATAAATAATTACCTATAGCTTAAGAAAATAAATAATGCTTCCCCAAAAGTGTTGCTTCACAGAAGCCATAGAAGACCTTACCACAAAAAAAAAAAAAAAAAAAAAAAAAAACTTACCACATAGCAGGGGATCTTAGCAGCAGGTCCCACTTCAAACAGACACAATTTTGACATACCACTGAATCCCAGACCAGGATTTGGCACAGAGAAAAGGAGTCAAGTGGTTCATAGCTATTCTGGCATTCTCATAAAATAGCTATGTTACAGTATAAGGGCAGCCATTGGGTAGAAGAAATGCAGGGGAAAATCAAAATTCACATGACTGAAACTACCAAACTTCTCCAATTTGTGGATTATATTTGAAGTACAGTATAAGTCTTACGAATTCATTGCTGAGATATTAATTACACATAATTTTTGCCATATTTTTAAAAGGATATAAAGACCCAGGAACCAAAACCTTACCAATAAAATCACTAGTTGCTGAAAATACTTCATATAACTTAACAACAAAAACAAAGCATCAAATAATGTTGAATTCAAATTTGCTCATTTGCTCCTCGTAACGAATCAAATCTAGTGACTGGCATATTGCATGTGTGGAGTAGTCATATGCCTTTCAATTCATAAATCAGAAATTGCAAAGCTGAAAGGATGCGGCAATATGGGAGGGTCTTACATAATAAAGGTCATTATAACTCCTGGCTATGGAGCTATATGATCTAATATCCTCTCTGGTGGATCTACGATATGCCCATGCATTACAGTTCTTGTTGACGGTCTGTTGCCTTGGAAATATTTCATTATTTCAGTTTTTCCATTTGTAGACCCTTGGCCTTGTGATATGAAGGCCATCCTATTTCATATTTTCGATTATCATTTAAGCAATCTTGTGGAGCTATTTATATATATAAGCAAGTGTTAGACAACGCATATAATCATTTATCACCCTGTTTAAGCTTATACTGTAAATAGAAATACCTCCAAAAAACAGTCTCCACCACCACCTTTACTTTTTAAACCAAAAGCCTTGTGCTAATAGGATATGGTCTGCAAATCAGCATGGGCAAATCACATGCTTGACACTTCTCTAATTTTCTTGGTTATACATCCACATGGTAGAAAAACTTCATGGTAGTGCTACATAATTTGCAGTCTATTGGAGTTTAAAGAAAATCAAACAAGTTTATGTACACAAGGTTTTCAACTTGTTCTTTCAGACTCTAAAGAGGCACTTCTGTATATATTATTCAGAGAAATTTAAGGAGCACTATACAGTAACCAAAGACATTATCAAGAACAAGCTTCTTTTTCTGAAATTTACATTATAAACAATACTATAAGGAAATGACTTTGGTACTGTATTACTATACACAGGTTAGACATTTCATAAATAAATAATGAGAGAATTCAAAAGATATTATTTTTCTCTGTAAGTTTCTGATTACTAATATATTTGAAAAGCAGTAAAGAATAAACTGTCTATAAATGCCTCTGTAAAATCAATGATTTGGGAATGATTTTTTAAAATAAATAGGAGGATACTATTTAAAACATATCCATAGAAAGTCATCTTTTATAAACATATTTGTATTCATCTTTTATAAACATATTTGTATTCAACTGCTACAGGGAAATACTACTATTAACCAACAAGTTCTATGCACAATGTGCAAATAGAGGTGGAATTACTCACTTACTTGAAGCAAGTAAGTATGAAAAACATCCCCCTCCTGAACAAACCATCTGATTTCCCATTTCTCATTACAAAACCAAATCAACTTACATGTGTAATGTTTATACTTAAAGTGTTAAGAGCATCTAAAACCCTGATAAAAAAGTGAACCCTTGGGGCATAAAACAACTGTTTGGATAACGGGCCAAGTTTGTGGTTATTGCCTTTTGAAAGGCTTAGTTTATAACTCCTTCCTTCCTATCTTCTACAAGCCTCCTTCGGTCCCCTACCCCGCTGTATTACTCCTCCTTCTCCACACAGGTTAAACCTTCTCAGATCCAACCTTTAAAATGACAGCATCCAAGCTGAACAAGAAGATGCTATTAAAGGGCATTAAATTAAATACAGTATATCCTCCTACAACTTCAATCAGAATTTCAGACCAAGTGTTATTTAGTTCAGCTCTCAAGTGGAGCAGAATAACAAATCGCACACTTTGATTTACCTTCTTCGAATGCCAAATGGAGACAGGTGATAAAGAACGCACTCATGCACAGGCTATGAAGTTTCCCCTAGAAATTAATTCTATCTCCGAGATTCTTATCTCAGAGAAATTCCCAAAATGGCACACAAATAGGCCTCTGCTAGAGAGATTACTGGGGCCATCCCAGTAAATACATTTATTAACAACAGAACTGGGAAGAAGGCCGGAAGGGAGGGAGGGAAGGAGGGAAGGAGGGAGGGAAGGAAGGAAGGAAGGAAGAAAGGAAGGAAGGAAGGAAGGAAGGAAGGAAGGAAGGAAGGAAGGAAGGAAGGAAGGAAGGAAGGAAGGAAAAAAGGAAGGCAGGCAGGCAGGCAAGCAAGAAGGGAGACAGGGATCGGGGGGAGGAGAGGGGATAGAGAAGAAAATCAGTTATAAACTTCTGATTTCAAAAAGTACTCATCATCATGTTAGATAAAAAATAATTCTTAAAATCCGTGCACAATGCTCTGAGAAATTATTTTTTCTACTACAAGAGTAAAGTAATATGTGAATTCTTCATGAAACACTAATACTTCATAAGTAAATGCTCATTTTAGCTATATCGGTTGTCAGATTTTCAACAGTTTGGGAGCAATTGCTAATGCTGTACACATTTAACATAGTTAAAAACTGGATTATGTATGATTTACCCTCTGATATATGTTTACAGAATCATCTAGAGTTTAAAATTAGTCAATTATGTATCTACTTAACCAAAGTATTTCCTTAAACCTGACAATTCTGCCTTCCCTATTGTATGAAAGAAATAAGCAACAGTACAATAGAAGCTTTTTAAATGAATGGATATGTGAATAACTCCTTATTGTCTTCTGATGTAAGCTATAGGTTAAATGCTAAGTCGCATCAAAAATAAAACTATATTATAATAATTAAAACTTGCAACTAAGCACACCTCTTAGCTTCTTTTCAAGTTCACTTAAGCCTCTGAGGAAAATCAAGGAGCCTGCTGCGGGTGGGGATGCATATTTCTGACTGTATTTGTTTTCCTTATGAATCAATGGGTAACGTTTCATACTTCCTACTGTGCCTTTCCTCTTCGGAGACAGAAAGAGATATCCACTTTGCTCAAACCAATATGCTATATGCAATTAATGTCATTAAGGCTACCAATTAA
This sequence comes from Sapajus apella, assembly GCF_009761245.1. Classification (NCBI taxonomy): domain Eukaryota; kingdom Metazoa; phylum Chordata; class Mammalia; order Primates; family Cebidae; genus Sapajus; species Sapajus apella. The sequence goes on from NW_022436990.1 coordinate 10,005,393, forward strand.
TAGTAAATAGTATTCCAAAGAAAGTAGGCTGGGTGGACAGCAGGAGGGAAAACCACTCTGGTGGTGACGGGGAGGGGTGCTGAGTTACTCTGAAAAGCTATCAATGCTACTCACGTAGGACAGTTAAGGGTATTTTGAACACAAACTCCCTTTCCCTGTGGCTGTACTAGTTTAACTAACTTCAAACAGACATGCTCGACTGAGCCCTTCGCCTGGATATGCAATTCTCACCAGGAACTTTTTAAAACACAGATCCCCAAACAGTAACTAACGGGGAATAGATGCTCCAACTGCTGACACATTTTGGATCTCGCTGTTTGCTTATTTGGGTTTGAGGGTTTTCTCCTTTATTTTTCTTTTTCCTTTGGGAGGGGTATGGAGAGCAGGGAAAGATGAGAGAGGCGGGCAGAGCCGGAGACCCACAAGTTGCCGAGCCGAGGGCGCAGCCCCGGAGGCGGGGAGGCGGCGGCCGCGCTCCTCTGGGCTCGGCCCGGCCTAGCTGCTCGCGCGGAGACCGAGCCGGAGCCGGAGCCGGCCCCTCCGCGACACATTCCGGGCCTGGCGCGAGCTCTGCGCTCCCCGCCCCCGGCCTCCTCCTCCCGCTCCTCGCCTCCTCCCCCTCCTCGCGCCTTCCCTCCCCCTCCCCAGCCTCATTCCCTTCCTCGAGAGCAGCTGCCAGGGGACCGGCGGCGGCCCCGGGGATCCCCGGCCCCCCACCCTCGCCGCTGCTCCAGTCACACGGCAGCGCCTTCGCATCTGTTTGTTTTCTTTTTCTCTTTTCTGTTTCTTCTTTTTCTTTCTTTTTTTTTTTGTCAGCGAGTCACTCTATTCGCCGAGCCGAGGAGGTGCAACTGCTCGGAGAGCCCGGCCGCCGCCGGAGCCGCTCGCTGCCGCTGCCGCAGCCGCCACGGGGACAATGCGCGGGGCCCCGGGCAAGCGCTGCGCCCAGACGAGGTCCCCGCGGGCTCGCGGCCCAGGAGGCGGGCGGGCGGGCGGCGGAGCCGGGCCCTCGGCGGCGGCGGCGGCGGCGGCGGCGACGGCGGCGGCGGCGGCGGCGGCAGCGGCGGGAGCAGCGGCCGGGCGGC
>NW_022436990.1:10006877-10095275 GCF_009761245.1 Sapajus apella
TGTGCGTGTGCGTGGGGTGGCGGGAGAGTGCGGCCGTGCGCGGCGCTCGGGGCTGCCCCGCGGGCGGCGGCCGGGGCCGGGGCCGGGGCCGGGGCCGTGGCCGTGGCCGTGGCGGCGGCGGCGGCGGCGGCGGCGGCGGCCGTGCTGCTGAGGCTGGGAGGCTACGGAAAAGTAGTGGGGCCGGAGCCTCGCAGGCGGCCGGCGGTCCCCTCGCGCCGCTGGTGCTCCACGCCGCGGCTCGCCGCCTCCTCCGCCGCCTGCGCCTTCTCCTCCCGCTGCTCGCCCGGCGCCGCCGCCGTCCATGCGCCGCAGAGCGCCCGCGGCCCGGGCGGCCCCGGCTCCCGAGGCTTGCCCGGCGCGGAGACAGGCGACCGGCGGCGGCGGCGGCGGCGAAGGAGGAGGAGGGGGAGGCGGCAGAGGGGGGAGGCGGCCGCGCGGTCCCGCGGGCAGCCCGGCCCAGGGCCCCGCCGCCTCCAGGTTCTCACCCCCGCGCCGCCACCCCCTCCACCACCCGGAGCTGCCCGGTGGCAGGTGGGGCGCACACCCTCCCGGCGGGGGGCGCGGGGCCTAAGCCGGGAGGAGCGGGGAGGGGGAGGACAAGCAGGGGGTTCCAGCTTGACCGCTGTGAAAGTATTTCTGGGCATTTTCCAGCTGCTTTGCTCCAGAGCGCTCTCTCGCCTGCAGACACACCCCCCCTTCTCCTTCTCTCTTGTCTTTCTCTCTCTATCTCTCTCCTCTCTCTCTCTCTCTCCCCCTCTCTCTCTGTCTCTCTCTCTCTCTCTCTGTCCCCCTCTCCCCCCCTTTCTCTCTCTCTCTCTCTCTCTCTCTCTCTCTCTCCCCTCTCTCTCGTTGGGGAACTGAGAGGCTCGGCTGCCGGCGCAACAACGCCACTCAGTTGCAGTTTCAAACACTTCCCTTCTCTGGAGTATTGCAGCCAGGAGAAAAGAGAGAAACAAAAAAAGGAACTGGGAGGCCTCGGGAGCGAGCTGGGGCAGGACGCAGTCCCGGGAGCTCCTTGCCGGCAGGGGGAATCAATGCGGGTGGGGGGCGCGCTGGCCCGAGCGAGCGGGCCCCAGAGTCCCATGGGCGGCGCAGCAGCAGCAACACAAGCGCCTTGTGGCTCCGGCGCTCTCAGCAGCGTTTCCAAAGACGGAGCATCTGCTTCAGCCACGGACGTACAGGAGTGCAGACCCCAGGGTTCACAGGTGAACCCCCACGTGTTTAAACCCGCATACGGAAGCCCTCCCGACTCCGGTCCCGGGACCCTGGACTGGACCGCCGCCCTCTGGGATCTAGCCCAGCTGCACCCGCATTTGACAGTTCACCAAGGCCTAGAGAAAGGCTTGGCAATTCAGTGCAGGGCCCGCGCTAGAATCCTGTTACCTGGGTAGACCCTGGTCAGAGCGTTTTCTCCACTAAACCAATCAGAAGCGTGTGGACGGCTTTTTACGTAGAGACTTGGGTCTGCCATGTGTCAACCAGGCAAGTAGAAAGGACTCCCAAAGCATTTCCACTTTGAATGAATGAAAGATCCTGATGGAAAACATCAGTCCTGGGTGAGGTTTTGCATTTGACTTTAAACTTAAGAAAAAAAGACCCGAAAAGGGGTCTTCCATTCGGTCTCTACGACTTTAGTAAAGTGGGGCTGGGAATTGGAAACTTGCAACGAACACGTAAATGTTTTTTGTGGTAGAGGTGTTTAATCTGCGTGATGGTGTTTAAGTTCTCTTTGAAGTACACTCTACAGGTAGGAGAAAATGAGAATGAGAAATGAACTAGGGTGGAGAGTGTTATGTACAAGACATACATGAGCTGGCAGAGAAGGGAAAAAGTTGCCAGTTCAAAGTTTTGGCTCCAGGACACCCAGTCCAGGGCGTTTCTGTCCGAAAATGGCAAATGAGAGAAGCTTGTATTCTCCCAACAGGCCACTCTTTGCTTGAAAAACCCCCACTGCTGTCACTCCCTCGGCAGACTCCTCAAAAGTACTTAAAAATAATTTTTTGGTAAAATGATATGTCACCATTCACTTAACAAATCCAGATGGAAACAAATCCAAGCAGAAACTAAGTCTGCCCCTCAGAACCCCAAAATCCTGTTGAGGGGCCAGAGGACAGGGGGCTCCTGACTCAGACCCTATCTCCAACACCTGCCATGACCTTCTTGCCCTACACGGCTCACTCTCTGCACCTCCTGCCCCCCAAATTTAACTAAAAGACAGTAACAGGTATCATTACGACTAATTAACGAAATCAAAGAAGGCTACATTTTTCACAGCTATCCTCTTCTGTCAATATAACATAAAAATCGAAGGAGGGAATAATACACCCCAAAGGCTGAAGTTTAGAGATGCTAAAAATAAATAAATAGCCTTAGTCTTTAGAACTGCAGTAGGATTCAGAGGCTTAATAAGGGGCCCAAATGCAAAGTTGAAAGTGGAAAGCACCAGTGCAGCTCTCAGTGTTGAGGTGGCAGACTACAGGGGACTGCCCCTGGTGCTCCTGCCTTGAGGGAAAATTGTCTCTGAGGCAGTCTTTATGGTAAAGGACAACACCAACCTCAGAGCAAACCTGATGGCAGAAAATTCCTAATTCCCCACCCATTTATGCCCGATTTATGTGGTATAGGTTAGCTCAGGTCCCTGAAATCGTTCAAAGGTCAGCTGACATTTCTGACCCTTGACTCCCTACTTCACAGACCCTACTATTGTGACCATTGCCTGCACTTCCTAGTTAAAGTGACCGCCAGATTCTATTGTCATTTAAATGTTGTGTAAGTGCCAAAAAAAAAAAGAAAAAAAAATACCTGAACCATGAAAAGGAAAAATCTAATTATTTTCTAATCTTTTATGTTTGAAAGATTCCCAGATCTTTTGTATTAAAGGTTCCTGTTATCGCTGAAGTAAAAGACTAAAATAATATAAATCAAAAATCTCTTTGACAAGGAATAGCCTCTTTTGAGTTATTTTCCAAACTATTAAAAAAAAAAAAAAAACACTTCAGACAGTACACAGAGCATATAATGAAGTCTTCTACAGAATATTTGCAATACTGGGCATCAACTTGAAAAACACTCAATGTGTTATGCAAAATCTGCTCTGGTCACTGGGCCATTGGTTGGAAGGCACAAAATATGGCAGTGATAGATTATTTTAACCTTTTCAGTTTAAATTCTGTTGGTTCAAATCAAAGGTTCTCAAATCAATGAAGTTTGAAATACAAGGTAAAAATAGGAACTGTTATTTGAATTATGCATTGTGTATATTTTAAGTTAAATATCCACTGGCAGATCTCTCAGATGTTTAATCTTGTGCAATCTGGGAAACACAAATATTTAATTTCACACTTTCATGTGTTCTTTTTTCTTCCATCTTTTATAAAACCAAGCCCCACAAATGGGGAGTTTACCTTTCATAGTACATTGTTAGTTTTTCTCAGCGCATTTTCGTGGATTTACATTTTCAATAAAATTTTGGAACATCAAAAGTTGTCCTTCAAGAAAAACTTCAGGGTTCTAAAGCTATTGGTGGTGGTAAATTGCTTTCCCTTTCTTTCCTAATTGAATCAAATTACTATTTTAATGTCACATCCATAATTTTTAATAAAAATCTATAAATACTTTTAGGAGAAATACAAACAATACTTTAAAACTTGCTTCTCACCACCTAGCCTGACTTTGTAAAAATTGCTTCCTAACTAGTATCCCTGAATCTTAACCATTTGCATTATAATGCGTTTAAGATGAATACTTAACAGCGCCGAAGAGACTCGGATTTCCTGCTGTATTTCCCTTTAGTAACAGGTGATATGATAACACTATTATGTAGAATTGCAAGTCTTCAGCTACACGTGAAAATCGTTCCTATTCTGTTTGGAAACAAATGATCAATCAGCCTCTAGTGATCAATTGACCCCCTGGCTGTCCGTCTGCGTGGGTCCGCATCCGGCTGAGGCATTGAGAAAATTCCACTGGAAAGGGAAGAGGATCCTAAACTTTGCAAAAGCACCTTGTGCGTCGTCTCAGACTTCGCTGCAACTCCCCTGCTACTCGGGGCTGAGGCTCTGGATTTGGGAGCCAGGCAAAGGGCAAAGGATGATTTCACTTCGCCAGTGCACTAGAGTGCTTTTCAATCCACCAAAGTGAAGTGTGTTTTTCTTCCTTATCTGTAGAACGAGGGGCAGGCAAAGTGAACCCTGGCAATGTGCATGTGTGTTGTAAGACACAAAACAGGAGGCAAAGTGAGTCCCACCCCAGCACCCCGGGGCGGGGGCACTATCCCAGCCCAGGCGGGACTACTCACCGCTGCTGGTAGGAGGTGATGCCCTGGACGTTCTGCGGGGTGCCGTTGGCCGCTGCGCCGGCCCTCCCCATGCCCGCGCCGGCCGGCACCCCCGCGGCCGCCCCGCCGGCCGCCGCGGCCGTCACCTGCACGCTGAAATCCGGAAAGATTCGGATCATCGCCGCGGCTTCGGCCCCCGGGCGCGGCGGCTCTGGGCTCGGGCTGGCGGGGGCTCGGGCTCGGGCTCGGGCGGCGGCAGCAGCAGCAGCGCGAGCAGCGGCGGCGGCAGCAGCGGAGCCAGGCACCAGCCTGCAATCCCATTAGTGAGCCGCGGCCACTGTGCGCGGCGGAGAGGCGCTTTGATGTGCGCGCAGCGGGATGTGGGGGGGAGCCGGGAGCGCGAGGAGGAGGTGCGGGGGGCGTGCGAGGGACTTGCAAACAGCAAAACGTGTCAGGGTGGGGCCTTTTTTCCCTTTTGGGGGGCGGCGGTGCTCCCCCCTCTTTCCAGGATGTTGCTCTCACTGGCTGCTCCGGCTGCGCCGCGCGAGCCCAGCTGAGGGAAGAAGGGGAGGGGGTGGCGGAGGAAGGATGCACCGGGAGGCTTGGCGAGGACTTGGCCGGTGCAAGGGAATGACTGGCAGCAGAGGGTGCGTTTCTTTCCCGCCCCCCTCTACGCGCACACACACACACACACACACACACGCCGCGCACTTCCGACCCAAAGTGCAAGACTCAGGCGCGCTGTCTCTCCCCTCCTTTCTCTGGAGAAATAACCACCATCCAGGCAATCTCGCGCCTCCCGCGGCTTCCAGCAACCTGGAAGCCAGCCCGCGTGTGCAGGAATGGGGGCGTAGAGCCTCCCTTCCTGGCCGGAACCCCTCTCTGCCCGTCTTATACACATCGGGCAGCGCGAGGGCTGCCAAGCGCAAGTTGGGCTCCTCGAGAACTTGATACTTATCGAGGAGGGATGGTGTGCAAAGGCGGAGAGAAAAAAAGAAGCCGCTTTTGTGCAATGGAGAGTTTGTTCCCTTTATAAGAATGGGCTCTTCCCGCTGCTGGTGGGTGGGCGGGCTGGTCCTGGACAAACTTGTGAGGTGAGGACTGTAGGTCCGGCTAGAGGGATCCGGTTGTGCCCCGATGACCCACCTCCATACGCCCCTTTCGACAGATGAAACGAATAAATTAGCAGCCTCAACTGAAACGAACTCTGCAAATTCCAACCACCAGGGAAACAAAAAGAGAAAACACGTGCATTTATTTCTTCTCGTCTCTCAGTTACTTCTCCACAATGTTACATCAGTGTTTCTTTAAGGGGTATGGAGGGATGCCTGTGGTTTGGGCGAGCCTTTTTAAGTGACGACTTGCATTCCTTTTCGCTCGGCTGGTGGGTGGGGGCGGTGAGAGTTGATCGTTTCCCCCACCCCCTGCCCAGGACCCCCGTTGTCCCACTTCCTTCTCTTCCTTCCGGCTCGCGAGCCTGGAGTGGAGTTGCGGGCAGTGGGCGCAGCCCCCTTCGGGATGCAGGGCTTCGGCTCCCCTCATCTTGTGCGCGCCACCCTTGCCCCTTTTGCTGGTGCGGCTGGTACTTGCCCCTTCTCGTCTTTTTCTCCTACCCACTCCCTGCGCGCCAAGGCCCGGGCCCCGCAGCCGCAGCCCGGGGACCAGTGGCCGCCTTGCTTTCTGCAGGAACCCAAGTTGAGATCTGCGAAGCGTGGTGACCGCGGTCGCGCCGCCCCAGCCCTCGGCCAATAGCGCCTCGCCTGGCGAGGCACCTGCTTAACCCTTTGCGCCTAGGGCACAGCAGGCCCGCCGGGACCTAGAGGGGCAGAGCGGATTGGCCAGAAGTTGCCAAGGCCGAGAGTGGCAGAGGCCGCCTAGCCCAGCGTCCCCCCTACAGGGTCTAGGGGCCAGACGCCTGTCCTTGCTGCAGACCCGAGCGTCCCCTCCCACCCTGATGGCTCTCGGGAAACAGCCAAGCAGCACAAAGGCGAGCCTTTACCCTGGCGGCGTCCCGCGCCTGCCGGGACAACCTCTGAACTCCCCTAACCCAAGTCAGTTTCCGGAGGCGCCTCCTGCGCCCGGCAGCCGCTGGGAAACAGAGGGAGGGAGCCCCAGCTCTCGCTGGCCGGGCCCACGGCGCAGCTGCGTTTCCATTTTCCTTTCAAAGAAAATGCTTTGGACGGCAGATAATACCAGGAGATATGAAACTGCTTCGTCCCCCACGTGTTGCACGTAAAAAGAATCGTAATGAGCATCTGTGCCTTGTGCGAGGGATCCCACGAGTTTGCTGAAGACCTAACCGAGGTCCTGACTCCCTCCTTCCCGGGAAGAGGTCATTTTCTAGCTTAACAGCATTTCGGGGATGCTTATTGTGCAGAGGCCAAACGCAAGGTCTTTGAGGCCGGAATTGTGGACATGGGGGCAGAGGCCCGGCTGGTGGAAAACATTTGATCACGGAAGTGGGTCCTCATCCCACGCGGAGCACACAGCGCTGGGCGTCGCAGGTTTACTTGGATCTCAGCTCGCTCTCCTCCCTGCTTCTCTTGCTCTGAAAGATCACAAATACCCGCCCCGCTCCGCCCCCCAACCCCGCCCCTGGCTCTGTGCAGGCTTTCTCAGGACGAGAAATGGGAGTTTATGCCAATTCGAGAGAGGTCCGGAATGTTTTAGGAGTTGGGAAAAGTTTCTTTCTCTGACTGCATTGGTCAAGGCCGGCGGTATTGTAGGCCAAAGGAAGTCTAGTATGTAAATAACTCAGGAAAGAGGCTGAAAATGAACCCCAATCCAGGCAGTACCTTTCTATAAAATAGCTTTTGTTTGAATTATTGGCCCATTGTGGGGTAGTGATGGGCCTGCCACAGATGTCTAGGCCAACCAGTTGATGGAGGCTTCCAGCAAGTGGCTCCTGGACCCATGTGTAGTCCAGGAATGTAATGCAACATTCCTCCTTGATCCTGTGCATCCAGAGGCAGCCTCAATGTGCCAAGTGAGTCAAAGGAGGGAAAAGCCCTCTGTGGCCAAAGGAGCAGAACTTTTAGAAGATTAGTTTTCCTTTTAAAGGCTTTCTGCACAGTCAACAATGAGTTATATTTACAAAGAATATTACAGCTCTTCGTTTCAATACCAATTCTATGACTAGAAGAGGCCAGCAATTATTATTTTATTTTATTCACTACTTATTTTACAACATTTTATTCACTACTTATTTTACAAAATTTTTGGCTTGAAAATGTAGCACCCTGTTTCTCATCCCTTTTGGAGGGCAATTTTTTCTTGGAAACCCAAAGGGCAAAACTGCCCCAATGGAAAGAAAATGTGAGATTTGTTGTTAGACATTTAAAACTACATAAGCTGAGGCCTTTTCAATTATATGTTGTTATTAAAATAGTTTAATGAGCACATTCAACTTCAAAGTTCCAAGCTTTCAATTACCCATTTTTACGAGAATTAATATGGCTCCTGCCCTCGAGAAACTTTCTTTTCTAAAACAGGAATACACAAAATACTCAAAGAAGATTTGCACAGGTTACCTTACAATGCACATGTTAAGTCTGGTTCAGTATTTTATCCTTACATGTATAGTTTCAGAAAGTCGGTTTGCATGCATGAGAGACAAATTCCTTATTGGATCTGCTTATCTCCATGTTCATTAAGGACCTTAAGCAAAATATAAGTTTATTCTCTCATTAGTAATTCAGATTTCATTACTCTGCTCCTTCAGTTAAAATCTTTACATACTGGCAGCTGTTTTGAAAAATTTTGAAAGTTGCTTTGGCATTCACCCAACCAAAAGGACTCCAGTTAGCACTAAACTGTATACTCTCTCATTTTATACCCCTGCCACATCTACATTTTAGTGCATGTAGAGACTTGGGAAAAGATTATATGATATTTTAACTCCAAATACATGCATATGATATATAGATACACAGCGATCACAATTATATATTTAAATCTTTATCCTTGTTGTCAGTGTACAACTCTGCCTTTTGCTCATACAATACAAACAGCTATTTTCTGAAAATTCATTTCCATTTACTTAAATTGTTTGACTTTGAATTTTCACTATTTACTATCAGAAGGTACCAGTGACAGGTAGGAGAGAGAAGGCCACGAAGCCTGAATGTATCGAATTTTTGCTTTAATTTGGTCACACATTTAGGCAGAATAAAGTATTTACAGAAATCAGGATAAACTAAAGCAAAACAACATAAGTAGAATAAAAATATAAGTAGAATAAAAATACTATAGGTAATGAATAAAGTAAGAAATGCTTTTCTCTGAAATGTTAGATGTTTGTGCTGAATTATAAAGCAAAAGGGGATTTTATTCTATAAAGAAACTCATATAATTTCCAACAACCTGAGAGCTGAGTGTTTATTATAAGAGAAGCCATGAACTAGTATTACATAATCCCTCCATCATATCTTGGGAATAAGAATTTTATATTCCGAGAGAACTTAATTATTTGATTTAACCAATTTTCCATTTTTGCTCCTCAATCCAAATGGAATTCTAGCTATTACTGCTAAATCTGCCATGCTATTAGTATGTCCTTAGTATATTCAAAAGCAAAACAATAATGTCAGGGGAGAAAAAAAAACCCATAAACTTAACAATATAATCATTCTTGGTATTCCAGAAGAGAAACTAAGGAATTAAGAGATAATTGCTAATAAATTTTTGTTATATATGCATATCCATATATAATATATAAAGAGTTCTGAGGATTTTTTCATGTTAGTACTACATATATCAAACTGAAATATCTCAAGCGATTATGCTAAACTAATTCTCAGAGGAGCTTATAAATATAGCTAGAAAAAGAAGAGGTAGAGTTAGAAAAGTCTTTTAGCTTTTAAACTCAGTAGCAGGCATTATGAAGGAGACATTGTTTAGAAAAATTAGTGTGACTAGGGAAGGGTTTTAGAAATCCATATGAAGATTTCGGTTAAAGTATTTACACATTGTGGCACACATAATTCCAAAGCATGTGCAAATCAATATAACTATAAATGAACTTAGATTTAAATGCAAAATAACTACTCTTAACATATTTAAAATACAAATTTGTCTTTAAACAACAATCTTTTAAGTTTCATTTGCTTATTTTTCTCATGATAGTGGATTTGATTTGAGGATTAAAATATTTCTAATTTCTTGAAAACTAATTTGAAATTTTCCTGTGAATATAAGATTCCTAAATGTTGCTTCTAGTAGTTTGCTGCATCTATTACTGTCAGCATAATTACAGCTTCCATGGAACTACTAAGACATAACTTGGTACCTGGACCACAGATCCGCAGATCATAGCTAGCGTATGTTTCACTGGAAATTATACACAGTGCACACTGGAACTTGAGTTTCTACTTGACTTGGTTCTTCCAGGTAGGCATACTCATGTAGCCACTGGACTCTGTTCTTCACTAAATTTTCTTATTGATTATAAAATTATTCATTCAGTGCCCGATTGACTGAAGGAATAGCTAATTGCTTTGGATTGAATTTAAAAAAAAAAAAAAAAAAAAAAAACACTAACACTAGGGTTCTAGGATGAATTTTTCATTTTTCAATAAGATAGAATATTGCATAAACCTAATAATACATCAAATCAAACAAATGGTTTTATTAAGCTGTATGCTGAGTCAACCTTTCTGTTCTTATTAAACTGTTATGTTCCTTCACCCTAGAGAGATGATTCTCAGACTTTAGGGTGCATCAGAATTACAAGAAGGGTTTTTGAAAACACAAACTTCTGGGCTTTTCCTCTACAAAATCTTATTCTGCAAATCTGGAGTGAGACCAATAATTTGCATTTCTAACAAGTTCCTAGGTGATGCTGATGCAGTTGGTCCATGCATCATATTTGAGAACCACTGACCTAGAGTGTTTATGACAGAAGATCCCAACTTTGCTACACACACTGACTGAGCTGTCAAGGGCATATTATTTAAATTCTCTTTGTGTCTGCAACTTGGTATTAATTCAATCCAGCAAAAATAGATTTGTCCTGTGTGGTGGGAATCCAGACACAGTTTCCTCCTTTAGTGAGCCAAGAGTTTATTAGAAGAGGTAGATATGTAAATAAATAAATTACAACAAAATATCATAAGGGCAACAATAGATTTATGTAAAATATACAAAACTGGCATGGGGTTGGGAGCTAAGCCAGATGAGAAAAGTAATCAAACATGGTCAAGAGCACAGTGTGTGAATTATGTTCTCCAGGTTGAAGGTGGTTCTATCATTTACAAGCTAAGTGACTTCAAGCAATTTGCTTTATTTCTCCAAGTCTCAGTTCCTTTATTTTTAAAACTAATAATATAGGCTAGCTACGGTGGCTCACGCCTGTAACCCCAGTACTTTGGGAGGCTGAGGCAGGTGGATCACCTGAGGTCAGGAGTTTGAGACCAGCCTGGCCAACATGGTGAAACCCCATCTCTACTAAAAATACAAAAATTAGCTGGCACGGGGGCATGTGCCTGTAATCCCAGCTACTCCGGAGGCTGAGGCAAGAGAATTGCTTGAACCAGGGATGTGGAGGTTACAGTGAGCCAAGATCATGCCATTGCACTCCAGCCTAGGTGACAGAGTGAGACTCCATCTCAAAAAAAAAAAAAAAAAAAAAAAAAAAAAAACTAATAATATAGATCTTAAAGGATGGTTGTAGGCATTAATTGATATGAAGTAAGTAAAGTACTTAGTTCAGTGCTGAATTCATATTAACTACTCAATGTAAGGCAATCATTCCCAGGAGAACAACATCTAACTACTCTTCCATATTTTTTTCATGGTGATAGAAAAGGTCTTGGTGATTACTCAGACAACTTATGAAATATTTACATGTTCTTTTTATGAAGGTTGACAAGTCTAAATAGTTATTTATTCTAAACTCACAATATAATATACCTGGAATTATGAGTGACTTTTTCACCAAAATCAGGAAAGATGCCACATAAAAGTATTTTAAGTGTTCCCTGAATTCAGGAGCGCTTTTCTGGAGGCTTGTAGTTTTGCTTTATGCAAAGGGCAGTAATCTTCTGGCATCAATCATATACAAGAAATGTAGAGGCATAAAATAAAATAGCTTCACAAAGTATAAATACAATTTGGATAATAGATTCTATATTGGTTATTATTGGAAATAAGAATATTTGGGTTTTATTCCAAATCTTTTTGAATCAATTAGGGTAAGGATAACTGAAATCTTTCACTAAAGTATCCCATAGTGCAATGATTCACATTTTCGTCTCAAGCCCCCTTTAATATTTTTGAGCCACTAAAAGAGATTTGGATTATATACATCATGTCTATAAATATTTACTGTATTCAAAGTTAAAACCTATCTATATAAACTTATTATTTTATTTAAAAATAACAATGATAGGCCGGTCGCTGTGGCTCACGCCTGTAATGCCTGTACTTTGGGAGGCAATGCAGGTGGATCACAAGGTCAGGAGTTTGAGACCAGTCTGGCCAACATGGTGAAACCCCATCTCCACTAAAAATACAAAAATTAGCTGGGCATGTTGGGACATACCTGCAGTCACAGCTACTCAGGAAGCTGAAACAGGAGAACTGCTTGAACCTGGGAGGCAGAGTTTCCATGAGCTGAGATTGCACCACTGCACTCCAGCCTGGTGACAGAGTGAGACTCTATCTCAATAAAATAAAATAAAATAAAAAATAAAAATAACAGTGATAAACTCATCACATAGCATAACACTTTTTATAAAAAATATTTTATCCCAAACAAAAAAAATAGAACTGTGATACTGTTTTATATTATTGATGCTCTTTAATATCTGGCTTAGAAGAAGACAGATATCTCTTCTGTATTCAGTCTCTTATAACGCTATGTTGTTTTGATTGTGCATGAAGAAAATCCAGCTTCACACAGATATGGAGTTAGAAAACAGATAAGTTCAACTATAACAGTCTTTTCAGATAATTATGGATATTCTTTGCTATTACACCAAAACTCAACAAGTAGTATTTTCTTAAAAGTTAGTTGTAACGTGGAATCTGAAATTGTAGTAATAAGATATTGATAACTGTGGCCATTAAATATCCATGGATTTTCTGTCTATGCATTTTTTTTTGAGACAGGGTCTCACTCTGCCACGCAGGCTGGAGTACAGTGGCAAAATTATAGCTCACTGTAGCCTGGAACTCCTGGTCTCAAGCGATGCTCTTACCTTAGCCTCCCAATTAGCTAGGACTATAGGCATACACCACCATGGCTGGCTAAATTTTTGTCTATAGGGAAAAGGGAAAATAATGTCTTAGTTTTATTATAAAATAGTGTTGCCTTCACAGGCACCCCAAAAGGGTCCTCAGCCCACACTTCAAGAACTGATGCCTTAATACAATGTAATTCTCAAGTTGTTATTATTACTAATAAATTAAAAGATTTAAATTCTCTTTGTGCTATATTTTTTTAGAGTGAACATGACTTTACAATTCTATATTGATTTACTATCAAATTATAAATGAGTTATTACCAATGTTGTACTTAGAATTTCTATTTCTTCTCCTAGTTTTTATTTTCATGGGTGCAGAGTGGGTGTATCTATTTATGGGGTACACATGGTATTTTGCTACAGGCATGTGATGCATCATAGTCACTTCAGGGTAAATGGGATATCCATCACCTCAAGCATTTATTCTTTCTTTGCATTATGAACAATTCAGTTATACTCTTTTAGTTATTTTAAAATGTACAATAAATTATTGTTGACTATAATCACCCTGTTGTACTTGCAAAAACTGGGTCTTATTCATTCTAACTATATTTTTGTACCCACTAACCATCCCCACTACCCTTACCCCACTATCCTCTCCACACTCTGGTAACCACCATTCTCTCTCTAATTCCATGAGTTAAATTGTTTTAATTTTTTCAGTTCTCACAAATAAATTAGAATATGCCAACTTTGTCCTTCTGTGCCTGGCTTATTTCACTTATCGTAATCACCTTCAGTTCCTTCCATGTTATTGCAAATGACAGGATCTCATTCCTTTTTATAGATGAATAGTACTCCATTGTGTATATGTACCACATTTTCATTATTAGGATTTCTTTGAAACAGGTAATAATACCATTATTATCATCCAGGAAGTGACTACCGTTTTGATCAAAGGAACTCAATTACTTAATGTTGAAGATCTCAGTTGAAGGATTTCATTTTTTCTCTATTTTCTCAGAAAGGTATGAGAATGCATAAGTGAGAATGATATTCCAGAAAGCTGGAAAAATGAAACATATAAGGAGCTATATTAAGTTTCAGATCAGAAAGAAGTTTCCCATCATTCAGAATGTGAAGAGTGCCACCTCCAAAAGAGCCGAGCCTCCCTTACCGGGCACATATTTTAGCAGGTGAAAGGACTACGTTCTGGGTGTTTAGAAATTTTTGCACTGGGGGTCAATGAGAGTCAATTTCCTCTAAATCTGTAACTTATATAGACATAATCTTTAACCATATCATCTCTATATCATAAACAACACATCACAACACTGTTTTCAAAGTGTGCGATCTTTCTAACATGTTTTCCACAGACAACCACAAATAATTCCTTTATGTTTATCATTATTCAAAGGCAGGATGATTTCAAGTTCTTGTTCAAAATGCAAAAACTGAATTGTTGTGCAAAGCATCTTTACTTACTGAAAAGAGTAAGGAAAAAGATCTGTAACTTAAGTATTTCCAATAATTAATTTTATTTAAGTACCCTGGACAGCTGCTCAGGGTACACACCAAATAGGGTAAGGGAACCTTTTAAAGTGAGGTCACTATTATCAGTGACTCATATTCAAATCACGACTATATTTCAAACAGGTGATAAACCACTGAAGAATTAATCAGCTAACATAGAAATGAATATAATCTTGCCCCAAAATTATACCCCATCAGATATATACTTAATGGAAAGTTCTAGAAGAATATGCTTCTTGGTTTATTTATAGAGACAACTTTTCAGTGTCTATGTCTGGAGGGATCAAGAAAGGAAGTGTATAGAAATTTTATCTGTGTACCTTTGCACAAAGCTAATACACTAACAAAACTTTTAATTCTGTTTATTTTGACTGATAAATGATCCCTCCTAAAAAGTTACTTGTGTGGTTATGGCCAACAAAAACTATAAACTTGAAGAAGATTCACTGAGAATAACAACTTATTATATATAAGGGAAAATATCTAAACCAAAGTTTTGTCAATTTTTTTTTTGAGATGGTGTCCACAGTGCAGTGGCATGATCTTGGCTCCCTGCAACCTCCACCTCCTGTGTTTAATCAATTGTCCTGCCTCACCCTCCCAAGGAGCTGGAATTGTAGGCACATGCAACCACTCCCAGCTAATTTTTGTATTTTTAGTAGAGACGGGGTTTCATCATGTGAAACCCCAGGCTAATCTCGAACTCCTGACCTCAGGTGATCCACCCACCTCAGCCTCCCAAAGTGCTGGGATTATAGGCGTGGGCCACCATGCCCACAGTGTTATTTTGTTTGATTTTGAAAAGTGATATTAAGTATTTTCACTTGGAGATTTCACTGTTGCTAAAGATCTTGGCTCATTATGATTTCCTTATTTTTAACTTTTTTTGTTAAAAGATATATTAAACAATATAGAAGGAAAATATACTGTATGTAACATTACCTTAGCTTTGTGTAACACAGACCCAAATTAATAGTTGCTTATATAAGACAGAAGTTTGTTTCTCTCTCATGTTAATATTTAAAAGTAGATGGTTCAAGTCAGATATACTCTTATTCAGAAGCCTGGGCTCCTTCTGTCTTCTTGTTACACCATGTCAGGGGTGTTGGGCTAGTCCCCAGAGTCCAACATGATCAGCTACCACATCCATATTGCAGGACAGAAGTACTGGGAGCGAGGGAGAGAAGGGCATCTACAATGCCCTTCAGAACATGTTTTGGTCATGACATGTACTGCTCTCAAATCTCATTGGGCACAATCTAGTCACATGGCCACAAATAGCTGGAAGAAGCTGGGAAATTAAGTCTATATAACAGACGATGTGGCCACATAAAAACCAAGAGTTCCATTATTGTAGAAGGAGAGAGTTCAATTCAAAAATCCACTTAAAATTAAGAGACAAATAGAAATCCACTTAATCTGAAATGAAAATAACAGAAGTAACACTTCATTGATGCTTATGAGGATTAAGTCCAACAATGTTTATCTGAAATAACCAAATCTGAAAGTATTCACCAGTGAAGGAGATAAAGATGGTTCTGATTTTCAATGAAGCCAAAGGGGAAGGGATATAGGAGTAAAATATGGTGACATTTTTCCTTTTATTAAAAGCAAAAAGATAATACATTTCTAAGAATTCTAATATAAGAAGTTTTGTATTATGAGGTATGATTTTCATTTGATTTATGATTTAGAACTTAAAATCAGAAAACTGTACACATCAATAATACTGTGGTCATCTATTGTTCCTTTGGCCTATATCCGTAATATGAGGGAGGGATATCAAGAATCAAGTTTATCCCATCACCATGTTTATACTTTGTGGGATTTAGAGAAATGGTTTCAACCAAGCCTCAACCACACCCTTCATTGCAGGAGAGACTCCAGGCACTTAACGAGTTGGGAAAGAGAGAACCCCCGTTGGTGATACCAGATGTCTTACCATTTTCAGTCCAGTTTTACACAAAGACAGGTCTCAGAGTAACTTGCTTCCTCCAGTTTTCTCCATGAAAGATGCTCTTACCTTCACCCTGAGTTTATTTTAAGCTTTTATCTAAACTACACATTTCTTTTCAACCACATTTTTATATGACATACACTATTCTTAGCATTTGAAAGCTGCAAAGAAAGTAATACAAATCCCTCAGATATTTTTTAAATAGTTGAGAAAACTTCATCTTCTGCAGGGTATATGAAGGGTCAGGAGGGGAAAACTTGAGTTAGAGCTCCTGGATTTTAATATTGGCCCGGATATTGGGACAAATTGCTTAACTTCAAGATTTCCTTTCGTTGACGCATGAATTTATTTTGATAAAATCTCCTTAAGCACCTACAATATGCCAAGTATTCTTTTAAGCAACAGGGCTACCGCAGGGTATAAAACAAAGCCCCTGTTCATCATAGTTTTCACTAGAGGTAAGAGGAGATAGCAATGAACAAATATGTGTAAAAGTCAGAAAAGATACCTCACAGGGTTATTATATAAGGATGAAACAAGGTAAGCAATATAAAGTGTTTAGCACAGTCTCTAACATGTAAACATACTTCCATGGAAAAGCATGGTAGTATTACATGGATTTGGCTACAGAATCAAATAAAAATTGAATATTTAATAATAGTCTAAACTAACGTGCCTAGTCTGTATTGAAAGCATTGTTCCTATTATCCATTTTTTTGGTAAAAATTTTTTTTAAAAATCCCCAATTCCAATTTTTGCAATATATAATGAAACATAATCTAACATTTAATAAAATTTGTAACTTCTCTCTATTTTTCCCACTTTCAGTACAAAATATATTTTTAAAAATATGACCATAAAGAATTAATGGGGCCGGGTGTGGTGGCTCACGCCTATAATCCCAGTTCTTCGGGAAGTCAAGGTAGATGGGTCACCTGAGGTCAGGAATTCGAGACCAGCCTGGCCAACATGCTGAAACCCCGTCTCTACTAAAAATACAAAAATTAGCTGGGCGTAGTTGCATGTTCCTGCAATCCCATCTACTTGGGAGGCTGAAGTAGGACAATCACTTGAACCCGGGAGGCGGGGGTTATAGTGAGGTGAGACCACGCCATTGCACTCCAGCCTGGGCAACAAGAATGAAACTCTGGCTCAAAAAAATGAATAAGATAAAGTACAAAAATTAGCTAGCATGGTGCCACATGCCTATAATTCTGGCTACCAGGGAGGCCAAGGCAGGAGAATGGCTTGAACCTGGGAGGTGGGGGTTGCAGTGAGCCGAGCTCGCGCCACTGCATGCCAGCCTGGACAACAGAATGAGACTCTATCTCAAAAAAAAAAAAAAAAAAAAAAAAAAAAAAAAAAAAAAAAAAAAAAAGAGATAGAGAATTAATGGTGTTGAAATGGTTAAAGAAATGAAAAATTAATATTTCTTGATTATCTGCTACTGTCAGACACTGTTAGGCATTCTGTACAGACTCTTTGTTTTAGCGTTCATAACAATCCTCCACAGTGCATCTTAGTAAGCCTTAGTTTTACAGAAAAAATTTCATAAACTACTATTGACTTCAATGAGTATTTGAGATAACTACAGAGTGTTCAACATAGCTTACAATTTTTAGTTTCCAGTTTTTGTTTTACAAAAAACATACACTTTTTTGCAAAAAGCAAAGGAATGCAATATCACCCATCAGACTGAGACGATAAATGGCAGTTTTATCTGAATGATTATTTGTCCTAAAATAAATCAGACTTTGTAACTTTCCCTGTTAATTCCATTATGATATAAAACAGTCATAATCACCTAGTTCAATTAACGAGCTCTTAGAAATGTGAGGTTTTTTGTTTTGTTGTTTTGTTTTTTCCCTACTGGGTAATGACAGCAATGGCATAGATCAGTAGTTCTCAAAGAGTGGTCCTGGGACCAGCATTATCATCATCACCTGGGAACTTGTTAGAAATGCAAATCCTTGGCCTTCCCCTATTGAATAAAATATGCTGAGAGTGGGGTCAGAAATCTGTATTTTAAAATGTCCTCTAGGTGATTATGATGTGCTCCAAAGTTTGAGGGTCACTGGCATGGATGCTTACTGATAACCAATAAGCAGTGTTACAGATCATTATAATTCTATCTTCTCTGAGGCAAGACTCCTTCTCCCTAGCCCACAAAATGCATGTCATGGCCAGGCGCGGTGGCTCACGCCTATAATCCCAGCACTTTGGGAGGCCGAGGCAGGTGGACCACGAAGTCAAGAGATCGAGACCATCCTGGTCAACATAGTGAAACCCTGTCTCTACTAAAAATACAAAAATTAGCTGGGCATGGTGGCGCGGCCTGTAGTCCCAGCTACTCGGGAGGCTGAAGCAGGAGAATTGCCTGAACTCAGGAGGCGGAGGTTGCGGTGAGCTGAAATCGCACCATTGCACTCCAGCCTGGGTAACAAGGGCGAAACTCCGTCGCAAAAAAAAAAAAAAAGAAAAATAAAAAAAAAAAAAAAAAAGCATGTCATTCATTTTTACCTGTGGAAAGAGAAAACAAAAACAAGATATTCCTTTATTCCTTTAAAGACTCAAATTTCAAGAAATTTCTAAATATCACCGGTTTGAGAGCTGCTCTGATAGTAAAACTAGAGCAAACATTTCAAAGGCAACCAAAGTCCAGTTTCTGTTTTATATTCTTCTGCTTCTAAAAGGGTAGGGAACATATTGCAAAGACCCAAGATCCTGAAAGTACAGAAGAACAAACCGAAAGAGTGAGTAGAGGGCCCTCACCAACATGCTTTAGAGGCTTGCTTTCCTACCTGGAGGGCCAGAAAGAACAGGTCCTGTTCAATATGTACGAGGCCGGAGAGCAGGATTGGTTTGTTAAGGCTGTCACTGAGATTAGAGGTTCCTGGAGCTCCTGTCCTAATATCAAGTCAATTTCTTGCTAAACTCATTCTCATTTTAAATGGGAAAAAGATTAGACTGTTGAGTGCTTGGGGAAAAAATATAAAACTAGCTGGTAGGCAAGCTTTCTTTTTAAAAAAAAAAATTCTCTCTGCCTTCTGAACTCAAAGATAGCTTAATAAAAGCAACAGAAAAGACTAATACCAGAGGAAGAAAAAAATAAGAGGATGAGAAAAAAAGAAGCTAGATCCCCCTTAAAATCAGCGTTTGTTAAATACCAGTGAAAGAACACGCCTTTAAAGTTCTTAAAAAGGTACAGTCGAGACAGAGAAAGAGACTAACAAATAATTCAAGTAATATTTTGAGACTTGAACTCAAAATGATGTAGGAAACAGGAGCTAAGGATGCAAAAATATGCTTACCATTAAAAGAGGCCATAATGCTTACACGAGCACCTGCCCTTCCATGGTGTTGACGCCCTTCTCACCATGTACTCAGAAACTGTCCTGAAACAGACCTGTTGCATGATATAACTGGAGGAGAGCAGAAATAATTATATTTTATTTTCTTACAAATGTGAAAATAGTAAAGTAAGGGTTCCTGGACGTTACCTTATCATCCCAGTCCATTCAGGAGATAGGAGTACAAGAGGATTTAGGGGGAAGGCGTTTTAGACCAGCTATAGAGTCGAGATTTATGAAAAGGAAATGGGGAGAATTGAGCAAAGAGAGTCTCAGATGCTAGAAAAGTAGGGAGTTAGATAGTGTGTTAAAGGAATCCCCCCATGCCAGGCAGAAGTGGCTGGCCCTGGTACTCGCATCATGTTTGGTCATTGTTTGAGGACCCTCAGAGAAGAGGGTGAGCTTGGTTCAAAAGTTGTAACATACCCCAAAGATACTGCTTCAGAAAGCTGTCAACCATCTGTGTGCCTCACAGCTGAGTAGCAGGCTCTTTCTGGAGGAGAGCTGCATCCGGCGTACCTGCCTGGCGGCCACAGGACATTCCTACGCAGTGTGAATCTACTTCTCCATAAACATCCAGGGCAGCCCTGCAGGCTTCCCAAGGGTTGTTCTTCTGAAGGCAGTCCTTCTTGCAGCTGATATTCCCTTCCCTTCTCTCCATTCTCTTGGTCCTCGCTTCTCATCTCTACTGGTTTTGATAGTTTTTGAAAAAGTATGTATTTCTCTTTTGCAGATGACTTGGATTTGTTTCAAAATCCCGCGGGTCTAGATTGAGATTCTCCAACTGGACATTTCCATAAATACCAACGTATCTTTTCCCACCACTGAACAAAATCATAGGGTCTGCCTGATCTCGTGGTCCAAGCAGCAGGGTTGCTTGCACATGAAGTGTGGATCTGAAACCTGTCACCTGATATATCAGCTGAGGTAGTATTTCTAGGTATGGAATGTGTTGTCTACAGAACCCAAAGCAGCTTACAATGCATTGTGCTCCTTTCTTTTTCCTGTAGGGTATACAAGATGCCACAATTTGTTTCTTTGTTTGTTTTTTACTTTAGAGGGGATGTCTCAGATAGCTCAGATGTCTCAGCATGTCTCCAACTGTTGGGTCCCTAAAAACTTTACCCATGTGTCAGTGCCCTGAATCTTCAAAGGTATTTCCTGTCCTCTGTAGTACATGTACCTTACTCAATCTGTGTCTCATCAGCATAATATCATCAATGAAACGGATAAACATGATATTCTGAGGGCTCTTCAGATGGTTCATATCACTTAGGACTATATTATGACAGAGTTAACACAGCCCTGAGGCAAAACTGTAAATGCATTCTGCTCCCCATACCATATAGATGTGGACTTTTTCTGTTCCCCTTTCTTGATGAGAATCAAAAGTAGCATATTTGCTAAATCAAAGGCTGCATATCATGTACCTGAGGTCCTTGCCAGGGTGAAATCCTGTATTTCAAGAGAGAGTACCCCTAAGTCCATAAACTCTCCTTCTTCCAGTCTTATGTTCTGGTCTCCTTTGTCTGGCACCCTCAAAATCCAATCCCAGGAGTACTTCCCAGCTTCTGCTGGAAGATGCTGACTATTTTTTGTAGCAACTTTTGGACATGATTGATGTCTCGTTATCAGGCCAGCGCAGATGCGAATTATGCAGAAACTTAATCCTAGGTATCAACATGTAACCAGGAGAAGTGCCGGCAAACCCTGAGTCAACCCTGATGCCTTGCTGGAAGAAGCCCTTACAGTGTCCCCTCATATGCAGAGAGTTCTAGCTCTTAACAGGGATGAGTGGACTCCCTACATAGGCTTTGAAGAATCTGGAAAACCAGACTCTTCAAAGGTTTCAACTCAGATATCCCTATCCAATATTCAAGCTTCCTAATATTCCCAACTAGTGCTCAATTTTTAGTCATGCCTCTACCAAACATCTCATCATCTCTGAATCTCAGTGATTCCAAGCCCTGAGGTTGGTTTTCAGATTTTTCTGATGGTAAAGACTGCTTTTTAAGCTGCCAAAGAGACCCCCTGGACCACTCACTGACTTTTCAGTTTGTTAAATTCCCTAGCTTTTCATTATTCTTCTGGAGGGTTTTGATTCAATCTAATAACAGCAAGCCAACTTTACTGTCCTCGTATGCATTATTCCCTTCTCATCTACTCAGCCTTTTTCAAAGTCCTGAATCATTATAGCAAGCACAGTGTTCCCTTCCACTCCAACACTGTCCTAGGTCACTGCCTGTGAAAGTATGAGCAGTACGGTCAGCACCTCATGCCAGAACTATGTGTGCTCTGTTTACCACCCACAATGAGGTCCCCATTGCTAGATAAGTGGTGAATGACCCAGCCTGAAAGTCCATCTCACCACCAGTGTAGGTTGCCCAGGAGGTAGATGCTGAGACCGAGCCAGGAATGCATTAGGTTTAATGGGCGGGGGTAACACCTGTGAAAGATACAGGGTAAGAAAGCAGGATTAGGCAAGGAAAGCTTTCAGACTTGCAGACGCACTCTGAAAGTATGTAAGGAAAATGGGCGGAAGCAAATTGGAGAGCCTCAGACTGCCATGCAGACCTATTGGAGCCTTGGCCAACCCAATGGGAAGCTTCCAATCAAAAATTGCCCATAGAGGAGCACAGCATTGGGCAGAAGAATCAGACCCCAGAACCCCGCCATGCTAAGTCATGAAGATGGGGCTGTGCAGGAAGAATATGGTCTGAGCCGGGGTGCTGTGGTGGATCCTGAAGTCAATGCAGATGGAGATCAGCCGATTGCAATCTGAGTGTCACACTTCCATAGCTGCCACAGTTATTTAATGAACAAATATTTATTTCTCACTTCAGAAAACAGTGATGGGGTCAGACTTGGTGGCTCACACCTGTAATCTCAGCACTTTGAGAGGCCGGGATGGGTGGATCCCTAAAGGTGAGGAGTTTGAGACCAGGCTGGCCAACATGGTGAAACCCCATCTCTACTAAAAATACAAAAATTAGCTGGATGTGGTGGCAGGCGCCTGTAGTCCCAGATACTCAGGAGGCTGAGAGAGGAGAATTGCTTGAATCTGGGAGGTGGAGGTAGCAGTGAACTGAGATTGCACCACTGCGCTCCAGTCTGGGTGACAGAGCAAGATTCTGTCTCAAAACAAAAGAAAGAAAATAAATAAACGAAAGATGAGGCAAGCCTGGAATTACCAGAGAACAGCACAGGGAGAAAACCTGCCTGAGAATGAGTGAAAGGCAAGCAGAGTAGAGGAGAGCTTGAGGAGCTTTATTTTGAGGACACATTTGGAGCCCTTTGATCCCTCCAGACTTCAAAAATCTAAATCTACTCCAGGACTTTTCAATTATGTGAGCCAATAAAGTGTTTATTTGGCTGTTTGAGATGGGTTTACTTTCAACTAGAAGATTCTCAATTCAAAACTGGTAAAGAAAGGGTTGAGTCTGGAACAGGGGTATGTTATAAGGCATAATCCTCTTTAAAACAGGTCCAGAGAAGAGTCATTTCATATTAGAGCTGGAAAAGACCTTACACAGCCCTAGTCCAGCCCAATCCCTTTAAATAAGAGTCAGTGAAAGGTGAATAACTTGTCTAAGGTCACAAAACCACTTGGTATCGAATCACATTTTGATTTTAAGTCTGCAGGTTTCTAGGCCACAGTGTTTTTCACTGTAAAACGTTGTGTCCCTTGAGAGAAAGAGGGAGATTACACAATGTTTACATTCACGGAACTCACCAAAAGTGGAAAAAATTATAAACAATAGCAGCCAGCTAATGCTAATTTAGTATTAATGCCAATAATCCTGGATAATGTGGCTATTGAAGAACAGTTACTGACACATGATTCATACTATAATTTAGCATGATTTCAGCGAGAACAAAATCAAAATATGTACTTTTGAACAAAGTGTGAAAAATGTTTAATCCCTATTTTCTTTTTTGCAACTTGTCTGAAAGTGTTTCTTCCCTTTTTTCAGCACATTCCTGTTCTTTAGAACTTGGTGATAAAATCTAGAATGCTGTCAGAGTAAAACTGTTTGGAAAATTAACTTTTTCTAGTGCATTGTTATTTACTTAATTATTGCAAAGCACTTCAGGGAGACTTTTCTGTCTTAATAGTGCCACTATCTTGTTTTTATAATATATTCTTATAACCAATTTCTTAAAAATCAGCCTTCCTAGATTTTAAAGGTTAAATTAAAAGGTAAATTTTTGAGTGATGACTGCGTCCACATAAAATACCTTCAGGAAAAGGTGAAGAATTTAGTCATTTATAAGCAATTGATTCCTTTACAATTTTTTTTTTATTTTCTAGAAAAGGGTTTATGAATCATTTGGGGCTTTATAGTTCGGAGAAGATTTATTTGTAGATTTTCATTTGTTTTACCTAGGCATTATGTTTTTAACATTATTTCTAATTTTAACATTTACAAGGATTTTTTTTTTAAATACCAGATTTTGAGGGGATTGTCCAGATTTTTCTGAAAGCAACATTAGGACCAGTCACACCTCACTCCTGCATAATTAGGTTAGTGCATCAGTTTTACACACTGTGGAATGGAAACAGGAGCAGGCAAAGGCTGAGGAGTGGCCATGAAGACAGTACACACCTTTATGCATGCTCCATTTGGAACTCTCTGTGCTTCTATGTTTTAAAATAAATTTAATTTCAGGAATTTTGTCTATGATCTTTTATTCAAAGCCTATTATTCAGTCTCACCATATCCCAAGTCTTCATATTCATGGATGTGATCACTGCAAAGAGATGGCACTTTAAAATATATACAGAAGCACTATCATTGCAAACACCTAGTTAAAAAATACTGATAAGATGGCCAGGTGTGATGGCTCACACCTGTAATCCCAGCACTTTGGGAGGCTGAGGTGGGTGGATCATGAGGTCAAGAGATCGAGACCATCCTAGCCAACACGGTGAAACCCCGTCTCTACTAACAATACAAAAATCAGCTGGGTGTGGTGGCTGGCACCTGTAGTACCAGCTACTCGGGAAGCTGAGGAAGGAGAGTCACTTGAACCGAGGAGGCAGAGGTTGCAGTGAGCAACTTCAGAGATGGCGCCACTGCACTCCAGCCTGGGCAACAAGACTGAGATTCTGTTTCAAAAAAAAACTGATAAGCAAAGAAACAAAACTTGATTATAGTAGTAAGAAATGAGAAAAGTAGTATATTCCTATTCCACTATTAAGAAAGCCCATTTTTGCCTCCTAGGATTCAAGAAATTCTTTTATATATTCAATAAATATTCACTGAGCATCTAAGTTCAACAATGAAAATATGAGCATACTAGATCGTTACTCACCCCCAAGGAACTCAAAGAAGCAGGGAGGCTGGATGCATAAACTAACCTCTAGAGGACCATGTAGACAGGTGGCTGCAGAACTTAGTGATGATTGATGTGAAAACAGATGAGAAGGTGAATGTGACTTGGGCAAATGGAAGAGAGGACAGAAGCAGCCTTCATGGAGGAGAAAATCAGTCACAATTGCACAGGCATGGAAACAAAGGGCATTCTAGATCAGTAGATTCTTGCAGGTAAGTGGGAGCACACATGTCTCATGCAGGGAATGGAGCACAATGAGAGAAGACAGGGTTGTGGTGGGCTGCAGAGGTGAAGCAACAGAGCAAAATGAGCAACAGGAAATTAGACTTGGTTTGCAAGCTTAGCAGGAGTCATATTTTAAAGACTTGAATGCCAGATGATGGAATGTGGGGTTTTTTCTCACATCTGTTAACTGAAAGTCACGCATAAGAATGTTCATGGCCACACTGCAAGCCCCAAACTGGAAATTTCCCAAAAGCCCATCAACAGTAGAATGGATAAATAAATCAAGGTACATTCAAGATAGAATGAGAAAAAAATGAACACAACTCCATACAATATGGCTAAATCTCAACAATGAAAGAAGTCACACAAAATAGTATATACATAATGTTTCAATTTGCAGAAATAGTTTCAAAACAGGCAAAATTACACTGTGTTGATAGGAGACAGGAAGGGGTTGCTTGCAAGGTGGAAGAATGAATAGCTTCAGGGGTGCTGATAATATTCTGTTTCTTGATTTAGGTGCTGATTTTACAAGTATAATTTATAAAAATTCATAGAGCTCTACACCTAGATTTTTTTTGCATGTATGTGATACTTCCATAAAAGGTTTTAAAATATCTTCCCAGTGTCTAACACATGAGTAACATTCTGTCTGAGTAAATGTTTTTAGATATAGCTATGTATTTACCTTCCAGGCACCCATCTACCTTCAGATTAGGTCAGCATGCTTTTCTGATTAGGTCAGTCCTTTCTGTACAATCAATGGGTTGTTGCAATGTGGAAAAATGTCCAGTTTTTTCTCACAGATTGTGAGTGGCAATGCTTCCTAATGGACAAGTGCTGAACTGGGACACCATACAGTGTTTGCAGTGAGCTATGTGAAAACACCCTACTCAGGGCCTTGCATGTGAAACTTGCTTAATATATACCAGCTCAGGGGCTATGAAAATTTTGTCCCTGAACATAAAAACAGTAAAACCATAACCAACTAGGTTCTTGAATGAATTGGCAATTAAATCATTTTTGAGTTGATTTGAAAGCACTATGTAAATAAATACACTCCATGCTCTAATCCTCCTTGTACACTCTATTTTATTTTCATCATAATTTACATCATAGAAAATTAATGTTGATTCTACTGTAAAAGATGCTTTCTAATTATTGTATCCTGGCAGAAGCTGTCCTATTGATTAGATTACCATGCTAAAAATAACATGAAGTTTTACTAATTAAAATATTGAGACAGGAAAACCAATACTTAAAATTTGATAGTTTTTAAAAGTTTAACACTGTCAGAGGTTTAAAACTATGAAAACTAGGGAAAGAAGATTTTTTTTAAATTTCATATGTTGCATTTTTGTGATGATATTAAAAAATCATCCAGGTTTCTAATTGAATTTTCTTCAGGGTGTTTAACATGTTTTACTTTAGTTTAGTGTAGTGTAGTTTAGTTTAGTTTAGACTTTGACTTTAGTTTAGTGTAAAATTAACGAACCAAGATTGGAAACTTATCTGTCAAACTTGAAAGAAAGCTTAACATTTGTTAGATGAATCAAGATTCAAGGATGGAATATAATAGTACCGAAATCTTCTAATTCTTTAGCCCATTTTCCTTGTCCAAATTGAAATAAAAAAGGATTCTAAGTTTGAAATCCCACATGAGTTCTTCAGTTGCACTGCTTTATATTTAAAAGTCATCTCTAGTAAGAGGAATCCTCCTGTTTGTGTCCTTTCTTATTTCCTTGAGCAGTGGTTTGTAGTTCTCCTTGAAGAGGTCCTTTATATCCTTTGATAGCTGTATTCCTAGTTATTTTATTCTCTTTGTAGCAATTGTGAATGGGAGTTTGCTCATGATTTGGCTCCCTGTTAGTCTGTTATTGGTATATAGGAATGCTTGTGACTTTTGCACGTTGATTTTGTATGCTGAGACTTTGCTGAAGTTGCTTATCAGTTTAAGGAGATTTTGGGCTGAGATGCTAGGGTCTTCTAAATATACAATCATGTTATCTGCAAATAGAGACAATTTGACTTCCTCCTTTCTTAATTGAATACACTTTATTTTGTTATTTTGCCTATTGCTCTGTCTAGAACTTCCAATACTATATTGAATAGGAGTGGTGAGAGAGGGTATCCTTGCCCATTCAAAATGGGCAAAAAAAATGATTCCAGTTTTTGCCCATTCCAGTATGATATTGGCTATAGGTTTGTCATAAATAGCTTTTATTGTTTTGAGATATGTTCATTTGATATCTAGTTTATTGAGAATTTTTAGCATAAAGGACTGTTGAATTTTGTTGAAGGCTCTCTCTGTATCCATTGAGGTAATCATGTTTTTTTTGTCTTTGGTTATGTTTATGTGGTAGATTACATTTATAGACTTGCATACATTGAACCAGCCTTGCATCCCTGGAATGAAGCCTACTTGATCATTATGGATAAGCTTTTTGATGTGCCGTTGCAATGAGTTTGCCAGTATTTTATTGAAGAGTTTTGCATCTATGTTCATCATGGATATTGGCCTGAAGTTTTCTTTTTTTGTCGGGTCTCTGCTGGGTTTTGGAATCAGGATGATGTTGGTATCATACAATGATTTGGGAAGGATTCCCTCTTTTTGTATTGTTTGGAATAGTTTCAGAAGGAATGATACCAGCTCCTCTTTGTATGTCTGGTAGAATTCAGCTGTGAACCCATCTGGACCTGGGCTTTTTTTGGTTGTGAAATAAAAGAGGACACAAACAGATGGAGAAACATTCCATGCTCATGGTTAGGAAGAACCAATATCGTGAAAATGTCCATGTTGCCCAAAGTAATTTATAGATTCAACACCATCCCCATCAATCTACCAATGACCTTCTTTCCAGAACTGGGTAAAACCACCTTAAACTTCATAAGGAACCAAAAGAGAGCCCACATAGCCAAGACAATCCTCAGCAAAAAGAACAAAGATGGAGGCATCATGCTACCTGATTTCAAACAGTACTACAAGGCTACAGTAATCAAAACAGCATGGTACTGGTACCAAAACAGAGTTATAGACCAATGGAACAGAACAGAGGCCCTGGAGACAACACCACACATCTACAACCATACGATCTTTGACAAACCTGAGAAAAAACAAGCAATGGGTAAAGGAGTCCCTGTTTAATAAATGGTGTTGGGAAAACTGGCTAGCCATGTGCAGAAAGCAGAAACTGGACCCCTTCCTGACACCTTACACTAAAATTAACTCCAGATGGATTAAACACTTAAACATAAGACCTAACACCATAAAAACTCTAGAAGAAAACCTAGGCAAAACCATTCAGGACATAGGCATAGGCAAGGACTTCATGAAAAGCATTGGCAACAAAAGCCAATATAGACAAATGGGACCTAATTAAACTCCAGAGTTTCTGTACAGCAAAAGAAACAATCATTAGAGTAAACTGGCAACGAACAGAATGGGAAAAAATTTTTACAATCTACTAATCTGACACAGGGCCAATATCCAGAATCTATAAAGAACTAAAACAGATTTAAAAGAAACAAATAAACCTCTCCAAAAGTGGGAGAAAGATATGAACACTTTTCAAAATAAGACATATGTGAGGCCAACAAACATATGAAAAAATGCTCATCATCACGGGTCATTAGAGAAATGCAAATCAAAACCACATTGAGATATCACCTTACGCCAGTTAGAATGGTGATCATTAAAAAATCTGGAGACAATAGATGCTGGAGAGGATGTGGAGAAATAGGAACACTTTTACACTGTTGGTGGGAGTGTAAACTAGTTCAACCATTGTGGAAGACAGTATGGTGCTTCCTCAAGGATCTAGAAATAAAAATTCCATTTGACCCAGCAATCCCATTACTGGATATATGCCCAAACTATTATAAATCATTCTATTATAAAGACACATGCACACATATGTTCATAGTGGCACTGTTTACAATAGCAAAGACCTGGAACCAACCCAAATGCCCATTGACTATAGACTGGACAAGGAAAATGTGGCACATATACACCATGGAATACTATGCATCCATAAAAAAATATGAGTTTATGTCCTTTGCAGGGACATAGATGAATCTGGAAACCATAATTCTCAGCAAACTGACACAAGAACAGAAAATCAAACACTGCATGTCCTCACTCACAGGAGGGTGATGAACAATGAGAATACATGGACACAGGGAGGGGAGCATCACACACTAGGGTCTGTTGCAGGGGGCCAAGGGAGGGACAATGGGGAGGTGTGGAGGTTGGGGAGGGATAACATGGGGAGAAATGCCAGATGTAGGTGACAGGGGGAATGGAGGCAGCAAACCACATTGCCATGTGTGTACCTATGCAACAATCCTGCATGATCTGCACATGTACCCCAGAACCTAAAGTACAATAAAGGAGGAGGAAACGGAAAAAAAAAAAAAGAGGAACCCTTCTGAAAAAGCATAATTTTAGGTTTCTTGCAGGAAATAAATAATTTAACTGCAATATATCCCAAAAAAGGGGACACTTAGTGGTGACAGAGGTAGCTGCACAATATCCCACAGAGAGGAAAACCAACACAAGAAAAACAAGAAATGTGAATACCTGTTTGCCTAAAACAAGTTTTAATATGGTCACCTCCTGCTGGCCGCAGGTCTTCCTCTTGAATGGGTGTCATACACACATTCTGTATGAAACATTCTGCCATCCAGGCATCCTCATGTTCAGGGATCAGTGGATCGGTCTGAAGGCATTTTTAGTAACTCGGATTTACAGGTACCTGGATATGGCTTTCTATTTAAATTTGAAGAAATCCTTTGGTTGCCTGCTTCTGACTGTCCTCTAACTTCTGACTTTGTAAGGACATCTCTAGTGTCATCCCTGATTCTTCCCACACAATTTCTCCTTCCCCTTCTCCTTTTCTTTATTCATCCCATGGTTAGAGTCTTTATGGGGTATTTTTGTTTCAAGCCTTTGTTTCACAACAAAACTTATTATTTTCTTTTTTAAACTTTTGGATTACCAAAATAAATAACACCCTTCACTAGCTCCCTACCATTGTCTTACAGAAAAACACTAATTCAAAGAAGAAAAATGTTAATGTAAAAATTACAACTTTTAGAAACAACCATTCATCTTCAGTGTTAGAGAAAATGTGGGGGAAATGCAAGTCTTAGTAAATAGGAAATTGCAGTGTTAAAGAGGAAAGTGATCAGCAGTTTCAAGTTTTAAGTCAAATAACCACCAGTACCAGAAAGTAATGGCAAAATCAAGGTTAAAAAAGAAGCTGACAGATACGCTGATTAAAAATGATTTTTAAAATGAGCTTCCCTTGAACATTAAATGGAAAAATCCAGAGTTGGGATTGCCAACTGTTTACAAAGAAAAGATTATTCAGAAGGACTACGTGACTTAAACAATAACATCTTTCACATTCT
Source organism: Sapajus apella (assembly GCF_009761245.1). Lineage (NCBI taxonomy): Eukaryota > Metazoa > Chordata > Mammalia > Primates > Cebidae > Sapajus > Sapajus apella. Next base: position 10,037,151 of record NW_022436990.1, read on the forward strand.
TCTGGGAAGATTGGTAGATAATATGAAATTTAAACTAACATTTGGACTTCGTCCATTTTGTGCACAGTGAAGACATTTTTGGCATGGTATTTAAAATATTTTTATATCAGTTTGTCATTCCAAAATATAATAAAAACACACTCCTGCAGTTATATTCTGTGGTATAAAGAAAAAAATTCAAAGGCAGAGGGCACTTTACCTTATATAGAAATAAATAACAATTTTTGTATCTACTTTGCATTTATTTGCACCCTCTAATGTATGTAAGATACAATATGAAGAAATTATTTGCAACAGCAAAATCATCATCTAATCTTGGCCAAGTTACTTAATCCCTCCCCCCAGAACCATACTCTGCTTTAGTTTTCCAATCTAAAAAATGGAGATAATAGGGGTACCTATTCCTTGAGTTATTATGAGGATTTGATGAGTTGATACCTAAAAACTACTTAGCACAGTGTATGCTCATAGTGTCAAAAACAAAGAGAAAAAACCTAAGACAGTGAGACGATACTTACTGTTTATATGACTACCAGCTATTAAAACATTTATAACTGCTAGAAAAAAGTAAAAAGAGGGTGTGACAGGCCATAGGAGGCCTGCAAAGCCTAAACTATTTACTATGTGGCCCTTTACAAGAGTGTTTACCAACCCCTGCTCTAAAAGATCATCTTGACTACAGTGGATATGTTGATTAAGTGTAAGTGAATAATATACATGGAAAACCACCAACATTTAGATTTTCTCTGGGGTTACATGGCATTTACTAAGATTAAAAATTGATTGCATAACCAGATTACAGTTTCTTCTATAACTTCACATGTTACCAAAGTATTTATCAAAGAAAATCATTCTGAAGTATGCCTGACATCTGATAGCAGCAAATTGTTAGTCGGGCATTGTTTTGTTTTGTGTTGAAGTCTGGCCTATGAACATAATCACCAGGAGCTAGCAGAGATGCAAAAAAGGTTTGAAGATATTATTGTCAAGTTAACCTCATTCAGGCTGCAGGGGTGCACAGCTCCAGGGCAACCAGCCGTATTATATTTCATGCATATGAGTTACGCTTAGTGGTTGCCTTTTGGGCAAAAGACAAGATGAACCAAGCCCCTCAAATTGTGCAAAAACAGTAGCACTGACCTCAGCTCCATTCTAAGTGGAAACAACTTAGTAAATGAGAACAATAATTTAGACAATGTATTTTTATTTTAGCAGACTAACAAACTCAGCCTTGATATCTTCATATCAAGAAAGAGAAATATAGGTTGGATGTTAATATAATGATTTCAGCAGATTGAGTAATTTTTTCCAAAGATTTAAGGATCATGGACTCAAGGATAGACACCAAATGGTTGGGGGTCAGGATGGTAGGACAAGTGGCCTACCACAAAACAATTATCTTGGTCCAGGAAAGCTTAGCTAAGTTTTAATCCATGATCTAAATGAGGACAGAGGCACCATGATTATCAAATTTGCTTATGATGTAAAACTGGCAAGACTAGAGAATACTAGCTATGGTTGCCACATGAAAATTTTAACAAAGGACCAAAAGTAAGCAAAACAATCATTAACAGATTTTTTTTTTTTTTTTTTTTTGAGACAGAGTCTTGCTCTGTCTCCCATGTTGGAGTGCATGCAGTGGTGCTATCTCAGCTCACTGCAACCTCCACCGAGTAGCTGTGACTGCAGGCATGCACCACATGCCTGGCTAATTTTTTTGTATTTTTAGTAGAGATGGGGTTTCCCCATGTTGGCCAGGCTGGTCTCGAACTCCTGAGCTCAGGCAATCTGCCTGTCTCGGCCTTCCAAAGTGCTAGGATTACAGGCATGAGCCAATGCACCCGGCCTCATAAAAGAAATTGATCCTCTGCATTAAGAGACCTGTCAAATCATGGCTCTCTCAATATTGATATGTGTAACTGATTTTTTAACCTAACTGTATTTAGGCTTCAAAAGAGTCAAGGAATATAAAGAAGACTGGGGTAAGTATAGAAAAAAATAGTCCTAGATATTTAACATTTTTTATTGAATTTAATACATTTTTTTCCAGAGGTGAAGTTGTAAGGGAGAATTTTAAATCCCTAGTTATAAAAACTAAAGATCACATGCCAGATTTAGTCCATAGATGGGTTTCGTTTACTACCCTCCATGTAGTGTCTTACTTAACCTTTTTAATTAGTTGCTCACATTGAAAAATCCCATGCTTTCACATAAACACTGGATTTTCAGCTTCTCTTGAGGCACGGTAGTGCTGGTGACATGGGCCCCTGACTTCCCCTGGAGCATGCCACTGGGGTATAATACTACCCATTCCCCTGAGGCCAGGCCTGTACCCATCAGGTCCCCACAGCCCCCACCACTTCCTACTGTTTTACACCTGGCCTGCTTTCTCTATGTGCACAGTCCCTCAGCTTTTAAATTTGTGTTATTCCTGTAAAATTCAATTTTCCTGAAAAAATGGAATCTGTCTTCAAACACAGTGGGTGCCCTTGAGAGGAAGTGAGCTTCCTATCATGGAGGGCAGCACTGTTGAGGAATACAATGTGGCTGTTAGAGAAGAGTCCTGCATAGGGCCAGAGGTTAGACTAGATCAATATTTATCAAATTCCATTTTATTTGTTTTATTTTTTGAGATGGGGTCTTTTTCTGTCACTGAGGCTGGAGTTCAGTGGCCTGATCGTAGCTCACTGCAGCCTTTAAGTCCTGGACTCAGTAGCCCTCCTACCTTAGCCTCTGAGGTAGATGAGATTACAGACACAAGCCCCTACCCCTGGCTCTCAAATTTCTTTGTAAAGGAAGAGACTTGCAGTGTTTTTGCTTAAATTCTTTTTTGCTTTAATGACTGTTAAAATCCATAAGTGTACAACCTGCAAAATTCTTGTTTTAGGTTTTTGATATAAATTCCAAATATTTAAACTTCAAAATTATTGCTGTCAAATAGCTCTATAAATTTTTTTAAAAATCAGATGTTATGTTTTTAGGCACTTATATTGTGCTTTAATTAGGGCATTTATGATGTGTAGACACAGGCTATATTTGTGATATTTTATCATTGACATAGTTTTGAATGAACACTTAGGCACTGTGCTTAGTTGGAACTGTAAATTTAGGGATGAGCCTTATGGTCCAAGACTCACACAAAGCTTAGTCATTCACAGCCAACATTCAGTAAAGAACAAGAAGATAATCTTCATCATGCCAATTCATTCCAATTATGAATTCCAAAGTGCTGGTTTATACTATTTGAGATTCAGCTGCACATGTATAGGTTCCTCTTTCAAAGCTCTGACTCACTGAAATGAAGTCAAAGGATATTCATAGTAAGTGCTTAATAAGTGGCCACCATTGTTGGAACTACCACAGATACATAAGGTAAGTCTCCGCTCCTAAGGAGCAGACTCCCTCATTAAAGAGAAGCCACAAAGACAAATAATAATAAAAACAGTGCATAGCCTAATATACTCCAGACTATATATATGATCGACGTTGGGAGAAAGAGAGGATGATCACAAACCGATGTAATTTGTGGAGAATGAATACAGTGTGGGTGATCCAAAGGAGGGGGTAATGTTCCAAGTAACAGATACAGCATGCGCTAAGAAACATACCCCTCCTACTTGATGTGGGTATGTGGGGAGCTTGATTATAGAGGTCCTGAACACTATGCAAGGTTGCATACTTGAGCACTGCTTTAGTGATTGATGAAAGAGATGATATAAGGTTATGAATGTGACAATATCTGAAAGACCAGCAAGGAGGCCAGGGCCCTGATTCAGGTGGGCATGAGAGGACTCCTCCAGGAAGGCACAGAAGGGAAAATATGATTTGTTTCCATATGTGGATGTGTTGTGGGTGGCCATGGGTTGGTGTAGCATGATAGTGACACATCCAAGAGAAATGCCATTTAAAGTATAGAAGAGCCAGAGCAATCAGGCAAGAAAAAGAAATAAAGGGCATTCAAATAGGAAAGGAGGAAGTCAAATTGCCTCTATTTACAGACAACATGATCATATATCTAGAAGACCCCATCGTCTCAGCCCAAAATCTCCTGAAACTGATAAGCAACTTCAGCAAAGTCTCAGGATACAAAATCAATGTGCAAAAATCACAAGCATTCCTATACACCAATAACAGACTTAAAGAGAGCCACATCAAGAATGAACTGCCATTCACAATTGCTACAAAGAGAATAAAATACCTGGAAATACAGCTAACAAAGGACGTAAAGGACCTCTTCAAGGAGAACTACAACCCACTGCTCAATGAAATAAGAGAGGACACAAACAGATGGAGAAACATTCCATGCTCATGGTTAGAAAGAATGAATATAGTGAAAATGGCCATACTACCCAAAGTAATTTACAGATTCAACACTATCCCCATCAAGCTACCAATGACCTTCTTCACAACTGGAAAAAACCACCTTAAACTTTATATGGAACCAAAAGAGAGCCTGCATAGCCAAGTCAATTCTAAGCCAAAAAAACCAAGTACGAGGCATCACACTACTGGACTTCAAATTATACTACAAGGCTACAGTAATCAAAACAGCATGGTACTGGTACCAAAACAGAGATATAGACCAATGGAACAGAACAGAGGCCTCAGAGGCAACACCACACATCTACAACCATACGATCTTTGATAAACCTGACAAAATCAAGCAATGGTGAAAGGAGTCCCTATTTAATAAATGGTGTTGGGAAAACTGGCTAGCCATGTGCAGAAAGCAGAAACTGGACCCCTTCCTAACACCTTACACTAAAATTAACTCCAGATGGATTAAAGACTTAAACATAAGACCTAACACCATAAAAACCCTAGAAGAAAACCTAGGCAAAACCATTCAGGACATAGGCATAGGCAAGGACTTCATGACCAAAACACCAAAAGCATTGGCAACAAAAGCCAAAATAGACAAATGGGACCTAATCAAACTCCACAGCTTCTGCGCAGCAAAAGAAACAGTCATTAGAGTGAATCGGCAACCATCAGAATGGGGAAAAAATTTTTGCAATCTACCCATCTGACAAAGGGCTGATATCCAGAATCTACAAAGAACTAAAACAGATTTACAAGAAAAAAACAAACAAGCCCATTCAAAAGTGGGCAAAGGACATGAACAGACACTTTACAAAAGAAGACATACATGAGGCCAACAAACATATGAAAAAATGCTCATCATCACCGGTCATTAGAGAAATGCAAGTCAAAACTACATTGAGATACCATCTCATGGCAGTTAGAATGGCAATCATTAAAATATTTGGAGACAACAGATGCTGGAGAGGATGTGAAGAAATAGGAATGCTTTTACACTGTTGGTGGGAGTGTAAACTGGTTCAACCATTGTGGAAGACAGTGTGGCGATTCCTCAAGGACCTAGAAATAGAAATTCCATTTGACCCAGCAATCCCATTACTGGGTATATATCCAAAGGATTACAAATCGTTCTACTATAAGGACACATGCACACAAATGTTCACTGCAGCACTGTTTACAATAGGCAAAGACCTGGAACCAACCCAAATGCCCTTCGATGATAGACAGGACAGGGAAAATGTGGCACATATACACCATGGAATACTATGCAGCCATCAAAAACGATAAGTTCATGTCCTTTGTAGGGACATGCATGAACCTGGAAACCATCATTCTCAGCAAACTGACACAAGAACAGAAAATCAAAGACTGCATGTTCTCACTCCTAGGTGGGTGTTGAACAATGAGAACACATGGACACAGGGAGGGGAGCATCACACACTGGGGTCTGGGTCTATAGTGGGGGAAATAGGGGAGGAAGAGCGGGGAGTAGGGAGTTGGGGAGAGAGAGCATGGGGAGAAATGCCAGATGTAGGTGATGAGGAAGAAGGCAGCACATCACACTGCCATGTGTATAACTATGCAACAATTTTGCATGTTCTTCACATGTACCCCAAAACCTAAAATGCAATTTAAAAATGTATAGAAGACTGTGAACATGCTGACAGAGATAGTTTAAAAAAGAGTTCATATTGGACCTGTTGCATTTCATTTGATATCATAGCCTTAAAGGGTAGAATTTGCCCCACAAGAAATGAGCTCATTTTTCCTCAGAGACAGACGCAAAGAGAGTGTGAGTAAGGCCTCAAAGTTTGAGATGAAAATAAGAGTAGTTGAGGTGGCTTATGTCATAATGTCACTGTTTGTTTTTCCAGTTAAGTAGAAAGCAAGGGCTTCTACTAAGCATGGGTATATAAGATGAACGGTTGAAGTTTAGGGAACGCAGAAAATGCAAGCAAGGCATCCACTAGTACAGGGATTCAAAAACACATAAATAAAATTGTTGTTTAAGCAAAGATGAAGGAGTATGAATTTGTAGCTGAATGTGGCATTATGGTTTTGAGAATTTTCTCCAGCACCATGATAATAACCAAGAATACAGAACCAATAATACAGACAGTAGGAAAATGTGATGTAGGATTTTAAGGTAGTATCTATATATTATTGACATGGTTGTTCATTTCAAGAAGTCCAAGCTAGGTATGAAAGCAAGACAAATCAGAGTTGCTAGGACGTGGGCTGGGAAGAAGGAAAGCATTAGAGGGCACAGCAGAACAAGGAGAAGAGTAGAGGGGACAAGAAAGGAAAATGTTGTGTACCAAAATAATTATTATAGATTCCTGTGTTCAAGCTTTAAGGTACAGAAGCCCTGGGCGATTCTGTTACCACAGATACAGCTGTGCTGGGACTCACTGAAGTTGGTTGATGACTAAGAAGATGAGGAATTGTGATGCCTGGGAGTTACATAGTCATCACCGTGTGTACTGAAGCCACGGAAAACAGTGACAGAGCCCAGGTTACAGAGGATGATGGAGGCTTTAGTGCCACCATCATTGAGGAAGTTGGAACAGCATCTTGGAAGCAGAAGTGAGGGAGAGAGTGGTTTAGAGAGATGTCATGGATTCTAGAAGATGATTGTTGACTGGGTAACAATTGTTACAGGGGATTGGTTGCCTCTTGTATAGGACACTTCATGTGCCTCCTTATATCCTTGTGAGTCACTGCTTACTGCAGGAACTGTTGCAGCAACCAGCTTCAAGTAAGTGTAAGCAGACAGCATTTCAGCTCAACTACACCACTCGGTTCTTGTCTTCTGTTCCAGAGCTTTCCTGATAATGCACTGATGTGGCACTCACTTATGTGTGATCTAAAAACCAGGAGGTAAGACTGGTTAAAATGACACTTGACCAACACTTAACTGGTAGATAAATACACCCCTCTTCCATCTCTTAAGCAAACAATGGAGATGCTTTCTTTAAGGTTCCTCATAGCATCCCAGATGGACTACACTTCAGCTGTCAACACAGTCATCAGTTTGAAACACATCTTTGTATTGGCTTTCCCTCCTTCCTGATTCACTCTTCCAGTTCCCCACCCTGTGCTCTGGACTGCTTCCTAAAATATCCTATCAGAATGCAAGCCCTTGTTGCAGACCTGCTATCTTGGAGAAACCCAAGACCCCTTATCTGTAAATGAAGCCATTGAGCGAGTAATAAGGAAGGTTTCATGGTCAAGTAAAAGCCAACTTTCAGTTAAGTAGAGGAGAAAGGAGCCTTGAAAGACAGAGAGGAGGTTTTTACAGAACACAAGTAACAAGTGAATCCTCCTGGAACTGGTGGAAGGTCAGGGCAAGAGCAGGGCTGACACAGATGAAAGCATAAAAGGAAAAAGAGAAAGGTTAAATATGAATCATATATATTAAACAGGCCCCTCTGCACCAGAAAATAAATATACTAATAATCATGATGGGCACGTTTTAGACAGTTTTATTTATTGCTGTAGCTTTCTATTTGCCTTCATTTGTTCCACCCCAGGCAGGACATCAGACAGTCTCGCCTTGCTGCATATCTCCCTTTCTTGCCAACATGCTGATGTCATCCTGTATCTAGCCCTTAACATCACTTCGAGTCACATTCGTGTCTTTTGTCTTTTTCTTGGTGTCTTATTTACTATAGTTTCACTGAACTTGCTTTTCTTTAAATAGGATACATGGTCAATTCATCTTAGAAAAAGTGTCAAGAAACAAAACGTAAGTATCCACAATAATACCATGTAGTATCCATTGGAGAAATTTTTTAAATATACATTTGTATATAATTATATAATTTTTTAAAATACTGTATATTTTTTAAAAGCATGCAATCCTTACAGAATGATAGATTCCCCTGGGCAAATTTTTTGAATATCACCACCAAATTTTACCATATTTCTTGAACTTTCAATTTTTGAACCAATAAATCAAGTTCTTTTGAGTCATATTTATTCTGAGCTGAAGATGGTCACTTTCAGACATTTTGGTTTAAAATTTTAGGTCATCAGAGGCATTGGTAATAAGTTATAACTGAAAAGCTGTCTGTTGCTACTGCCTGAATCTGCTGAGTCACAAGCCCTACGTATACACTGGTCCTGTCACATCTATATCAGCCTGCAGGACTGGAAGGGACCCCATATGTTTAATATCCAACTGAAACTTGAATTGCTATTGCTTAGAAATAATTCACAAATGAGACACATTTGGTCTGGAATAACAGAAAACTGAGATCCAGAGTCATTAGCTCTCTATCTCCTGCCGGTCTTTCACACAACTGTTTAGGTTTGTTTTTTTCTCCTGTACCGCTCACCCTAGCGTTACACCTATATGCTTAGTGTTCCATTATTGGAAGTTACTTATACCTCCATTATATAAATAAATCCATATATATATAAAACCACATATATATATAACCACTATATTATATCCTACTGTTCAAGGTCATCACAAAGATCTGATTTTTCACACAAAATTTTGCAACCTACAGCATAAATAGATTAAACTTCTTCCTAGATGAGCCTTTATGAAATTATTCCACAGGATAACATTACTGATAAAACTGTGTTACATTTGTAGGTCTCGTGCCCACAGTAATACTAGGTCTGGTCTTTCTAATGGAAAGCAAAGTTTTGATTACTCATTTCGATCATCCCATCCTCTTACCTGCCCACATTTATGTACACAGAATCATCTCACTTTCATAGTCATGGCTTAATTAGTACACACAGCTTTTAGAAGTCATCTCCTTTACCTGGGTTCTATCAGTTATTTCTGCTATTTTTTTTAATGCCTCCTAATTTATCTCTCACCTCTCATTGACGATGTTTTAGCAGATATTTTTTTCTTAATAATGCATCATCTCATCATCATAGTTAGTGGTGTCAGTTTAAGTCATGAATTTCAAAGCACAAGTCAACAAAATGTAATCCTAACTATCCAACAGGCTCTAATTCAGAAACAGTTTTGTTAGGGCTCCTCCATCCTTCCTTGAATAGCCAAGCTCTCCCAAAGCTACTCAGTCATAACAATACTAATTACCAAGATTAAAATGTATTTATTAAGCATGTATGCCTAAGCTGCATATAGAACAAGTTAGCTTAGTGCTCTGTCACTAGGAGGTAGAAATCTAAGATTGTCCATAAATAGCTAGTTGGAGGGAAACAGTATTTTACTAACATTTATTTATGTGAAATATGTAATGTAGTAGATTTGGGCTGTTTAACACGACCAACATATTGATTTTTTTGTTAGGAGGGTGGGATCACTCCCTACTCCACAGTCAATTCATGGCATGTCATTGGAACTATCCATGACCCACACCTCCCAAACCACAAAAACATATGCTCATACATGCTCCACACAAACTCATCTGGAGGAAGGGGAGGGCTGGAGGAAGAGGAATTTGACTCTGGCCTGGCCATTCAGAGCATTCTACCCACTGGCTGTGGAAATTGTCTTTGGGATTGGAATGTAATACAACTCAGTCCAACTCGGACTCAGTTGTAAGAGTACCATCTTTCCAATTAAGTCCTGAGAAGATGTCATAAAAACATAGAACCCCTGGTGGCCGTCTTGCCACCTCTTGGAGTCTGCCTGAAAAGAGCAACATAGAGGAAAAGAAATCCAGAAGTTGGACAGAGAAATCAAGACCTGACAACATCCTCCAAAAGCTAGCAGATGGTTGTATTTTATTGAAGCCAGTTCTACCCCCATACTTTCCAGTTATATGAGTCAATGTATGTCTGTTTTTGTTTAAACCAGTTTGGATATGTGTCACTTGCAAGTGACAAAGTCCTTACTGATGTATGTAGTTGGCCAAATAATAAGTTTTACCAGCTTTTGTATCAAATCTTTTGCATTCCAGGGCTTCTTAATGTGAGAACTATATATCAGTCACTTCAGATTACCTGGGGTGCTTACAAAATGCAGATTGTTAGGCTGTAACCCACATATCTTACCAGAATCTATACAGGTGAGGCTCAGGGCCCTCATATTTGACAAGATACCTCTAGCGATTGCATACTAAAATTTGAAAACCACTGCCAACGTCATGACTTCATAGCAACTCCAGATCAACTAGATTTTCTTTTTTTTAATCAAAGTGACCTATGAGGTCAGTCAAATGGCAATTCTTTGCAAATAATTGATCATCAGATTTTTAAATGTCAGCATTGATGTAGATAGAAAACAAACTAAATACTCAAGGGCATATGTGAAGGAACTGTACGTGTTTAAATAACTGCAGAAGTTCCTGACTACATTTTATCTGTAATCTAAGTGGCCATTAGAAGAAACAGACTTCTACCAGATACAAGGTTCAGAAACCTTGCATAGAGATAAATTAGGAGGCAGATAAGGTAGGAAAAAAAATTAATTTTATCTTTAAAAGGTACCAGAATCAAGGGAGACTGCAGTGGAGACAATGACCATGCTGTGCCTTTGTTCTTTCCAATGTTGAATAAACTATACGTGGCATGAATTTCCCACACATGAATAATTCTTCATTTCTTAAGAGAATCAGTACAAGAAAATATCCTTCCTTTTTGAGGACCCCATGGATCCTTCTGCTTCTCTGGGTGTTTTCTATTACATTTCAATACAGATATACTTAATTAGCTCAGTTTTTGGAACAGACATTTTGAAACTCAAAGAATTCACTTTCAAACCAGTGTCAGAGGAGATGGAATATATGGAACAAAATCAACATGACTGTGTCAGCGAGTCAATAGATAAATATATTGCATTATATATTGAGCAAAAGAAACAAGAGAAACAAACAACTAAACTGATGAATCTAAAAAAAATGGGGCTAAGTAAAATAATCCAAACACAATAGAGTACATAAAGTATGAGTCCTATAGGAAGTTCTGGAAAAGTCAAAACTATGAGGGAAAGCAGGTCACTAGTTACTCAGATTTAGGAGTCAGGAGAAGGCATCCACTATAAAGACTCACAAGGAAACATTTTAAGGGGACGGGATTGTTACATCTCTTGCTTGGGGAGGTGGTTTCATGACTGTGTGTAATTACAAAAATGTATTAAATTATACATCTCAATTTAGTGAATTGTATTATATGTGTAAATTACACTTCATGAAAAATATTATTAAAAAGTGAAATTTAAATGGAGCGAGAACAGACTTTATCAGAGCAGAAGTAGGAAACAAGGAACAGTCTGCAGCGGTATGGGCTGCAGTCTGGGGAAATGGTCTAGGCCTGGAGATCTGGGCAGGTTCCAGCAAAGGAAACACCCTAGCTACTTAGAGGAGAAGAGGGTGAAACTCTTCTCCTGGGGTGGCAGCTTCCTCATTTTGTCTTGTCCTATGTTGCTTGTCAGCTTCAGTGCCACACTGATCAGACCTAGAGGAGGCCCGAAGCTCTACCTGAAGGTGATCAAGAAAATTCTCTGGAATTTTCTCACTGATAGGAACATAGTAACATAGGAGGTGTGGACCAGGAAGGGCTGCAGTAGACAACAGTAACATGCACAGCGGCATCCCAGTATGGGCATGTGTAGTGTTCAGCTAAGGGATGTACTGGGAAAGAAGAGAATACTTTCTGGTCTAAAGGACGTTTGTCCAGAGACCAATGGCCTCTTTTGCAGGCTAGTCTCCTTGGAATTATTGTAATGATGTCAACAGATTATTTGATCTAGAAGCAAGCTCCAAGCTACTAAATGATGTTAGAACAAAGCTCCAAGCCACAAAGAATGCTAGTAAACATAGATTGAGTTAGAAAGCTATTCTCTGGGAAAAAATAGCTTTGTAAAAGATACAGAAAATTGCTTCTGAAAAATTGAGGGCATTTAGCAAGCAAGCTTGATTACAGCAGCTTTACCCCGGACCTCTCCAATGAGAATGGAGGCTATTTTTTTTTAGAGCACTTTCCCATAAATATCCTGTCTGCATGCAAAGAGAACAAATGAGAATAGCTGAATTCTGTGCATTTCATGAACGCCTTAAAAATAATGGGGTGTCCCCATCAGTAGTGTTTTATGAGCTAGACAATAGATTTGGGCTGCCAAGTGGGATAACTTTTTATTTAAACCCCAATTTTCTTATTCATTCATGTGCTGTCATAAAGCAAATGAAATTTGGCTCTTAAAAAAAGTGATAACTCATGTAAAGAAACAATTAGAGGGATTATTAAAAATCCATAAATCATATTAAATTTATAAAAAGCTCTTAGTGCCAATAAATAAGTCATGTCCTTATCTAGACACATTCAAACTGGGCATCCATAAAAAAAAAAAAAAAAAAAAACCCAAGGAAATGAAAAGTTCAAATGGAAGAAGAATCACCAGATGAATTACTTCATCCTAAATGTTGCAATTGGCTTCTTTTACAGGAACAATCTTTTTTCCAGAGGTGATGCAGAACCTCATCAATCTAGCTCTTTACCCTTGGCGGATACTTGTCTTTCTATATGCATATATTTTTTTCTCTTTGGCTCCAGACACAAAACAGGGTATCATTGTGATCCAGGATTTGTTTGAAGAGATTTCATCTGGAAAGAAGTCAAGCAGGGCACTAGCAGGGGAGCTTTTACAGATTATGACCTGTAATCTGGTTAATACTCTGAAGCACAAAGATCCGAATGTTGGGATAAGACTACTTCATACGTGGCCATGTGCCCCACCTCCCCCAGCCCCTAGGAAGTCATCCCAGAGACTGACAAGAACCCAGTTCCGGCATGCTGGCAGGCTAAAAGGAAAGATAATGTAAATATAATGGCATATATTCCAAATCTTGCATAGGATAATAATCTAATAATAGGATTCACTTACTTTGCTGTTACTGCCCTAGGAATCAATTTCCTTTTCAGTTTAAGGACTTTATATACCATATCTGTGGTCTTTGATAAAGAGAGGGTATTGGGGTTGAGTGTAAGGCTTTATTTTCATTCAGATAATTAGACTAAACCTTCAAGTTTAACTTTTTTACTAAAAAGTATTTTACTAAAAAGGTTATGTAAAACCAATGTTTAACTTTACATATCCATTTGGAGACCAGTAAATTTTAATTCATCCTCTTTTAGGAACCATCTGCTGAAAGTAAATCTTCATAACATCTAAGTTAAATTGTGAATGTTTTCCTTTATTTAAATGCAAAGAAGTTTCTATAAGACACTAAATGATACAATTTTTTTCAACCCAAAATAAAAGATTAAAGTTTGTTTCCCAAGTCAAACTTCAGGGGTTTTTTAGGTGATTTAGCTTACAAACAGCTTATTAATGGCCATTTTAAAGTCTAAGGACATTATTTCTGTTTTGAAAATAAGAACTGCTCATGAGAGACTAAATCTCAAAAACTCTTCTTTGTGCACATCCATCTTCCAACATATTCACCTGCATACCCACGCCCTGTGATCATGGCGTCCCAACAGTGATTTGCCAAGAAATAAATATTTAATGATTTACACGCAGAAAAAGTTATCAGAGGAAGCGAACTCCAAACCCGTAGTTCCTATGGGCACTATCCCTTTATTTCTTAGTCATAATTGAAAGTAGCCCATCCAGAGGAACACTTTATCTAACAAACATAGTAACAGAGTCACTGGACCTCAAAAATATTTATCCATCTGCTCTTTAAAGGAGTTGTTGTCCTTTGAGTTTGTTCCCTTTAAAGCTGTTGCCACTGAAGCAGAGAGATGTGTGGGATGCTAGAAGGCTTGCTGCTCTTAGAATATTACTAGAGCTCCTAAAGGTGTACGTCAACTAAGTGCCCACAAAAATTTTTAAATAAAAAAAAAAGAGACCTGCTGATCCACTGTCAGTGAAGTTTTTGTAGACTAGCTGGGGCAGTGAACTGCATTCCTAAAAACACTGCCAAGGAAAGAGTAAATACAACATTTCAGACAATTACATATATACTGACTCTTGGAAGTGGCCCACTTGTAAATCAGAAGCATCTGGGATTATTCTTCTGAGGTCAATTATTTGCCAGTTTGGTTGAGAAACTGAAGTTAGGCTGAAACTAAAGTTAGGCTGAGTAATTTCTGCAAAAGTTTCAGAGACCAAAAACGAGAAATTTGCAGACATGTCTATTCTACATATTATTTACCTCATTCATCCTGCAGATTGTTATTTTGTTCTTATACAGACTTACTTGTTAGAAAAAATGAGCCAAAGCATTGCTCCAAGTGAAATTTTAAATGTGAACATTAAAAAAAATCATTTGGGTAGGCAGGACAGTAGATTTTAACTGAATTTTTCCATGACTCAGTGGAAAGAATCAGATGTAACACTACTGTCACCAACCAAGTGTTCAAATAAACATTATTTTAAACTCCATGTTTTGCACATTTTGTACTTGTAGAGAAGATAAAGGAAATGGAGAAGGGAGCTTCAATCTGAAGATGCGTGGCTGACTTTGGCACTTAAGAAGTTTGTCTGCTCTATTTTCTCTATTTATGAATGTTGCTTCTCAATGTATTTTTATACTGAATATTTAAAAAACAGATTTATTTTAATAGAGAAGCAACAGAACAAAATTTAAGACACCATTAACACACTTCCGGGATGGAGCAAAGTGTTAATGCAAAATGAACATACATTAGAGAAAATGTAACCTTTCTCAGGACAGACTTCCCACATAAATCCTTCTCTTCCTCTGAAGGCTGTGCGACAAATACCTTGGCTGTCAAAATCAGGAAGCTTTTGCTATGAGGCCCAAGGCAACTGACATATTTTTTATACCATTTATTTCTAAAATGAGGATAATATCACCTTCCTGCTCTACAACACAGTGAAAACTGAAAATTAAAAATAAATAAGGAGCTCCAATTTTATAGAGGTATGCTCTAAAATATCAGTCTTTAAATTCAAAGACCACAGGACCATTTGACTGTAACTTTTTTTTTTTTTTTGAGATGGAGCCTCTCTCTCTAGCCCAGGCTGGAGTGAAGTGGCGCAATCTCGGCTCACTGCAACCTCTGCCTCCCGGGTTCTGGTTCAAGCAATTCTTCTACCTCAGCTTCCCAAGTAGCTGGGATTACAGGCACAAGCCACCATGCCCACCTGATTTTTGTATTTTTTAGTAGAGATGGGGTTTCACTATGTTGGCCAGTCTGGTCTTGAACTCCTGACCTCATGATCCGCCTGCCTTAACCTCCCAAAGTACTGGGATTACAGTTGTGAGCCACCGTGTCCAGCCTGACTGTAACTTTTAAATGCCTGAGCAGGTGAGTTCTAGTTCTTTTGAACATCCAAAGCTTTTTCCCTCCTTTCTGTTAATCAACAAGCTAATTAAGTTTGGATATTTACTCTGTTCTCACTAGTCTTTGATGCACTTCTACATACATTATTTCATTTGCTCCTCAACGGAGCTCCATGAGGTAGATGCGATTTTTTTCAGTGAGGAACTGAAGAACAGAGAAGCTACTATCTTGACCGAG
Source organism: Sapajus apella (assembly GCF_009761245.1). NCBI lineage: Eukaryota > Metazoa > Chordata > Mammalia > Primates > Cebidae > Sapajus > Sapajus apella. Next base: position 10,052,898 of record NW_022436990.1, read on the forward strand.
CCTCATAACCTGGCGGCAGTGGAGGTCAGCCTTGAATCTAAGTCTGTGGGGTCAAATTGTCATGCAGTTTGTGCAGGTTTCTGGAAGGACACAGCCAGTTCCTCATTAGGGAGAAGAAGGCCATGCTTTTGTTTATTCCTCTCACTTCCAGAGCCACATTAAAACCCTCCAGAATAACAAGATGAGTTCTTGGGAAGGGGGAGGTATATATGGATATATCACTAATAGAATAGAGATTCCATACAGGAAGCCGTGGGGTTTCACATAGCTCAACTAAGAATTGCTAATAATTCCTCTGTTACCTTATTTGTTCCAAACATTTTTTTTCAGACAATCAAATGGGGGATGGGAGCAGGAGGGAATGAGCGAGAAAGAAATGCCAGTAATCACGGTGAATAACAGTCATAGGGGTAAAGTGACAGCTCAAGGTTTTATTGTTGTCATAAAAGTGGTGCAGTTTTAGAGCTTTAAGATGAGCAAATCTCTGGGGTCTATGTCCACCGTGGTTCTAATAGCATTAGAAAGGGTGAGTTGGTATAAACAATAACAAGATTTATGTTAGTGCAAACTGCTGACTATTGACTCTGATTTTGACAAGAGGAGAAAAGAGAAAGCAAAACTGGACCACATTCCTGTTACATCCCTATTTATGGGAAAGTGAGAAACTTGACCGATTCTAGTGAACATTAACAACAGGAAGGCAAGCAACTGATTCTAGTGCCTTAAGATTATAGTCAGTAGAAATAAAATGGAAAAAAGGACAATTAAAAAAAAAAGCTGTGGTGTGACTGTTTTGAACTGAAAGTTTCTAACCACAGAAAGGAGCTGACCAAAAGTAGCCGGACTAGGACAATTGTACGCCCAGAGGAACAGAGGTTTTGAAATCCTACTTTGTGAAATGGAACACCTAACCAAAAGTGGCTACCAGTAGAAAATAAAACCCAAAACAGTCTTTCATGCTGACTTTTCTTTCAGTTTACAAAATGTTTTTGAAACAGAAGACATAGGATTGACCTTGACTACCTGAACTTCACTTTTATGCCAAATTAACATATGAGGATGCCATCTCCCTCCCTTCTTCATCAATACAAAGGAGCCTGAACCAGACTCTTCTCTTTGCAGTGCATTATCTGTTACAAGAGATACTTTTCTACCCCGAGGAAACATCCTGTTGGGTTTATGATTATTATTGAACTTCACAAACATTTTGGCTTCATCCGTTTATATTAACAATCCCATTAGCTCAGCTAGATGTTTTCAGCAACAGCAAAAAAATATGACCCTTATTGTATTTGGGAAGTCCATCTTCTTAAAAACAACCACATTATTATAAAAACAAATATGTAGGAAAGAAGTCTTTGGCCACAGGAGGGAACTTAACCAAAGTTCCATTGAGAGATCTTAGTATAGTAAAAAAGAATTCAAGCTTAAGACAGAGAACTGAAAATTGAGCACAAGATCTGTTCCCATAATCTGGGAATTTTATGACCTCCCTAAAGGAAATGTGGTCTGTTAAATCTGATCATAAAATATCTCCGTGAGGCCTTCAAATCTAATGTGTCAGATGCCCAATCCATTCAGTGTGGGCCAATTGGACAGCTAAGATGCCAGCTCCCCCCAATTCCAAGGCAGTCCTTCTGATTTTATTGCCACAGTATACAGCCTTCAGAAAAAAGGATGCAAACTACAAAGCCAATGAAATATTACAAATATTAGGATAGAAATATACTTTCATTATATATTTATTAAGTGTACCTGAATATTACATCTATATATCCACTTTTCTCTATAAGACCTGGAAAGATAGAAGCTAAATTTTTAAGTGGTTATCTATGGAGTATGAGATTGGTAAGTAGTCTTTACTGTTTATTTTGTACACTACAGTATTAGATTTTTTTACAGTGAGAATTTATTAATTTAGCAATTAAAAGTAAAGTCAACACAGTTTTTTTCCTAAAAAACATATTAGCTAATAGGAGAACAAAAAAAAATAATCTGATTGTCTCAGACAAGTTCAGTGTACAGGTAAAACTAATTATTTTGGGGTGATCTTGTGTCTAAAAAATCATGATGTGAGAAAGGTTATTTTTATATTTACTAGAACATCTCTATAAATTCACTAATTTGTCTTAATTTTTATTGCCTTTGAGATTTATTTAGATTCAAGTAGTTAGCAATTATTTCTGCCTCAGGAGGATAAATTATTATGCTAGGTAAAACAAGTCAGAACCATTACTATGGGTTCATCTCAAGCAAAGAACATTTTAGAGTACCAATTCTAGAGATGCATGCTGTAAATAGATACACATCAATGGTATGGGATTGGAAACTCATGATCAAGAAGTAGAACAACAGCAAGACCGTAGCTTTTGTGCAAGATCATCATCAACACTAAGCTACTTAGAAAGCTGGAATGTTTGGGACCTGGAACTCTCTGTATCGTGACATGTACAGTCTCACACTGAACAAAGCAGGTGTTTAAATACACACATTCCCTGTGTGAATGGAGGCTAATAACCAGAGTGCAGTTAGATTTGTTTGCCAGTATTTTTTTTAATAGGTAGTAGAAACAAAGGATCTAATGCTGAGGTGAGGAAGGAGAGGGGGAATGAAGGGTGAGAGGCAAGGGGGTGCTTAGAGTTGTTCCAACCAATTTCATAAATCAAGCCACTGATGAAGGTATAAGAAGTGAAGACCAAGTTCATGAAAGCCCAGAAATTGAGGATTTGTATGAGAGACTTACTCTCTAAAACAATTGAACAAGGAGAAAAAGGGCAAGAAAGAAATACTTCATAAAGCCAGGCCTAAACTAATGCTTTTTGCCCTACACCTTCACATTTACACTTAACCCAAAAAGATTAAAATATCATAATAATTCTGAGATTCCTAGCTCTCAAGATTTCCATTATGACACATCAATAAAGCAAGGCAAGGTGACTGAGAAAGAGCGGCTGGCTTTCATTTCCTGCTCATTTGAAGGTCACTTTTGGAGATAAAGATTATATTTTTGCAGAACCAGAGGATACACGAACATTTCTAGAAACTTGTAACATCAGATGTTCTGAACGAGCAAAGGAAAATGAATGATCCTATTAAGATACTTCTGACCATAAATCAGAGGTGTTAAGCTCTGACTGGCTAACTTCAGCTTCCCATTTGACTCATTTGAAAATGGAACTGATGTGAATGTAGATTGGGGGAAGATGCTCAGTGCCATTAGAGGTGGCTCATAAGCTGCTCCTCACAGATCTCAGATTGAAATACTGTGTGCCTAGCACCCAGGGACAAATATTTGCATCGTATCATTGTTAAGTGACTCTGTCCGAGTAGCAGAAAAATGGGTGTCACGCCTGTAATACAAAAGAACTGCCTGTGTTAAAACACACAGGCTTGCAGGGAAGGGCGGTGAACAAATTACTAATGCCCAGCACTTGGAAAGTGTGATTGCGGTTTCAAGGTTTTTTAATAAAAGACTTTTTTACCCCTCTACTATCTGCACGAGCATCTATTTCTCCCTATGCTCTGATGTCACAAAATTTGCTTCCTCTAATATTCATGATATTTTGCTTTGACCCTCTAAGGGAACAATTCTTCAGCAAGGGATATGTGGACTCATTTTCTGAAATTCTTTCCAAGTTCTTAGTGTCCAGGGACTAGGTAGTATCCTTGGTAGCATTTTGAAGTTCTACCACTCACTCACAGGCAAGCGACTTCACCTTTCAGAGCCCCAGTTTTTCCATCTGCAAAATGAAGCTAAAATCATTCTCAGCCCAGAGCAGTGCTTTGAGGCGTAGAATTGGATTTGTTAAGTGAAAACAAACCAGGCACTTAATAAATGGCCATCAAATGTTAGATTTCTTCTACTGAAAATGTGCCAGATGGGCAAAGAACTCCTTGACAACAAAAACCCCAACAATTCAGTGATCAAATACTTATTTTTCATTGCTAAAAACACTGAATGCATTACCTTTGCTTTTCCAGGGCTCCATGCAGTGTTGTGCAGAGTAGCTGCATAACAGCTACTCAATAATGTGTGTCTCCACTGTTGCTTTAAACGACCCCTATCAATGCAAACAGATCAGCCGTTTCAATGGTCAACTGAGGGGGACAAAAGCTACCAGAACAGTTGAAGAAACGTCACTGCGCATCTGTGATCGAGGCTAGTGTTGGGGAACTCGGTGAGAGTCTCTGAAGGCCTCTCTTCTGAACCATGTGTGATCGCCATGCCACGTGCCACTAATCAACACAACACACAGGGCAGAACATTAGAAACAGCTGTTTAAGGACTTCATAAATATCGCTTATCCTTAAATGTGCCATGGTGAAATATGTATGTACTGGTCCCTGCAAAGAACAGAGCAGAGACACCCAGCCATGATCTTTAAAGGAAACCAAATGGTATCTTACATATTCTAATATAACTACCACAGGCATTACAATTAGGAAATCCACATATAAAGGCAATTAAATTATCGATTATTTAAAAAACACCCTAAGAACTAAATACTCTATCTCTAAATTACAATTGTATCTGGCCAGTTTCTTAAACTGCAAGTTGTTGAGAAACAGTGCTAAATATTTTTCATACTTAGAGTTCGAATTGTGAATTATAGTCCTTTAATACCAACACATCTTAAAGAAAACATATTGAAGGAGAATTCTTTTTTTAATAAAGGATTTTTTGACAAGTCTATTAAATTCTAAAAGAAATACTTCAAATTAAGTCAGTCCTCACTGAAAACCCATAGCACAACTGAACTGAGATTTTTTTTTCAGTAAATAAATGATCAAAATGCCATGTTATACATTTCAGAATTTCTGTTTCTATCCCCTAAGAAATTCCTGAAGAGGAAACTCTAATTTCATTTTGACGTGTTTTTTGTGCTTGTGGGGATGACTTTTGCACCTAGGTACAAATACGGTAGTTTGTAAGGCTTTGAAAGTTATTTGTTTCTTCATTCAGTGGCATGCCAAGGTTTTCTTTCTCTTTTCACAAGACTAAGTTTTCTTCATTCAAGTTAGAAAATTAAACTAAAATAATTAAAATATTAAATATTTCTCATAAATTCTGCAACTATTCACTAAAGTTGTTGGGTATAGATATCAGAAGCAGAAAATATTTGACAATTAGGCTTGTCAATTTACCATCTGTGAAAATACTTTCAAGATCTTTCAAACTTCATTAAAAAAAGAGAATATCATTTCTCATCTTTATTATGTAGTATATACTTAATCACATACTCCAAGTAAGTTCATACTTTCTTCTGAATGTACAAATTTATATTCACACATAGATTTTTTTCATTTGTGTTCATTTTGAAAAATTTTGTTGTTCTCCTATTATGCCCTAAGCTCTGGATATAATTATGAACAAATGCCCCAGTACTCAATGCCTTTGTGGGGTTTGCAATCTAATATGGGAGAGAGATGTTGATAAAAAATCATAGAAGATAAATAATTATACACCATGGTAGATGCTCTAAGGAAATGCATTAGGTGTGATCAGAGCAAAGAGCAGGGGATCTGACCTGGTTTGGTGGCTATGCAGAGACTTCGATGAGAAGGAGAGATGGGTTCCAGTATGAATATTGCTGATGAGTCATTAATGATGGAAAAGGCTGGAAGAGAATGCAATTTACTGACCTACTTTCAAAAATTGGGAAGAATCATTCTACTTTGAAGTAAGCAGAAACAAGACCGATGTAGCCAGATACTTTGAAGCAGTAATTCCCAACCCTGGCTGCACTTGGAAACTTTTAAAAAATGCAGACACCTGGGCCCCATCCCCCAAGATTTAGATATCATCATTAGGGGGCGAGACAGGACTCCGGTATTGTTTTAAAAGTTCCCAGCTGAATCCAATGCATAAACAAAATTCAGAGCTACTGTCTTAGAGTTAGAGGGAGTATGGCAAAGAAAAAGCTTGGGGTTAGACCTTGTAAAATCTGGAGCACCTTGTCAAAGTTTTCGGTTTTTAAGCTAAGAGCAAGTAGAAGCCTTTGAAAGAGCATATAAAAAATGAATATGCAAATATGATGGTGGCTGAGACCACGCCAGGCCTTTTCCTCCTGTATTTTTAAATCCTTCACTTCTACTTCAACCTTTTGTGTCAAAGTTGAAGTAAATGCTCTTCAGGCCAGGCTCGGTGGCTCACCCCTATAATCCCAACACTTTCAGACGCTAAGGCAGAAGAATGCCTTAAGCCCAGGAGTTCAAGATCAGCCTGGGCAACATATTAAGACCTCTTTTCTACAAACAAATACAAAACCATTAGCTGGCTGTGGTGGTGGGCACCTGTGGTCCCAGCTACTTGGGAGGCTGAGGCAGAAGGATTTCTCCAGCCCAGGGGCTCAAGGCTGCAGTGAGCCATAATCATGTCACTGTACTCCAGCCTGGGCGACAGAGCAGGACCCTGTCTCCCCTGTCTCAAGAAAAACAAAAACAAAAGCAAAAACAAACAAAAAAACAACGCCCCCCCCCCCTTTTTTTAAAGAAATTATTTTATTAAATTATTTTATCCTAGAGTGGAAAGGAGGAGATGGCAGTGCCTGCAAGGATTAGGGTCAGTTGGGGTCAGAGCCAAGCAGAAGATCTCATGGGATAGTAAAATGATGTCACAGTGGTGTTTTGGGAGTCCCACAGCTGAAGAATTTGAGGGATGCTTAATAGTTGGTAGGATACCTTCCCAGAAATCTATCCCCTCACCCCCCATGAACAACCAATAATTTCTCACTATCCATGTGAGAAATACAGTGATGGTGAGATAGTGAGGGTGCGTATTTAAGGTTCAGTTTAATTAGATTTAAAGAAAATGAAAATATCTGACATGCCTTACATACTAAAGTTATTGTTGTAGATTCGTACCCTTTATATTACATTGAACTATGTACAGTAAGCACCAGCTGCATGACAGTCATCATGCTGGAAGCCAGGAACAGATCAGTGTGCAAGATGGACCCTGGATACAGCTTATAGCACAGTGAGAAAGGCAGACTGGAAATAAAATAAATGTTCTGTAAAGAGAAATACTAGGAAGCAAATTTGCAGGGATGGTAAATGCACAAGGAGAGTCTATGGAATTCTATTCCACTGACCTATTTTTCCATCTTTACAACAGTGTGACACTATCTTGATTACTATAGCTTAAAGATAAGTCTTGAAGTCAGTAAAAATTCAACTTTGTTCTTTATCAGTATTGTTTTACTTATTCTAGGTTTTTAACACGTCTTTGTAAAATCAGCTTGCCAATTTCTGAAAAAAATCCCAACGGAGTTTTTATTAGAATGATATGTTATTGGGATTATATCACGAAGTAAAGTTCTGGGGAAAGAATGCCTTGCCAATGTTGAATCTTCTGAGCCATTAACACAGTATCTCCATGTAGTTAGGTCTTTTTTAAAATTCAGCAATTTCTTAATGTTTTAAATGTACAATTCTTATGTTTGTCAAATTTATACCTAAATATTTCATTTTATGATCCCATTGTAAGTGGTATTTTCCAGTTTTAATTTCTAATTATTTGTTGCTAGTATGTAGAAATGCAATCGATTTTTATGTTTTCTTCTACAGCCTTGCTAAATTTGCTCAAGTAGCTTTTTTGCAGATTGCTGACATTTTTTTTATTTTCTAATTCGTATGCCATTTTATTTCTCACCTTATTGCATTGGTCAGGGCCTCCAGAATAACTGAGAAAAGAAGTGACAAGAATTCTGGGCTTACATAGATGCCCTTTATCAGATGAAGGAAGTTTCCTTCTATTCATAGCTTGCTGGAAGTTATTAATATGAATGGATGTTGAATGTTGTCAGATGCTTTTTCTGTGTCTATTAGAATGGTCATACCATTTTCCTGCTTAAGTCTGTGAATTTGTTGAATCATCTTAATTTATTTTCAAATATTAAACTAACTTTGAATTCCTAGAATACTTCAATTAGTCATTTTATATTATCCTTTTTATATATTGCTGAATTTGACTGCTATAATTTTGTTAAGAATTCTTTTGTTCATATTCGTGAGGAATATTGACCAAGAACTTTATGATAATATCTTTGTGTGGTTTTAATATGAGGGTAATGATGATCTCATAATATGTATGGGAAAGTTTTCTTACAGTTATATCTTCTGGAAGAAGAGGCGTATATATTCGTATTACTTCTTTCTTATATGCTTTGTAGGATTCACTGATAAAGCCATCTTGGTCTGTTTAATGTTTTTCTGTGTTACAAATTCAATTTCTTTGAAAAATATGGTGTTATTCAGGTTACATATTTCTTCCTGAGTTTTAAGCATTTGTATCTTCAAAAAATTTATCTATTTCATCTATGTTTTCATCTAAGCTTTATTGGCATCAAGCTATTTACACTATTCCTTTATAATATTTTTTAAAGTATCTGTAGTGATATTTTTTCTTTTCTTTTTCTTTTTTAAACCTCAGAAGGTCTTGCTCTGTCACCTAGGCTGGAGTGCAGTGGCATGATCACAAAGAAATTAAGTTTTAAGCTGTAAGGACTGACTTGAAAATATTAAAGACAGGTATAATTCACATACTGCTGTGCGACTCCTTAAAAATCCATTTTGATCATTTTCATATGTCATTAAATATTATTCACCCTGTAGAATACATGTATAATACTTCAACATGGGGCTATGCCATTACTGCTTTAACAAAGCTTTCTTTTATAGAGGAAAATTCCTTTACAACTTTTATTTTTTGCTTTCTCAGTTTCAATAATGTAAAAAAATCCCACTGGGTTGAAAAAAATATTTTTTATTAATCAGATTTATTTAGCTATAATTTGCTTATGATATAACACAAACAATCTTTTAAAGTTTTATTTCAAGGAGTTTGTAATACATATACCCGTGCAATCAAGATTATAGTTAGAACATAGAGTATTCCAATCAGACAAGTGTCCCTTAATGTCCTTCACTTCCCTGGCCTGGGGAACCATTGATGTGTCACTAAATAACCTATGCCTATTCTGGAATTTCCTGTCAGTGGAATTACACAGTGTATATGCTCTTGGGTTTGGCTTTTCTGATTCAGCTTAATGACTTTGCTATCCATCCAAGTTGTTATTTGTGACAAGTTCATTGTTGCTGAGTTTTTTCTTGCTGAGTGGCGGATTCACAATTCGTTTATTCTTTCTCCCTTTGTAATATTTGTGTTGTTTTAGGTTTGGGGTGTTTTGAATAAAGCCGCTATGAACATTTGCTTACAGGTTTTCATATGAGGCTTTCATTTCTTCAGGGCATATGCCTAGGAGTAGGATTTCCTAGTGATATGGTAAGTGGACACTTGATATTATCGGAAACTACCACACTGTTTTTCCAAAGCGAAAGCCCACTGAATGTGCCTATCAACAGTGTATGAAAGTTCCACTTGCTTCAAATCTTTGACAACACTTGGTATAACCAATCTCTTTTCTTGAGACAGGGTCTCGCTCTGTTGCCCAGGCTGGAGTGCAGTGGCATGATCTCACTGCAACCTCCGCCTCCGAGGTTCAAGCGGTCCTCCTGACAGCCTCCTGAGTAGCTGGGATTACAGGAGTTCTTTCACCTGCCTCCCTGGGAGGTGTGACTATAGAGTATGTTGGGTAGGGCCAAATCTAGAGCACTCAGATTCATAAAGCAAATATTACTACTAGATCTAAAGAGACAGCTAGATTGCAATGCAATAATAGTGAGAAAGCACATATTCAACACTCTACCTTCAGCATTAGACAGATTATCTAGGCAGAAAATCAAAAAAGAAACATAAGATTTAAATTGGATTTTAGACCAAATGGACCCAGGAAACATTTACAGAACATTCTATCCAATAACTGCAGAATATACATTCTTTCCATTAGCACACAGAACATTCTTCAGGATAGACCATGTGTTAGGCCACAAAACAATTTTCAACAACTTTTTAAAAATTGAAATTCTATCAAGTATCTTCTCAGACCACAATGGAAAAAAACTAGAAATCAATACCAAGAAAAATTCTGAAAACTATATTAATACATGGAAATTGAACAACATACTCCCAATCAACCATTGGGTTAACAAAGAAATTAAGTAAGAAATTTTAAAATTCCTTGAAAAACAAGTAAAAATGGAAATAAAATATACCAAAACCTGTGGGATACAGCAAAAGCAGTGCTAAGAGGAAAGTTTATAGCAATAAATGCCTACATCAAAAAGAAAGATCACGCCTGTAATCCCAGCACTTTGGGAGGCCGAGATGGGCAGGTCACCTGAGGTCGGGAATTCAAGACCAGCCTAGCCAACATGGGGAAACCCTGTCTCTACTAAAAATAAAAAAATGAGCTATGCGTATTGGCAGGCACCTGTAATTTACTTGGGAACCTGAGGCAGGAGAGTAGCTTGAACCCAGGAAGCACAGGTTGCAAGTGAGCCAAGATCACGCCACTGCACTCCAGCCTGGGCAACAGAGTGAGACTCTGTCTCAAAAACAAAAAAAGAATTACAAATTAATGATCTACAACATACCTTAAGGAACTAGAAAACCAAGAACAAACCAAACCCCAAATTAGCAGATGAAAAGAAATAATAAAAATCAGAGCAGAACTAAATAAGATGGAGACTAAATAAATAATAATAATACAAAGAATCAACTAAATAAAAAATTGGTTGTTTGAAAAGATAAACAAAATTCATAGTCTGCTATCTAGACTAACCAAGAAGAGAGAAGATCCAAATAAGCAAAATCAGAAATGAAAAATGAGATATTACAACTGATACCTCAGAAATATGAAAGATCCGGTGACTGTGTAAGACGGTAGATAGGAGGCAGCACTAGCTTGCAGCTCCTGTTTGGAAGAACAGAGCAGCATGTGGAGACTCACATCGTAAATTTTTGTTCCAAGAACTACTGCAGGAATATACCAGGAAAGCCAAGAGAATCCACAGACCCTCTGAAGGAAATGGAGTACCATTGCAGGCTCCCTGAGATGCCGAAAGTTAGTCTGCTTGCCTTCTCAACCTGGAGGCTTGTAATTTGGGCCAAGTTCTCAGCCCTGTTCACCAGCTGCCTGGAAATAAACTTGGTGCTGTTGAGGGGGAAGGATGGAAGTGAGACCAGCCTTTAGGACGATGGGCTGCGTGGAAGCAGGCTGAGGCCTGTGACTGCCAGCTTTCCCCCACTCTCCTGGTGACCTGTATGACTCAGCAAAGGCAGCCATAATACCCCTAGGAATATAACTCCACTGGACTGGGACCCACATCCCCATTTCACACAGCAGCCACAGCAAGCTCCACCCAATGAGACACTGAGCTCAGACACACATATCCCTGCCTACACCTGGTGGTCTTTCTCTACCTGCCTTGGTAGTGGATGACAAAGGTCATAACCTCTTGGGAGCTCTATGGCACTGCCCACTGCCTGAGAAACCTGTAACCAAGTGTCCCAAGGGTAAGTTTGCATCCTCCCTATAGCATGGCAACTGATGCACTCTTGAAAGCGTCACCTCCCGGCTGGAGGCCAACCAACACAAAAATAGTACACTAAACAAAAACAGAACCAAGGACCCTCACAGAGGCCACTGCACTCCCCTGCTACTTCCACTACAGCAGGTGCTGGTATCCATGACCAAAAGACCTGAAGATGGATCATATCACAGGACTCTTTGCAGACACTCCCCAGTACCAGCTTGGAGCTGGTAGCTCCACTGGGTGTCTAGACCCAGAAAAGCAAAAATATTCACTACAGTTCAGTTCTCAGGAAGCCCATTCGTAGGGGAAGTGGGAGTATACCCCATCAAGGGAGCACTCTGGGGGACAAAAAAAGTCTGAATAGCAGCCCTGGAGTCCTTGATCTTCCCTCTGACATAGTCTACCAAAATAAGAAGGAACCAGAAAAACAATTCTGGTAATATGATAACACAAAATTCTTTAACACCCCCAAAAGACCATAACAGCTCATCAGCAATGGATCCAAACCAAGAAAAAGAAACCTGTGAATTGCCAGAAAAAAAATCAGAAGTTTGATTATTAAGCTAATCAAAGAGGCACAAGAAAAAGGTGAAGTCCAACTTAAAGAAATCAAAAATATGATAGCGGATATAAAAGGAAAATTCTTCAGTGAAATAGACAGCATAAATAAAAAGCAATCTTAACTTCTGGAAATCAAGGACACACTGGAAAGTCTCAGCAATAGAACTGAACAAGCAGAAGAAAGAACTTCAGAGCTTGAAGACAGGCTTTTAAATTAACTCAGTCCATCAAAGTCAAAGAAAAAAGAAATTGTAAAAAATGACAAAGCCTCCAAGAAGTTTGGGATGATGTTAGACATCCAAACCTAAGAATAATTGGTATCCTCAAGGAAGAAGAGAAATCTAAAAGTTTGGAAAACATATTTGAGGGAATAATCAAGGAAAACTTCCCCATCCTTGCTAGAAAGCTAGACATCCAAAAACAAGAAGCTCATAGAATACCTGGGAAATTCATTGTAAAATGATCATCACTTAGGCACATAGTCATCAGGTTAGCTAAAGTCAAGACAAAGGAAAGAATCTTAAGAGCTGTGAGGCAAAAGCATCAGGTAACCTATAAAGGAAAGCTCATCAGATTAACAGTAGAGTACTCAGCAGAAACTCTACAAGCTAGAAGGGATTGGGGTCCTGTTTTAGCCTCCTTAAACAAAACAATTATCAGCCAAGAATTTTGTATCTAGTGAAACTAAGCTTCATAAATGAAGGAAAGATTGAGTTATTTCCAGACAAATGCTGAGAGAATTCACCACCGCCAACCCAGCACTACAAGAACTGTTAAAAGGAGCTCTAAATCCTGAAATCCACAAAATACATCCACAAAAATATACCAGAATAGGACTTCCTTAAAGCATAAATCTTACAGGATCTATATAACAACAAAACGATGAAAAAAAAAAAAAAGAAAAACCAACAAGGTACTCAGGCAACAAACAGCCCTACTTAAAAGATACGGAATGGCTGAATGTATAAGAATTCACCAACTAAGTTTCTGCTGTTTTCAGGAGACTCACTTAACACATAAGGACTCACATAAACTTAAGGTAAAGTGATAGAAAAAGATATTGCATCCAAATGGACACCAAAAGTGAGCAGGAATAGCTATTCTTACGTAAGACAAAACAAACTTTAGACCAACAGCAGTTAAAAAAGACAAAGAAAGACATTATATAATGATAAAAGGACTAGTCCACCAGAAAAATATCACAATACTAAATACATATGCATCTAATACTGGTGCTCCCGAATTTATAAATCAATTACTAGTAGACCTAAGAAATGAGATAGATGGCAACATAATAATATTGGGAGACTTTAATATGCCACTGACAGTGCTAGACACGTCATCAAGACAGAAAGTCAAAGAAACACTGGACTTAAACTATACCCTAGAACACATGGGCTTAAGAGATATTTACAGAACATTCTACCCAATACCTGCAGAATATACATTCTATTTATCAGCACAAGGAACATTCTCCAAGACAGACTATATACTCAGCCACAAAACAAGTCTCAATAAATTTAAGAAAACTGAAATTATATTAAGTATATCAAATACTGTTTCAGACCACAGTAGAATAAAATTGGAAATCAACTCCAAAAGGAACCCTCAAAACCATGCAAATACACAGCAGTTAAATAACCTGCTCCTGAATGATTGTTGGGTCAACAATGAAATCAAGGTGGAAATTTAAAAATTCTTTGGACTGAACTATAATGGTGACCCAACCTATTAAAACCTCTGAAATACAACAAAAGTGGTGTTAAGAGAAAATTTCATAGCATTAAACGCCTACGTCAAAAAGTGTGAAACAGCACAAATAGACAACCTAAGGTCATATACCTCATAAAACTGGAGAAACAAGAACAATCCAAACTCAAACCCAGCAGAGGAAAAGAAATAATGAAGATCAGAACTAAATGAAATTGAAACAAACAAAAACTACAAAATGTGAATGAAACAAAAAGCTGGTTCTTTGAAATGATAAATAAAATTGATAGACCATTAGTGCAATTAACCAAGAAAAGAAGACAGAAGGTCCAGATAAACTCAATTAGAAACAAATGGGAGCTATTACAACTGACACCACAGAAATTCAAAAGATCATTCAAGGCTACTATGAACATCTTTATTTGCATAACTAGAAAACCTAAAGAAGATGGATAAATTCCTGGAAATATACAACCCTCCCAGATTAAACCAGGAAGGTATAGAATCTCTAAACAGACCAATAACAAGCAGCAAGACTGAAATGCTAATAAAAAAAAATTGCCAAGAAAAAATGTCCAGGACCAGATGGATTCACAGCTGAATTCTATCAGACATTCAAAGAATTGGTACCAATTCTATTGACACTATTCCAAACTATAGAGAAAGAGGGAATCATCCATAAACCATTCTGTGAAGCCAGCATCACCCTAATATCAAAATCAGGGAAAGACATAACCAAAAAAGAAAACTTTAGACTAATATCCCTGATGAACATAGATGCAAAAATCCTCAACAAAATACTACTAGCTAACTGAATCCAACAGCATATCAAAAAGATAATTCACCATGATCAAGTGGGTTTCATACCAGGGATGCAGAGATGGTTTAACATAGGTAAGTCAATAAATGTGATACATCACATAAACAGAATTAAAAACAACAATCGCATGATCATCTCAATAGATGCAGAAAAGCATTTGACAAAATCCAGCATCCCTTTATGATTAAAACCCTCAGCAAAATCAGCATAGAAAGGACATACCTTAAAGTAATAAAAGCTATCTATGACAAACCCATAGCCAACATTATACTGAACAGGTAAAAGTTGAAATAATTCCCCCTGAGAACTGGAACAAGACAAGAATCCCTACTTTCACCACTTCTATTCAACATAGTACTGAAAGCCCTAGCCAGAGCAATCAGACAAGAGAAAGAAATAATGGACATCTCAGTCGGTAAAGAGGAAGTCAACCTGTCACTGTGCTGATGATATAATTGTATACCTAGAAAACCCTAAAGACTCATCTAAAAACTCCCAGAACTGGTAAATGAATTTAGCAAAGTTTCAGGATACAAAATTAATGTATATAAATCCATAGCTTTTATACACCAATAGAGACCAAGCTGAGAATCAAATCAAGAACTCAACTCCTTTAACAATAGTTGCAAAAAATAAAATAAAAGACATAGGAATATGCCTAACCAAGGATGTAAAACACCTGTAGAAGGAAAACTATACAACACTGCTGAAAGAAATCATAGACAACACAAACAAATGGAAGCACATCCCATGCTCATGCATGGGTACAATCAATATTGTAAAAATGACTATGCTGTCAAAAGCAGTCTACAAATTCAATGCAATTCCCATCAAAATACTACCTCATTCTTCACAGAACTAGAAAAAACGATCAATGTTTTCATGAAGAAAACCTCATATGAAATCAAAAAAGAGACCAGATAGCCAAATTAAGACTAAGCAAAAAGAACAAATCTGGAGGCATCACATTACCTGATTTCAAACTATACTATAAAGCCATAGTCATCAAAACAGCATGGTACTGATATAAAAATAGGCACACAGACCAATGGAACAGAATAGAGAACCCAGAAATAAAGCCAAATACTTATAGCCAACTGATCTTCAACAAAGCAAACCAACACATAAAGTGGGGAAAGGATACCTTATTCAACAAATGGTGCTGGGATACTTGGCAAGCTACATGTAGAAAAATGAAACTGGATCCTCATCTTTCACCATATATAAAAATCAATTCAAGATGGACCAAAGACTTAAGACCTGAAACCATAAAGATTCTAGAAGACAACCTCAGGAAAAAACTTTCTAGACACTGGCTTAGGCAAAGACTTCATGACCAAGAACCCAAAACAAATGCACCAAAAACAAAGATAAATAGATGAGACTTAATTAAACTAAAAAGCTTCTGCACAGCAAAAGAAATAATCAGAGTTAACAGACAATCCACAGAGTAGGAAAAAATTTTCACAATCTATACATCTGACAAAAGGACTAACATCCAGAATCTACAAAGAACTCAAAAAATCAGCAAGAAAAAACCCAAACAATCTCATCAAAAGGTGGGCTAAAAACATGAATAGTCAATTCTCAAGATACACAAATAGCCAACCAAGCATATGGAAAAATGCTCAACATCACTAATTATCAGGGAAATGCAAATCAAGGCCACAATGCAATACCACCTCACTCCTGCAAGAATGATCATAATCAAAAAAATTATAGATGTTGGCATGGATGTGGTAAAAATGGAACACTTTACACTGTTAGTGGGAATGTAAACTACTACAACCACTATGGAAAACACTGTGGAGATACCTTAAAGACCTAAAAATAGATCTACCATTTGATCCAGCAATCTCACCACTAGGTATCTACCCAGAGGCAGATAAGTCATTATACAAAAAAGATACACACACATGTTTATAGCAGCACGATTTGCAATTGCAAAAATATGTAACCAGCCCACATGCCCATTGATCCATCAATGGACAGCCAAAATGTGGTGTGTGTGTATGTATATATATATATAATGGAATACTACTCAGCCGTAAAAAGGAACAAAATAATGGCATTCGCAGCAACCTGGAGATGATTACTCTAAGTGAGGTAACTCAGGAATGGAAAACCAAACATTGTATGTTCTCACTCATATGTAGCAGCTAAGCTATGAGATCCCAAAGGCATAAGAACAATACACTGGACTTTGAGCACTCAGGAAAGGGTGAGGGGTAGTAAGAGAGTAAAAAGCTACACATTAGATACAATGTACACTGCTCGGGTGATGAGTGCTCCAAAATCTCAGAGGTCACCACTAAAGTAACCAAACACCACCTGTTCCCCAAAAACCTATTGAAATAAACTTCTTTTTTTTAATTTTAAATATAAAAGATCATCAGAGACTATTATGAACAACTATATGCTGAGAAACTGGAAAAACCTAGAGGAAATGGATAAATTCCCGGAAACATACAGACTACTATGTTTGTAACACCCTTCTAAGATTGAATCCAGAAGAAATAAAAAACCTGAACAAACCTATAACAAGTAGCAAGATTGAATCAGCAATACAAAGTTTTCCAACAAAGAAAAGCCCAGGACCAGATGGATTCGCAGCTAAATTCTACCAAAGGTACAAAGAAGAACTAACACCAGAAGCCAGCATCACTCTGATACCAAAGTCAGGCAAGGACACAACAAAGAAAAGAAAATCAAAGGCCAGTATACTTGATGAACATAGACACAAAAATCTTCGATAAAATACTAGCAAACCAAATCCAACAGCACATCAGAAAGATAATATAACACAATCAGGTGGGTTTTATTCCAAAGATGCAAGGATGGTTCAACATACACAAATCAATAAACACGACACACCACATCAACAGAATGAAGGACAAAAAACCATGTATGGAATCATCTCAATAGATGCAGAAAAAGCATTTGACAAAATTCAACCCTCCCTTCAACATAAAAACTCTCAAAAAAGTAGGCATGGAAGGAACATACCTCAAAATAATAAAGGTCATATACCACAAACCACAGCCAATAGAATACTGATGGGGAATAATTGAAAGTGTTTCCTTTAAGAACTGAAACAAAACAAGGATGACTACTTTCACCACTCCTATTCAACATAGTACCAGGAGTCCTAGCCAGATCAACTGGGCAAAAGAAAAAATAAAAGGCATCCAAATTGGAAGAGAGGAAGTCAAATTGTCCCTCTCTGCTGATGCTATGATCTTACATCTATAAAAACTGAAAAAGATTCCTCCACAAAACTGAAAATAGGCCAGATACAGTGGCTCACACCTGTAATCCCAGTGCTTTGGGAAACCAAGGCAGGAGGATCACATGAGGCCAGGAATTGAAGACCAGCCTGAGAAACATGGCAATACTCTATCTCTATAAAAAATTTAAAAATTAGCCAAGCATGGTGGTTCATGCCTGTAGTCCTAACTATGTGCTAGGCAGGAGGATAGCTTGAGTCCAGGAGGTTGAGGTTACAGTGAGTTATGATTATGCCATTGCACTCCAGCCTGGTGACAGAGCAAGATCCTGCATCTAAAAAGGTAAAAAAATAAAAATAGAATTACTATTCAGTCCAGGAGTCCAACTACTGGGTATTTATGCAAAGGAAAGTAAATTTATCAAAGGGATAGCTGGTACTTGCATATTTATTGCAGCTCTTTCCACAATAACAAAGATATGGAATCAACCTAAGTATTCACTAACAGATGAACAGAGAAAGAATATGTGGTATATATGCCAAGCACACAAAGACAAATATGTCATGTTCTCACTTATATGTGGGAGCTATAAAATTTGATAACATAGAAGTAGAGAGTGGAAAGATAGATAACAGAAACTGGGAAGAGTGAGCAGAGGTCAGAGAGGAGGATGAAGATAAGTGGGTTAAAGAGTACACCCCAAACACTCTGACTTATCACTGCACATTGTAGATATGTAACAAAATTTCTCATGTACCCCATACATTTGTACAAACAAAAATAAATAAAAATCAAATGAATATTCAAATACTAACAATGTTCTAATGATAGACTTTTTTCTATCACTGATACTGTTACTCAGGTCAGTAATGCGGAAATTATACATGATCACCCAATCAGTAACTACTGACAAGTTTGGGGATGCCAAAAATGACCTCGAAGCAGGTATTCAGCTATTTGGCCTTTTCAAAGACTGAGGTCAAACACAGAGTACAATGTAAAGACCCAGACAAAAATGTAATACCTCACTACCTACTGCAATTTTATGATCATTACTCTACTCATAACTAATTGGTTTTTCCATGTTCTTATAATTTTCTGTGTTCTTTGTGTAGAATGTTTTTCCATGGGAATAAGGACTCTTGTGTGTCTTGTTCAATAGACCCGACTCTCAAGCCCAGAAGAGTAACTGGCACATTGTGGATGTCCTATTAATGTTTGCTGAGTAGATGCGCAGATAGATCAATAGATAAATACAACTGTAGTACAGGCAAGGAATGATGGTGACTTGGACTTTTGCAAAAAAAAAAAAAAAAGATTTCGTTTGCATATAGAGTCAATAGGACTAGCTAAAGGAAGTACTATTGGAAGATGAGGCAATGTTATTAATCAGGGTGACATCCAGGGTTCTGGCTTGAGAAACTTTCATATCTTCAGTAAGATACAAAAGTACTAAATGTCATCTAGCCTTACACATAATAGATGACACCCAAATTCTTGTCAAATTAGTGAATTGTGCTGAGCTTCACCTTCGATAGATTAAATTAGAAGGTATGAAATTGAGAAGTAGCTATCAGAATTCTGGATATGATTTTCTGAAGTCTGCCCACACCACTGACATTTGAGGCTCACATTCTCCTCTCAGTGACTGAACTATGAAGGCAGAGGCTTCTGAGTGGCAGCTTGTTGAACCTCACTGGCCTAGAGAGAGACACAGAAGTAGTACATTGCCGTTGCTATCCTAACTTGTGGTCTTCACCAGTTTGCTATAAAGGTAAGTGGTTTGCAGTTCCCCATCTTGTTCCCTGGAGAAAATGAAGAACACGAATTCAGAAAAATATGGCAAATTTTCAAATTAATTATTGGAATAGTATCTGAACCATGAAAAATTCCGTTTCCAGAGAAGGATTAAAAAAGAGCATACGGCACTAATTGTCACAGAGTCCTTGTTACATTTTATGGATTTTCCATTTTGTAAAGCAGCGACACATTTAAAAGAAAAAAGTTAAACAGCAATTCCAGCAAAATGTGAAATTAATACAGACATTAGCCCAGACTCCACGTGTGTGATGTTGGCAGGCTCCACACAGCTCTCGTTGCTGTGGACACCACACATAGGGAGACAACCTCCTGGGCTCACTGCTACTGAAGCCATTTACTAGAATGTGATACTTGATGTGTCCTTGCCCCCCGAAATTCATTATGTGGGCTTCATGGGCCTGCTGGCCCTCCAATTAGCCATATTTTCTTGCCTGATTTCTTAAGAAAGGGACAAAGCTATTTGAATACAGCAGTATCTTACACAATATGGAGTCTTTATCATTTTTCCCCTTTTGAATTTACAAATAATGATGTGTAGAGCAGAGGGAAGATAACCATTCCAGCATGTAGCCACCAATCATCTCTTATTGTTTACAAAGAATGGGCAAGTGTTATTCTACACTTTGGGTCAAAAGAAATTTTTATAAATTTGCTAGAGTCATATGCATGCATAAGCAGAAAAGTTTTATTCTTCAAACCAACAGTATCACAGTGTCTTCTCCCAAGTGGCCTCACTACATCAAATCTTCATTGACTGTAATAATCCTGAGAAGCTGTAAACCTGATATCGTTTTCCCACTCCTCCATGCTCCCTACGCTCATTGCTTCCGTGTACTTCAGGTGGCAAGCAGGGCAGTGCAGGGTAGATGGAAAATAAGAGGCTTTAGAAGAGATGGGCCTGACTTCAAATATTGGCTCATCCTCATCATTGCTGTTTGACCTCAGGAACATTGCTTGTCATAATCTGTGGAGTGGTTTTAATAATAAACATCTTGTAAAGTGAGCATTAGAGATTGTACATGTATTAAACATCTTGAAAGGTGAGCATTAGAAATTGTACATGTATTAGAGATAGTATATAAGAAGTTTCTGCGATATACTAAGTGATCCTAGCTGTCACTGTTGCTGCCTATACCATGGCCTAAATTCTCACTGCACTCTGATTTGCTCATTTATCAATACGGCCATCTTCCCTTCAGCTCTATATTGTGAAACTGTCTCTTCCCTTCCATATATTGAGCATCTCCCTGTCTTTCCTCATTTATTCATTTAACAAATATGAACTGTGGAATTATGATGTCCAAGTCTGACTTCAGTCAAACTGCTCTGGAAATCTCCCTGCCTTTTGAAAAACTGTGTCAAACCATGTTTTTGCATATAAAAAATCCACGGCATTTTTATTTAAATATTTACCTGCATTTCAATGTTAGCACCAATTTATTTATTGGATGCTACTACTTTGGAAGGCATCAGAAGGCTGAGATACAGACCACTAGGAATTTGTATTCTAATAGTTGATGCA
Organism: Sapajus apella; assembly: GCF_009761245.1. Lineage (NCBI taxonomy): Eukaryota > Metazoa > Chordata > Mammalia > Primates > Cebidae > Sapajus > Sapajus apella. Next base: position 10,073,998 of record NW_022436990.1, read on the forward strand.
GCTGTGTGTAAACTATTTCAAACAAGTAACTTAGTAAACATGCTCATAACTTAGGTCTGGAATATTACAGTTTATTATCTCTATTGCGGGAGGCCATGTAAGATCTGAGGAATCAGAGAACAAAATGTGGAGGGGCGGAGCCAAGATGGCAGACTAGCAGCAGCTCTGGTGCAAAGCGCTCTCAGAGAGGAAACAAAAGAGCTAGTGAACACTAACCCTGCAGGCCGATCACCTGGGAAACTACCTGGGGATCCATCAAGGCAGCAAGAGGACAAAGAGAGCAGAGAGAAGCCAAGCTGGGCACCAGCTTGTCTGGGCTCAGTGCAGAGCCAGGAAAAGCTCTCCAACATAGGAGAGAGTCAGTGAGTCAGAGCCCTCAGGGGAATGAATTCATGCTCTCCACAGGGACCTGTGCAACACCGGGGAATGGGAGAACCCCTCTGAACACTCTCCACCACCCACTGCACTTCTAGACTGAGGCAGAGAGCTATCCAGCTGTTTTGCAGGGTCAACGAAGAGGACCTCTACTAGACTTGAGCTCCAGAGCAAACCAACACCTGTGCCATAACACCAATAGAAGCCACAGTCCAGGTGCCCGGAAGCAGTAAGATTGCACCTGGTGTCAGATTTTTGGCACAGCAGTCCCACGTTGCCTGAACACGTCCAGCTACTCCACCCACCCCTGCTACTGGTAGCCAGGCAGTCAATGCCTGCTAGAGCTTCTGGCCTAGTGGCCCCACTTCTGTGTGAACTTGGCTAGATGGCACAGCCTCCTGTTGTCCCAGAAAACACGTGGATGGCAGGGTGTGTGACGCTCCACCCAACCCTGCCACAGGCAACCTGGTGGACAACACCTGCTAGAGCTTCTGGCCCAGTAGTCCCACTTCTGTGTAAATTCAGGCAATGGACAGTGAACACAACCTTCTGTTGTCCCAGAAAGCACCCACGTGGCAGGGCCGATGACCCCAGCCATCCCTGCTGCTGATAGTGGGTGAGAAATGCCTGTCAGAGCTTCTGGCCCAGTGGTCCTGCTCCTGTCGAAACACAGCTGGAGGGTACAGCTTCCAGTTGTCCTGCAAAACAACCATATGGCAGGACAGGTATCCCCACCCACCCTCTATGCTGTTAGCCAGGTAAGCCAGGCCTGCTAGAGCTTTTGTCCCAGAAGTCCTACTTCTGCCTGAATTTGCTGAGGGGGAATAGCCTCCTCTTGCCCTAGAAACACCCAGAGAGCAGGGCGGACAACTCCACTCACCCCTGCTTCTAGCAGCCAGGCAAGCCACACCCACTGGAGCTTCCAACCCAGCAGTTCCACTGCTGCTTGAATTCTGCGGGCAGACACAGCCTTGTGTTTTCCCAGGAAGCACAGGGACAGCAGATTAAGGCCGATCTGGCAAGGATACAACTTCTCTGCCAACTGGGGCCCCTGCCTAAGGGAGCTCTGTGAACTGGAATATCCAACAAAAGAAACATGGGCACAGAGGCAGTAATTGGAGGGGCCTCCTCCAAGATAGCAACTTAAAAGACTGAAGGAAGATAATGCCCATATAAATGAGAAGGAACTAGCGGAAGAACTTCAACAACTGAAAAAGCCAGAGTGTCTTCTTACCTCCAGACAATCATACTAGTTCACCAGCAATAATTTTTAACCAGGCTACAGTGGCTGAAATGTCAAAAACAAAATTTGGAATACAGGCCAGGGGCAGTGGCTCATGCCTATAATCCCAGCATTTTGGGAGGCCAAGGCGGGTGGATCATTTGAGGTCAGGAGTTTGAGACCAGCGTGGCTGACATGGTGAAACCCTGCCTCTACTAAAAACACAAAAATTACCTGGGTGTGGTAGCAGGCACCTGTAGTCCCAGCTACTTGGGAGGCTGAGGCAGGAGAATCACTTGAACCTGGGAGGTGGAGGTTGCAGTGAGCCAAGATCACACCACTGCACTCCAGCCTGGGTAACAGAGCGAGACTGTGTCTCAAATAAATAAATAATATACATTTTCCTCATCCACACATGGAACATACTCTAAATCAACCATACAATGAGGCATAAAACAATTCTCAGCAAATTAAAAAACAAACAAAATCATACCAACCATCCTCTCACACCACAGTGCAATAAAAATAGAAATCAAGGCTAAGAAAATCACTTAAAACCATACAATTTAATGGCAATTAAACAACCTGCCCATGAATAACTTCTCAGTAAATAATGACATTGAGTCAGAAATCAAGAAATTCTTTGATACTAATGAGAAAAAAGATACAACATACTAGAACATCTGGGACTCAGCCAAAGTAGTGTTCAGCAGGAAGTTTACAGCACTAAATGCCCATATCAAAAAATTAGAAAGATCTCAAATTAACAGCCAAATATTACAATTAGAGGAACTAGAGAAACAAGAGCAAATCAACCACGAGGCTAGCAGAAGACAAGAAATGACCCAAATCAGAGCTGAATTGAAGGAAATTGAGATGTGAAAAACCATACAAAAGGTCAAGGAGTCCAGGAGCTGGTTCTTAGAAAGAATTAATAATATAGGTAGACCATTAGCTAGACTAATAAAGAAAAAAGAGAGTAAGATCAGAAATGACACAATCAGAAATGACAAAGTGGTCATTAGCACCAACCCCACAGTAATACAAAAAACTCTCAGAGCCCATTATGAACACTTCTATGCACACAAGCTAGAAAACCTAGAAGAAATGGATAAAACAAAATACAGGGTCCAGGATCAGATGGATTAACAGCTGAATTCTACCAGATACTCAAGGAAGAAATGATACCATTTCTACTGAAACTATTCCAAGCAATCAAGTGGCAGTGTGGGGAGGGGTGATTCTTTCCTAAGTTATTTTATGAGGCCAGCATCATCCTAATACCAAAACCTCCTAGAGACACACACAAAAAAGAAAATGTCAGACCAATATCCTTCATGAACACAGATGCAAAGTACTTGACAAAATACTAGGAAATCAAATCCAGTAGCACATCAAAAACGTAATCCACCACAATCTAGTAGGCTTTATTCCTAGGCAAGTTTTGTTTAACATGCACAAATTAATAAATGTAATTCACCACATAAACAGAACTAAAAACAAAAACCATGTGATTATCTCAATAGATGCATAACAAGTTTAAAGTAAAATTAAACATCCATTCAATCCATTTGTTAAAAACCCTCAATAAACTAGGCACTGAAAGAACATACCTCTAAATAGTAAGAGCCACCTATGAAAATCCCATAGCCAACATCATACTGAATAGGCAAAAGCTGGAAGCATCCCCCTTGAAAACCAGAGCAAGACGAAGATACCCCCTTTCACCAGTCCTATTCAACATAGTACTGGAATTCCTAGCCAGAGCAGGTAAGAAAAAGAAATAAAGCACATCTAAAAAGGAAGAGAAGAAGTGTAACTATCTCTGTTTGCAGTTGATATGATTCTATACCTAGAAAACCCCATAGTCTCTGGCCAAAAGTTCCTCGATCTGATAAACAAATTCAGCAAGGTTTCATAATACAAAATCCCAGGAATACAGCTAACAAAGGAGGTGAAAAACTCTACAATGAGAATTACAAAACACTGCTCAAAAAAATCAGAGATGACAGAAATAGAAAAAAATTCCATGCTCATGCATGGGAATAATCAATATTGTTAAAATGGCCATACTGCCCAAAGAAGTTTATAGATTTCAACACTATTCCTATCAAACTACAAATGACATTCTTCATAGAAGTAGAAAAAATATTTTAAAATTTATATGGAATTTTTAAAAGAGCCTGAATAGCCAAGGCAATCCTAAGAAAAAAGAATGTAGCTGGAGACATCATATTACCTGATTTCAGATTATACTTGCAAGGCTGCCGTAACCAAAACGGTATGATGCTGGTACAAAAACAGACACATAGAACAAGGGAACATAATAGAGAATCTAGAAATAATATCTCACACCGACAACCATCTGATCTTCAACAAAACTGACAAAAACAAGCAATGGAGAAAGGACTCCCTATTCAGTAAATGGTATTGGCATAACTGGCTAGCCATATACAGTAGATTGAAACTGGACCCCTTCCTTTCACCAGATGAACTAAAGACTTACACATAAAACCTAAAACTAAAAACCCTGGAAGATGACCCTGGAAGAAATGCCATTCTGGATATAGGACTTGGCAAAGATTTCATTATGAAAACACCAAAAACAATTCAACAGAAATTAAAATTGACCAATGGGACCCAGCAGTGGTTCTAGGAAGCTCCTGTACGGCAAAAGAAACTATCAACAAAGTAAACAGACAACCTAAATAATAATAAACTATCAATATAGTAAACAGACAACTTAATCATAATAAGTATGGGAAAACATATTTGCAAACCATGCATTTGACAAAAGTCTAATATCCCCAACATAGAGGGAACTTAAACAATTTACAAACAAATCCCAAACAGCCCCATTAAAAAGTGGGCAAAGGACATGAACAGACACTTTTTGAAAAAAAAAAAAATACACATGGCCAACAAGCAAATGAAAAAAATGCTCAACATCACTAATCAATAGAGAAAAACAACTCAAAACCACAATGAGATGCCATCTCATACCAGTCAGAACGGCTATTATTAAAAGGTCAAAAAATAACAGATGCTGGTGAGGTTGTAGAGAAAAGGGAATGCTAATACATTACTGGTGAGAATATAAATTAGTTCAGCCATTGTGGAAAGCAGTTTGACATTTCTCAAGGTGCTTAGAATTACCATTCAACCCAGTTAGAATTACCATTCAACGCAGCAATCCCAGTATTGAGTATATGCCCAAAAGAATATAATGGTTCTACCATAAAGACACATGCATGGGTATGTTCATTGCAGCACTATTCACAATAGCAAAGACATGGAATCAACTTACATGCTTATCAATAGTAGACTGAATTTTTAAAATATGCTACATATATACCACAGAATATGACGCAGCCATTAAAAAGAACAAAATCATCTTTTTTTTTTTGAGACAGAGTCTCTCACTCTGTTGTCCAGCACAGAGGTGAAGTGGTGTGATCTCAGCTCACTGCAACCTCCACCCCTCAGGTTAAAGTGATTCTCCAGACTCAGCTTCCTAAGTAGCTGGGATTACAGGCACCTGCCACAATGCTCAGCTAATTTTTGTAATTTTAGTAGAGATGGGGTTTCACCCTGCTGGCCAGGCTGATCATGAATTCCTGACCTCTGATGATCCACCTGCCTCAGACTCCCAAAGTGCTGGGATTACAGGCATGAGCACCCAACCCAAGATCATGTCCTTTGCAGCAACATGGATAAAGCTGGAGGCCATTATCCTAAGCAGACTAACACAAGAACAGAAAAACAAATTCTGCATGTTCTCACTGATAAGTGGGAGCTAAACACTGAGTCCAAGGACACCAAGAAGAGAACAATAGACACCAGGGCCTACTTGAGGGTGGAGGGTGAGAGGAGGCTGAGGACCAAAAAACTACCTATCAGGTACTATGCTTATGACCTGAGTGACAAAATAATCTATACACCAAACCCCCATGTCATGAAATTTACCTATATAACAACCTGCACATGTACCCCTGAACCTAAAATTTTAAAAGTAAATAAAAAAATAAATGTGTATACAGCATGTCCTCCACTTTAAGCAAGATTACAATTTCCTAAACAATACAAAATACACAATTTTTATGTTCAATAGAGCATCAGAAACAGTTGGATCCTCAGTTATATCTAGAAATAAAAGTACTATTTCTACATGTTAATCAGTTTTTATGGTGTCCCTTAATCTCTGAACTTTTGGGTCATAAATAGATTTTTGTAATAATAAATATTCTGGGAGGAAGATATTGTATCCCCATGCTTGATTCTCTGGGAAGTTCTGGGACAGATAAAGCATGGATAATTGTTACCTGCAAATAGTATCTCCAAGGCCATTTTAATTGATAGTTTTAATGTTTACCCCTAGTGAACTTTCTACCAGAGGTACTGACAAAAAGCAAAATAGATACAGAATGTTAGTGATCATGAACCCACAGGTGTTTGAACACAGCTGCTGTAGCAGCGAGAGTTTAGGACTATAGGGGAGTGTATTAGGGTTCTCCAAAAGGAAAGAACTAATAGGATATATGTATATGAAAGGGAGTTTGTTAAGGAGAATCGACTTACCTAATAGCAAGGCGAAGTCCTAGGATACCCTGTCTGCAAGCGAGGAGCAAGGAAGCCAGTAGTGGCTCCGTCCGAGTCCAAAAGCCTCAAAAGTAGGGAAGCTAATAGTGCAGCCTTCAGTCTGTGGCCGAGGCCCCCCCCCCCCCAAGAGTCCCTGGCAAACCGCTTGTGTAAGTCCGAGAGTCCAAAGGCCAAAGAACCTAGAATCTGATGTTCAAAGGCAGGAAGCACCCAGCACAGGAGAGATGAAAGCCGGCAGACTCGGCAAGCCAGCTTATCCCACCTTCTTCCGCCTGCTTCGTTGTAGCCGCGCTGGCAGCCGATTGGATGGTGACCACCCAGATGGAGGGTGGGTCTTCCTCTCCCAGTCCACTAACTCAAACGTTGCTCTCCTCTGGCAACACCTTCACAGACACGCCCAGAAACAATACTTTATCAGCCATCTAGGCATCCTTCAATCAAGTTGACACCTAATATTAACCATCACAGAGAGGATCCAAGGTTTGGCCACCCCAGAGGGAAGTGAGGTATTTGCCCAGGACCCTGTAGGGGGGCCTGGTGTTCAAGCAGGATGACAGAGCAACAGAGGGAGCTAGGAATATCTGTGAGGTCCAGTAACTCAGTTTTATAACCTGAGGGAAAATTTCCAGCATGCTCTGTGAAGATAATTAAAACCCCTCTGGGAGGAGGGACCCGAAGTTCTGAATGCTCACAATATTATATAGAAAATTCCTGGAAATGATTACTCATTTAGTAATAATTAAGTGCCTACTATGGGCAAAAACCCTAGCCTGTGCAGTAATCTAGCATTGCATGTGACCTTGAGTCTACTTTTATTCTCCTTGAAAGAGTCTACCAGCAAAACCTTGTTAGGGGGAGAAAAGTGCTCTATTTGTCATTTCTGAACTGAAATGCTTCCATCAACCTTGAATTACAGGAAAAGTCTCCTATACTTAGCTATTGTTTGCATCATCATCGTCATCTTTATTTCAGGCTCCTGAAAGGGAGCAGAGAGTGCTTCTTTTAATGCCAGCTGTGATTTGCATGTTCATAGAAGGTTTGAAGTTTCAGAAATTAAATGTCGGGGTGTAAAATTCTCTTGAAGGAAGAAAGTATGATTGCATCAAACTTTCAAAGTACAATCAAAGTCTAAAGGAAATATAATTATTATTGTCGGTTTATCACCTCAAACATGTTGTTGTAAATGTCATTATATCAGATGAGTTTGGTAACAGGTTTTCCATTTTGCACTTTATTTGACAAGGTGATTCATTGTTTAGTGCAGTTTAAGATGTCAGTCCTTCTGGAAGGAATTGAGCTGAGCGAATGTGCATAAGAACATTCTTCCATCAAAGTATATGATTAAAGAAGGGTTAGACTCCTGAAATATTGTTTCCAAACTTGCTTTGAATAAAAGTGGTTTCTTTGTCGAGATATAATTTATCACAGTTTGCTACATCTGGGAAAGTGTACCTAGACTCTACATGCTGTCTATAGCATAATACTTTGTACGGCTCTAAGCCTGGGCAAGATAATCCTATCTTGGGTTTGTCTCTATCATGGAAACCTATCTTGTAATTGCTGCTGTGGTTTTTTTAAATAAAATATACAACAGTGAACCAAAGTGATAGGGCAAACTATTTGGCTCTGCGTTATTGTGTATAGTGTATTAGACTACCATGTGTTGGTCGCCTAATATGAGACACTTCACAAAAAAGCAATCAGGTTTTGAGCACTAGAAGGGAGCCAGGGCCCTCTTTTGCCATTCTGATGATGCCACAGCATTTCGTTTCTCTCTCTGTTAATGTCCCATATCAAAATTATAAATAAGAACATAGATCTTCATAATAAAAAAGAACACCATTTTTATAACTGTACCTACAAAATGACAGGAACTGGCCTTACCTCTCATATTCAAAGTGATCTTGTAAATTATTTGCATCTTCATTATATAATGGAGAGATCTGAGGCTCTGAAGGAGGATTACCTAAAGACATACAGACAATTAGCAGAGCTGGAACTCCTACGAGGCTCTGTGACTCCAATGCCTAGAGCTCTTTTCTTTATTGTGGCTGGTGTGTGTGTCCAAAAGGCATCAGGTTTACCCAGCTTTTAGCAGTGTGGCCTATAGGTTTTACTGTTTGCCTGGGAAATGCCTATATTTATATGTGGTATCTGTTAGTGTCTTATTTTAGATGCAGTAGCACACAACGAACGTAAACTGTGAGGGGGAATATTCTTTGCTTTCCCCAGTTGAAATCTATGCTGATTTCAACAGAGGTCAAAATGTCTCAGGCTTCTTAAAGGAAAATTAGATGTAAAGGAACTCCCAAATATCTTCCAAATTACATTATTTAAAATTAACTAGGTGGAGGGTGTCGTGATGAAAATTTCTTGTATAAATTGAACAACATTTTTATGACAGATACAATAACCAACATTTGAGAATATAAAATAATAGTGATGTATTTATGCAGTTGCCATTAAAAAATGACAGATATGTCATAGCTGAATAATATCCTCTTCAATGATGAAAAAGAGGCAGCATTGACACTTCCACGGGCTCAAGGCTGAAATATTTTCAAGGGCCCTCAGTTTTCCCTGAGTGTAGAAAGTTCAGGATATTTGCAGAACTCTCTGTCCTAACTTGGCTCTGCTGCTTGGAGTTAAGGTCAAGACACCACATTTCAGATCCACTTGAAAACATGTATACCACGTGAGAGGAAGGGTCTTGGTGACAGCTCCTATTTCTGTTACTGCTTTGGAAGCTTTGAAATGTGAGGTTTGTATATGTGTTTGATCATAGGTTTCTTGGCTTATATTTCTATAAATAAAGCCATCTCTTGATAATAGGGATTGTTTTTGTTTTATTTAAAAATTTAAAAGGTGTATCTGTATGCATGTATCTACCTACACCCACATATCAACAAATGGACGCTTTATGGTTTTAAATTCCCTCAGAGAATTAAAATGGTCATCATACTTTCTTTATATAATGCTTTGCTCAGCAGGCAGTAGAGGACTGTACAGTGGTTACACACTTGATTTCTGGTGCCTAGGTTCAGATCCCAGTTATCCACACTATTTCTGGGATCTTGGGCAAGCTCCCAACTTCTCTGTCCATCAATTTCTCCATTTTTAGAGTGGTATCTAATTCATAGGCTTATACGAGTTTATTTTTATATTTTTTTGTTTTGCTTTTTCGTTTTTTGAGACTGAGTTTCACTCTTGTTGCCCAGGCTAGAGCGCAATGGCACATCTCAGCTCACTGCAACCTTCACCTCCCAGGTTCAAGCAATGTTCCTGTCTCAGCCTCCTGAGTAGTTGGGATTACAGGCACCCGCCAACACGCCCAGCTAATTTTTGTATTTTCAGTAGAGAAGGGGTTTTCCCATGTTGACCAGGCTGCTCTCAAACTCTTGATCTCAGGTCATCTGCCTGCCTCAGCCTCCCAAAGTGCTGGGATTATAGGTGTGAGCCCCTACGCGTGGCTGTGGGTTTATATTTATAAAGTACCTTGAAGAATATTTGGACACATTGTAGTGCTATGGAACTAGGTGCTTAATAAATGAAGTTTCCTTCTAGAAGCAATATAAGTATAATGGATTAGGATAATATGTTTAAAAGCATATTTTTGAGAAGCATGGTTTTTTTTAATCCATGAGTTTTTTCAATTCAATATTGTTAAAATGTTCATGCTATCCAAAACAGTCTACAGAGTCAATGCAATCGCTATCAAAACACCAATGATATTCTTTACAGAAATAGGAAAAAACAATTCTAAAATTTATATGGAATCACAAAAGTCTCAGAATAGCCAAAGCTATTCTGAGCAAAAACAACAAAACTGGAGGAATCACATTAACTGACCTCAAAATATACTAAGAGTCAGTACTTAACCCAAACATCATGGTACGGGCATATAAACAGACACATAGACCAACAGAACAAAATAGAGAATGAAGAAACAAATCCATACATCTATAGTAAGCTCATTTTTGACAAAGTTACCAAGACATACACCAGGAAAACTGGGTATCTATATGCAGAAGAATAAAACTAGAACTCTCTCTCTTGCCATATAAAAATATAAAATCAAAACGGTTAAAGACTTAAATCTAAGATCTCAGCTATGAAACTGCTACAGGAAAACACCAGGGAAACTCTCCAGGACATTGGACTGGGCAAAGACTTTTTGAGTAATACCCTACCAGCACAGCAACCAAAGCAAAAATGGACAAATGGGATCACAATAAGTTAAAAACCTTCTGTACAGCAAAGGAAACAAGCAACAAAGTGAAGAGAAAACCCACAGAATGGAGAAAATATTTTCAAAGTACCCATTTGACAAGGAGTTAACAACCAGAATACATAAGGAGCTCAAACAACTCTATAGGAAAAAATATATGATCTGATTAAAAATGGGCAAAATATCTGAATAGGTATTTATTGAAAGAAGACATAAAAATGGCAAACAAGTATATGAAAAGGTGCTCAGCATCATTGATCATCAGAGAAATGCAAAGAAAAACTACAATGAGATGTCGTCTCACCCAGTTAAAATGGCTTCTATCCAAAAGACAGGCAATAACAAATGCTGGTGAGGATGGGGAGAAAAGGGAACTCTCGTCCACTGCTGGCTAGAATATAAATTTGTACAACCACTATGGAGACTAATTTGGAGGCTCGTCAAAGAATTAAAAATAGTACTGCCATATAAACCAGCAATCACACTGCTAGGTATATATTGCCCCCAAAAGGAAATCGGTGTATCAAAGAGATGTCTGCACTCCTACATTTATTGAAGCACTATTTACAATAGCCAAGATTTGAAGGCAACCTAAGTGTTCATCAACAGACCAATGGATAAAGAAAATGTAGTACATATACACAATGGAGTACTATTTGACCATTAAAAAAATTAGATCTTGTCACTTGCAACAACATGGATAAAATTGGAGGTCATTTTGTTAAGTGAAATAAGGCAGACACAAAAAGACAAACATTGCATGTTCTCACTTATGTGTGGAAGCTAAAAATTAAAACAATTGAACTCATGGAGATAGAGAGTAGAACAATGGTTATCAGAGGCTGGGAAGTATAGTGGGGGCAGGGAAGGGGAGATAGCTAATAGGCACAAATATATACCTATTTGTATATGTTATATATATACAATGTATATATTGTATATTACATATTGTTTATATTATTTTATATATAATATATAATAGATACAAAAACATAGTTTGAATGTGGTCTAGTATTTGATAGAACAAAAGGATAACTACAGGCAACAATAATTTATTGTACATTTAAAAATTACAAAAAGAATATAATTGGATTGTTAGTAACACAAAGAGGATAAATGCTTGACATGGTGGATACCCCATTTACCCTGATGTGATTGTATGCCTGTATCAAAATATTTCAGGTATCCCATAAATATATACACCTACTACATACCCATAAAAATTAAAGATTAAAAAAAAAAGTAAAATAAAATGAATTGACATCCACAGCAGGGTAACTGCAGAATGAACCAGAGTAAGATACACAGTGCAAGTCTATGTGACCATCATTATTCTGAACTTCAGTTCTTGAAAGCAGCAAGGGGCAGTGGTCAGATAATTAATCTGCTTAAATCCAATGTCACTTGGACAAGTTCCCAAATGTTCCCAAATCTACCTAACAGGTAGATACCTGTTAGGTTGTTATGAGAATCAAATGAGATCATATTTGTTAAGCACTATTAATTTAATAACAATCAATATTAGTATTGATAGTTTTATTATTTGAGGCCCTTGTTCACATGGTTTTCTCATCTGACTTTTAAGAACAATTGTAAATAGTATCAATTGACTCAGCTTACAACGGAAAAATATGCAAGAGTGATAGTGGAACACAGTAAGAATTGAAGAAGCCCATATATACATACGGAGTGATAGATTTTTATAACATAATTTGTCAAGCTTTGATTTCTGTATTTTTAAAAATATGTGGATAAGTCACAGTGAATTTATAGAACCAAAAATTAAAAGAAGAGTAGCTAAGACAAAATAAAATGAAATATTTAGGAAATAGGAAACCAGCCCTGAAATAAATGATGGAAAGAAGCAGCCTCATTTACATGAAAAGAGACTGACAAGTGACCTGCTCAAGGCGTCAAAGAACAGTTTTTCTGAGAATGTTGACTTTAATTTATGAGAAGATAAAAGTGTTGACTGGAGATAGTGGAGATCAAGTTGGGCCACGTAAGGAGTTTTAGACACAAATGATGTTCCCACAGCAGGACAATCTCTCAACAGAGAGAGTATAATAACGGCCTCTAGAAATCTTTAAACATGGGATTAACAACAACTGTTCTGAATGCTTAGTAATTAAATCTAATTTCCAGACATGAAAAACTGGAACTGATAGCCACTTTCTACTCCAAAATTTTGATTTTGTATGTCACAGACCAGAGCCTCCCAAAGTGAGTTTTGTGGGACACCAGAATGCAGCGTTACTGTTGTGCTGAGGTTGGACCTTCATAGGCCTACAGGGCCAGTCACCACAAGCAGCCTCCTCCATTTAGCCCGGTGTGTGATACCATGTCTTATGTACACCGTGAGGTCAAAAACATAAGGAATCAAAGACCTGGATGTGTAATGTACTGAAAAGTAGCTGGTATTTAAATTCAAATATATCATCAATCAACTGAAAGCTATTTGGAGGCCAAATACAACCATTTGGTATACATATGGGAGCCAGGACAGAAATGAGAAAAATAATGAATTTATAGCTTTCATTATTCAGACCATCTAGGTGTTCTTTGTATTTTTCTCAGGAAAAAAACATTAGAGGAATCCAACTGGAACATTGCAATGACTCGGCCAAAGTGACAAGTTCTGTATCTCCATGTCAAGGGCTGCTAGAGCTAAACCATTTTCCAAAATCCATACTTTGAAAGTCTCAAGTGATATGATTCCATATTTCCTTGACAGAAAGCCAAAACAACTTATTGAGCTGAAGGACACAGATCACATTCATCATGTTCTTTGAATGTTTGCCTCTTTCTACTGTGTTTCCAAATTGTTTGGTTAGAAACTTTATATTTAATCACAACTAAAAGAAGGAAATATTTATCCATTTATTCATTCATCTACTAGTCATTCATTCTTTCATCAAAAATCATTTAGAGAAGACATATATTTATACAATGACTGTCAAAGCTTCAAAGAATCTGCTAAAATAGAAAGATAATTCAAGCCGTAAGATGTGTGCAAGCCTAACTATAATACAAGAGAGTATAAAGAAGAGGCCTGTGGACAGATGAGGAAACAGGTTGTGGACAGCTGGGAGACAGGTGAGAAATCAGTATGCAGCGTACATGCCTGGGGATAAAATGCAGTCTCTCAATCAGTTATGGGCACTTTAAGACTTTTCATGGAATTATTGATCCATCATTGGTCACTGAATCTATAAAGAGGCCTAAGTGTATGATCTCAACAGAGATTCAAGACTTACAATTCTCTCTCAGAGCCATTACTGCTGGCAGTATGGCACAAATTAACATGGATAGGAAAGGCCTTCTTTTTGACAGATGAAATGTCTATCTTAAATGTCATAAAACAGGGCTGGATCCCAAGTGCCTTTCCTTTTAATTTTGTAGCTGAATAAGTTGGTTGTCTTTAGATGACCTAGCCACAGTGTGACACATATCTCTCATGTGTTGATGACATGCCTTCCTATATGATCACAGAAGGGCTCTGACAAGCAATTCAATCCATTGGCCAACTTATATCAGGAAAAACTGATAAATCTTAATTTTTCTAAAACTGAAATAATTAATTTTGGCAGACACACTTCGATGTCCAGATGGATAATATCAAATTAGTCTACTCAACCGATAGCCATAGTTAGTTCCCAAGGACCACAGTTGGTGATTTACCTGGTTAACCCTTGGGATGCAGTTGCATTTTACAGGACTTATGTTAAGGATCTTCTCTGGTTAAGACAAACCTGTGGTACTGCTTATCCTCAAAAGCTTTCAGGACAGGTCAGCTCTTGTGTGCCTTATGGTACAGAGTTATGGTGTTTGCATCAACAATTTGTGCAGATCCTGAAGTGTTTTATGAGCATTGCACTTGATCCCTTTGAAAGTGCTCATTTGGCTCACTGTGAGACAGAACTGAAGTGACCTTCCATTAAAATAAAAATATCAGATAAGTCTGTTTATTTTCACAAGGAAAAAACACCCTTGTCATCTTCACTCTGGATCTTTTCTCAGTCAGCAATGTGAGCTATCTGTGAGTAGAAATGGATAGTAATCTCGATTTTGAATTGTCTATTATTAATCTCCTGTCAAAAGCATAGCTGAGGCTATTTAAGGGGGCCACCAATAACTCATCTTCAAGATTCTCCAAAATGCAAACATATTATGCCTTAAGTTCTCATGTAAGCTTATTCTACAAAGTAGCTCTGTGTGGACTTTTTAAAAAAAAAATTTAAATTATAGTATTCATTATGTCATTCAGTGACTCTTAAAGAAAGACATGTAGGGTGCATTCTCCCAAAGTTCAGGTGCAAGACAAAGTTACTCCTTTTACTGGGCAAAGAGTACAGTATTTGTTCTTTGTCTGGATTTTCATATAATCATTCCTTCATCAATTTTATTTCTTGACTTGTGTCTTTGATTATATTAATGGTTTCCCAGTTAACCATGATTTTTATTATAAGCTGCCTAACATCACATATCATTTTTGGAAGTAGAAATTGTGTAGATGCATATGAAAAATATTTCTTCAACATAGATTGGATACTAGAGCAGGCACTCTCTGGAGGACTGTCTCAAAAAGTGTTGTCAGTGTAATACCTAGAAAAGAATATCTTGGAATATTTGTTCTGCAGATTCCTAGGCTCTATGCTAGGTATACTGAATTAGAATCAAGATAGACTGGGAATCTGCCTTTCTACAAACAACTCAGGTGAGTCTTTTGCACACTGAAGACTGAGAACCGCTGGCCTAGAATCATTCTCCAATTGATCCATAAGTTAATTGTGACTCCAAGTTGGAAAATTGCCTTTAAGAGTAGAATATACCTTATGTTTCATTAGCATTGTCCATAGCTCTAGCAGGGGACAAATTTAGATACTCACTGTCAGTGACCCACAAGTGAAAGATACTGTCAGTGACTTACAAGTGAAATATATATATATTTCCCAATTCTTTCTTTTCTTTTCTTTCTTCCTTCCCTTCCCTTCCCTTCCCTTCCCTCCCCTCCCCTCCTTTTCCCTTTCCTCTTTCTTTTCCTTTCCTTTCTTTCCTTCTTCCCTTTCTTTGAGACAGGGTCTCACTGTGTCACCCAAGCTGGTCTCAAACCCCTGGGCTCAAGCGATCCTTCCACCTTGGTCTCCTGAAGTGCTAGGATTATAGTTTTGAGCCACCATACCAGGCCAGAATCAGGAAGTTATAGCAACCATGTAAAAGTCATAGGAGTCTTGTCATCAGAGTGGGAATGGAAATGAAAAGCATTTAAAAGGGTTTCAAAATGTGGGGAGGAACTTCAACCAGCACCTTTCTAGTCACATTAGGGGATTTAGAATGAGAGAAAGGAAGAGAGAAAGAGAGAGGGACAAGAAGAGAGACAAAGATCAGAGACATCCCAGAGTTCGAATCTGAAACAATTAGGAAAATGTGAACGCCCTTATCTGAGCTAGGACATGCTATATAAGAGTAGAAAATCATGTTTGAATTTACAGTATGAAGTCATAAGGAAACCACCAAGTGGAAAGATGGACCTAGACCTGAGAAAAGCCAAGGTTAGAGATGAAATGCTAGAATTTTACACCTTGAGGTCAATTGATATTATAGGAATACAGAATAACTCAGATAGGAATTACAGAGTGGAAAGAGAAGAAGGCTAGAAAGAAAACCTGGAGGAAGACATTTGGTAGATAAGGAAGGAGACGTGTCAAAATGAAGGAGGGAAAAGAGAATTTTAGGATTCAGAAAACAAAAGAAAAGTGGCTCTCAAGAAGGGTTTCAAGCACCAGAAGCTTCTTTGTGTTGGGTAGAATTAAGATTTCCTGAGGAATTCTGGTTGAGCAGTTTCATTAGAGGGAAGGCAGCAGAATAAGACTGCAGAGGAAGAATGAATGGGAGGGATACAGCTAGTATGAAACTCAGAAGTCTGATCATGTAGGGTGGAGAGATGTGATGGTAACTCAACAGGCAAGGAGGGTTGAGGACACGGCTGCTTCTAGACTTTACAGTATCTTTTTGAAATTAAGAAAATGCATCCCTTCCTCTTGGTAGGCATTTTTCCATATGTGTGCAGGCATGACTTGGCCAGATGAATATTGGGTGGATATCATCCTGACTGGCCTCTCTAGCTGGCAGTCTTTGTGCAGTGTGCAAGTCCATGCTTAAATATCTGCTGCCATCCAAAACTTTCTCTTAACAGAGCAGGCACACTGCACTGGCCTAGGAAAAGTTGCCAGTTGTTGGTAGAGATGAAGGGGGCATCAAATGTAATTAAGAGACAGGAGAATAGGGGTAACTGCCAGAGGAAAGTCAAAGAGAAGCATGAAAAGATGGACTTAAAGCACAGTTGCTCTTAGACAATGAACAGAGCAGATATGTCCATTTATGTCAACACCTTTCTTGAAAAGTTTTTCTCATGTCATTAATCCTTCACATAATACAGGCATAGAATGAAATTCAATCTCCTTTTGTATTTTTTCAAGGCCCTCAAAAAGGTTGTGATACTAGTATGTATCATATATTTATAAAAGACTGAGGAAGATATCTATGAACTAATATGAAGTGATTTCCAGAGGATATTAAATTTAAAACTCAAAGACAAAAAATACAATTAGTATGATAATTTTGGGGCCAGAAAGGAAAATACAAAAATATACATATATCTGCTTATTATTACAGTAAGAAATAGAAGAGGAATCAGCCAGAAGACCATGAATTTGCATATTTACAAGGGCTGGGGGGAAATGGGATGGTAGAGATAGTGAAGGGGGTGATGGTTGTTTGAGTACAGCTTTTTGTATAGTTTTAAGTTGGAAAACATGTGTATTATTCCATTTGTGTTGCTATAAAGGAGTAACCCCGAGGCTGGATAATTTATAAAGAAAAAAGGTTTGTTTGGCTCACCATTCTGCTGGCTGCACAAGAAGCATGGCTCCAATATCCACTTCTGGGGAGGTGTCAGGAAGCTTTCACTCATGGCAGTAGGGAAAGTGGGAACCTGCGTGTCCCAGGGCGAGAAAGTGGGCAAGGGAGATGACAAGTTTTTTCACTCCCTCCTTCCTTCCTTGCAGCCTGCCTTCCTTTCTCCCTTCCTTCTTTCCTTCCTTCCTTCCTCTTTTTCTTTCTCTTTCTCTTTTCTTTCCTTCCTTCCTTCCTTTTCTTTCCTTTTCCTTCCTTCCTTCTTTTATTTTTCTTTCTTTTCTTTTCTTTCTTTTTTCTGCCTTTCTTTCTTTATTTTCTTTCTACAGGATCTCACTCTGTTACCCAGGCTGGAGTACTGTACTGTGATCACTACAGCCTCAACCTCCTGGGCTGAAGCAATCTCCCCATTCAGCCTCCCAAGTAGCTAGGACAACAGGCAGGTATCACCACACCCAGTGTCTAATTTTTAATTTTTGTAGAGACAAGGTCTCACTGCATTACCCATGCTGAACTCCTGGGCTCCAGCAATCCTCCCACCTTGGACTCCCAAAGCACTGGGATTACAAGCATGAGCTGCTGCTCTTTTTAACAACCAGATCTCATGTGAACTAACAGAGTGAGATTACTGCTGGGAGAGCACCAAGCCATTCATGAGGAGGGATCCACCCCAGTCCACCTCCAACGTTGGAGGTCACATTTTCAACATGAGATTTGGAGGGGATGTATATTCAAATCAAATAAGCATGTTAATGTTCTACAGGTTCAAAAATAAAATTAGGTCAATAAGAAAGAATGGGAGGGAAGAAAAAAACGAAGCTGAAAGGAAACTGGAACAAATGCACTTAATTATTTTAAATAAATTCCATAACTATATTGAAGGGAAAAAATAAAGAAATGAGGGAAGGAAGGAAGGAAGAGAGAAGGAAGAAAGGAAGAAGGGAAGGAAGGAAGGAGGGAGGGAGGGAGGGAGGGAGGGGAGGAGGGAGGGAGGAAGGAAGGAAGGAAGGAAAAGGAAGGAAGGAAGGAAGGAAGGAAGGAAGGAAGGAAGGAAGGAAGGAAGGAAGGAAGGAAGGAAGGAAAGGGAAGGGAAGGGGAGAAAGAAACCAATCCAAGCAGCTTATGAACTTTGGAACACAGTATTTAACCACACACCCTCAGTATTGAATAGCACTGGGTATTGGGAAGGGAAGGGTGGGAGATGAATAACTGTAAATGAATCCTGAACTCTTTTAAGCAGGTTGATTATAATGGTTTTGAAGCAATTCTGACATTATTTGCAATGTATTATGCTATTCAGCAAATGGGTATATATGTTGATGTTGTTATCCAGGGTTCTCATAGTGAAAGAAGGGAAATACAAATATGGAATCAGGAAAGTCAAGAAAGAATCCCGTGAGAATGGACTAAAATTGGAGACATTATTTGAACTCTTGATTTCTAAAATAACTATATGTGTGTATATACATTTATGTGTATGAATATTCCTTTGTGCATATAAAATTGTATATATGTTTACATTAATGTGTATAGACATTCACATATTTCCTAATCCTGTTGGCTGAAAGCATCAAGAAGCAAAGATACCCCAGTAGCAATAAACACACCTAGCACTAAAATCTTGGCCTCTAATTCTCCATTAAAAAGAATGAAGGGGGCTGGGTGCGGTGGCTCAAGCCTGTAATCCCAGCACTTTGGGAGGCCGAGGCAGGTGGATCACGAGGTCAAGAGATCGAGACCATCCTGGTCAACACGGTGAAACCCTGTCTCTACTAAAAATACAAAAAATTAGCTGAGCATGGTGGCGTGTGCCTGTAATCCCAGCTACTCAGGAGGCTGAGGCAGGAGAATTGCCTGAACTCAGGAGGCAGAAGTTGCGGTGAGCCGAGATCGTGCCATTGCACTCCAGCCTGGGTAACAAGAGCGAAACTCCGTCCCCCCAAAAAAAGAATGAAGGATCCTCAGAGACATGGCTGATTCAAGAGTTGGGACCCTTAGGTCTATGATAAGACCAGAGCACTTTGTAAGAAATTAAGAAATTATTTTAAAAAGGTCACAAGGACAGAAGACCCAGATTGAAGAGGCTCCCACTGGCCAAATCTGAAACAATTTGAGCCCAAAATAATTTAAGTAATGAATTATAAATAATTGGGGGAAAGGAATTCATAAGTTTCTATCTATGATAAAGAGGTAAATAAGTAGGAGTGAAGGGAGGGATTTCACTGGGGAATACAGAGGGCCAAGTGAAAAATGTGGACAGAGTACTAGAGTTGGAAAGACAATTTTGTAACCATCTTGGTAAAGATTAATTAGATAAGAATTACCAATTGATGTTAAATATAGGAGAAAGCTTGAAGAGGGCAGGATATTCACATGGTCTTAAAGCATTTCTTCATAAAATGATCAAAATTAACATAACTTATGGGGGACAGATGGGCACTGCATTTCTGCAGATATGATACTCTGAGGAAAGACCACCACCCATGCAACATTGCTGCTGAGAATGCATCATTTTAATCTCATCCTGAGGAAAGGGCAAACAAAAACTGAAGAAAAATTTAGTCAAAAAGTGAGGGGAGGGTCTATTCTTCAAAATTTTCAATGTCATAACAAGACAAATTAAAGCTGGAAAAATGGTTCCAGATTAAAGGAGGCTAAAGAGATAATGACATCTAAACTTAATACCCAAAGCATGTACTCAAGGAGGGGAAAATGTTATAAAAGATACTATTAGGAAAACTCACAAAATTGGAATGTGAAAGGATTAGATAGAAATAATGCATCAGTGGAAATTTATAAAGTTGATAACTGTACTATGGCTACATAAGAGAATATAACTATATACCCATTAGGAAATGGATAAAAGGACATGACTTGTGCAACTTACCTTTAAATGATTCAGAAAAGTAAAAACCAGATAAATACATAGATTGATAGATACATCGACAGACAGGTAGACAGATAAGAGTTCAGAAATGATAAAGGAAATGGGGTGAAATATTAAGAATAGGTGAATGTGGTTTAAGCGTACTATTTTTGGTTTTGCAATATTTTATAAATCCAAAATTATTTTCAAAAAGTTAAAAACAGCTGTCATTTGTTATTTTAAATGTTTATAGCAGGTGTCCTGCCAGTGGTGAATCTAGCAAACATGATGCACAAACCATGCTATTCTTGGAAAGCAGCTCTTGAAAATAATGAGAAATTTTGAATTAAACTTTTTGCGCACTTAGACTTTAGTACTTACTCTTAAAGCCAGAATATCTTTGGGAGGGGAGGGGTGAAGCCTCCTGTAAAGAAGAATCACATAAAGGGTGCTAGGAATGTAGCAAAACCCACATTTTTATTTCATTACATTGAAATTTAAATTATACTTTATAGAATTTTCTCTCTTACCACCTCAGATATTAAACAAAATACACAATGAGAAGTTGCATGTTTTTAAAGTATTTCTTGAGCAAAATGTAATGATAAAAATGTATGTTCATACCAGAACATTGATCCTATCCTTCCTAATTAACTATTGCATTTTTCTTTCATCAGGCTCTGACCTTTAAGGTGTTCCTGTTGTGTGTGTGTTTAACGTCTAACTTTTCTGGAAAACGTGCAGAGGTCATAATGAGGCATAATTATATACAGTATACAATTTTCTCTGGCCTTTTTCAAGTGCTAATTTAGCTATCATTTCTTCCTATAGAATTTTTATAAGAAATACTTTTTAAATGAAATTCCTTGCTTCAGTTTTGGTATGAATTATATATTCAATAAGCATTTAATATAAGCAGGAAATTTAGCAAGGTATATATGGATGGTAAATGAACACTGTTCACTATAGTAGTCCTCCCTTATCTTTGAATGATATGTTCCAAGACCCCCAATGGATGCCTGAAATCTGGGATAGTATGAAATTATATAAATAAAAGAAAAGAGAGGACTACT
>NW_022436990.1:10095375-10134841 GCF_009761245.1 Sapajus apella
TATATATATATATATATATATGTATACACACACACACACACACACACACACACACACACACCATGTTTTTTCCTACACATACATACCTATGATAATTAGGCACAGATTAACAACAATAAAATAGAACAATTACAATACTATAATAAAAATTATACACTGTGGCTGCAATTTTACAGTTTGTAACAGCAAAACTAGCATGGATTTCTTTTTCTTCCTTCATAATTTCATGGAAGAAGATTTGCTCTTACCATAGATTGTAGCAGCCTAGGCATACTATTTGTTTTCTTTCCTTACTAAGTTGAGAACTTTCATCTTCTCATTTAAAGAAAACACTTTACAGCTTCTATTTGGCATGTCTGAATTGCCAGCAACACCACTCTGGCACTTTAGGTTCAAGGGTTACCTGAACTCAAGCACTGTGATATTGAGACAGTCACTCTGATAGCCAACACACTACTGGGTGACTAAGGATGGGCAGCATGTGAAGACACTGCACAGAGAGAGGATTTGCCTCCAGATGAGACAGTGAGGGACTGGGGGAGATGCCATTAAGCAACTCAGAACCATATGCAATTTAAAATTTATAAATTGCTTATTTCTGGAATTTTCCACTTAACATTTTTAGACTGCAGGCGACTGAAACTGAAAAGAGACTGTGGATAACGTGGACTACTGTAAATCCCTTATTTATCTCGATGGCAAATGAGATAATTTCCTTATTATATAGAATGGATAGCACCAATCATAGAGCATTGTGAAGGTTAAATTGAGTGTGTAAAGTGCTTAGCACAGTGCCTGGCATACAGCAAGCACTCAAGGGATAATGATTTATGTTATTGGATTGATTTAAAGAATAATATCCACAGTGTGTTTACTTAGCCTGGTTTCCTGTAATTTACTCATCTACAACACTAAACAATAATTGGTAATCATATGGTGATGCTGAACCATTGAGGATTAAATCTTGTTTAAAAATGTTTTAGTTGCCAGTAGGTAAGTCACAAATGAGTTAAATAATCAGACCCTAGGTTTGATAAGAATAGTGTGTGGTTCAATCATTCTGAATAAAACAATCATCTGTTTTGTCTTTTTAAAAAACTTTCTACCCATTAGAGCATTATTTCTTTCCTATAGAAAATGCCTCAACCTTAAATGATTAGTAATTTAACTTACTAAAAAATATTTTTAAATACAGTTTGCATGGGAAGACATCACTGGTAAATTAGAAGAGAATATTTGGAACTTAAAACGCTGATAGAAGTGTTTAGAAAAGAGGCAAATGGCATATATGTAAAAATGGAATTATTTCCTGAAAAGTTAAGGAGTTTTCACTTTATAAAACCTTGTCATAAGCATCATTAGTTATTTGAGATCAGCAGGGATACGAGCACAAATATGAAGACTGATTTGATTTTCACGTCATTTTAATGACAAGATAAATTTCAGCAACTTGGCTTTCTCTATAAAAAGACACTTTAAAATAAATAAAACATATTTGCAAGCAAGCAAACACACACACACACACACACACACACACAAAGGGACTTATTTGTTTTGAATTGCTGACAGTGTAAGTAACTTGATCAACTGATAGAGCCAAACTAATTCTATAAACCTTAAGAGTATTTTTTATAAACCAGTGGTTAGGGAATATTGGGATTTAAAAGACCATCTTATGCATTTTTATGTTCCTAATGCCTTCAATCATTTTAAGTCCTTGAATAAATTTCACTGAATAATATTTGTTTTACATCTGTAATGGCCCATTTGTTTATAGAGTTAGGTGTCTTCTAAAATGGCAGGTTAGGTTTAAGTAAAGGGAAAGAAATGTTTTAATAATTTCAGGATTGTTTCTTATTACATCATATTTTTATGCATTTATGTTAAATTAATAAAATCCACTATCATATATCTTCATGGCATGAAAAAAATTACCAAATTTACATCTGGTGATCCTAGTCAAACTTCCCCATATAAAATGAATAAAGAAGGGAGAAAGAACAATGTTACAGTCTAAAACCTTGATGAACATGACAGGTTACAAGGTACAGACACAAAGAGCTTTGAGTATATCTGGAAAATCTTGATGTTCCATTATCATATGACTCTGTAGTTAACAGTTGGTGAAGCAAGTTACCTGGACCAAGTCATCAGGACTGGCCATTTTTCCAATGTAACTTTGAGGCCAAGTTCTGTTGCATTTTACATTTGCTTTTTGAATTCTTTTTTTTCTGAAGAACATACCAGAAAGCTCAAGTTCTTTGTGGCTGTGGATTTTCTGGAGTCGCATATACATGCACAATGGGGTAGATTCTTTTGTTCTTTGGGTGCCCTCTCCCAGGTCTGGGGGCACTTCATTTCAAGCAGGAGAGTGCAAGCCTCAAAAGCAGTGGTTCTTAAATATGATGTCACAAGCAATTTGCAATCAATAGTAGAGTACCAAAATTTTTGACTACTTTGAGTACGAATTAGATTGCCTTTGAAGTAACCCTTAGAGTAATGTCACTCCAATCAGCTGCATTAAGATACTCTGCTTGAGTAAGAGAGAAGGGGGCAGAGAATTCCCTGCACTGAAAATTGTTTAGTAATGTTTGGCAAAAGCCTGGAAGTGTCTCACTATCATCTGAATATTTGTGTACCCCCAAAATTTATATGTTGAAAACTAATTCCACTGTGATAGTATTAAGAGATGGAGCCTTTGGGAGGCGATTAAGTTGTGAAGTCTTCATGAATGGGATTAGTACTTCATAAAAGTGGCTCAAGGGAGCTTGTTCATTGCCCCTTCCACCAGGTGAGGATGCAGTAAGAAGGTGCATCAGCAAAACAGTGAGCCCTCCTCAGACACTGAGTCTGCTGGAGCTTTGATCTTGAACTTTCCAGTCCCCAGAACTTTGCACAGTAAATTCTGTTTTAAAAAAATTTTTATCTTTATTTTTTTTTAATATATTTTTATTTTTGAGATAGAGTCTTGCTCTGTCGCCCAGGCTGGAGTGCAGTGGCTCAATCTCGGCTCACTGCAACCTCCACCTCCTGGGTTCAAGTGAGTCTCCTGCCTCAGCACCCCCCAGTAGCTGGGAGTACAGGTGCATGCCACCATGCCTGGCTAATTTCTTGTATTTTTAGTAGAGATGGGTTTTCATCCTGTTAGCCAGGATGGTCTTGATCTCTGACCTTGTGATCCATCTGCCTTGACCTACCAAAGTGCTGGGATTACAGGCAAGATCCGCCGTACCTGGCCCAATTCTGTTGTTTGTAAACAACACAGCCCAAGCAGTGTGGGCAGACTAGGACAGTCTTACACATATGAAGTGTGAATGAATAACTGACATTCTTGATATGCTTTCAAGTTCACAACTTACCCTTATAGCTCATGCTTCATCCATATAAGGCAAGGGTCAACAAATTGTGGTGCATGGGCCTATTCTGGTTTGACCTGTTAGCTTCAAATAATTTTTACATGTTTCAGTAGTTTAAAAAATCCTGTGTGTTGCAATGGAAAAGAGACAAAAAGTTGTTTTATGCAGGCAATGATTTACTTCAAAATGCAAGGACAAATAAGCTCTGCATAAGTTCTGCTTTGGTGAGAATTCATTAATCAAGGGCCAGAATGGTCTTATGGCATTGGCCAAAATGCTTTTGCCAAAGAAACCATACTATCATGGGCCTGACCTGCACACATCACTCTGTTTTTACTCTGGAAATGCAAATATGCGGCAAGTCTCAAATTAAAGGGCCATTGTTATGTAGGAAATATGTGGTTGATTTTAAAAAAGAAGTGGCTGAAAGTCTTGCTTGAATGTTCCCTTCCCAGACATGTGGCAGTAGGAGGTGGCAGTGCTATCAAAGGTGAATTTAAAAAAGAAAAGAATAACTATTCTTTTTGAACACATTTTTAATTAGAGCGTCCACCTATGGCCACACCAGGGTTTGTGGTGAATACTTAATTCCTTGGCAAATTCAGCATTTGGAAGTGAAGGTGTACTTTATACAATATTTTGATCATGATTTTGCCTTTGTTTGAGTTGAAAAATAATCTGAAAAAAACTGTGAAATGGACTGAATTTAATCTTGGACTGCTTTAGAAAAACATGTAAAGAAAGGATTCCAGTTTATTGGTGCCTGCAAGTGACTTTAAGTTGTGTCAATTTTTCTGATGGTTTTGATTGAACTAATTATTTAGTCTGTAATTGACTAACCCTCTAAATCAATCAAAACCAGGTAGTGATAGTGAACTAAATTTAAATCCTTAAACAAACTGTGGATGTGAAACAATCTTTAAGTGCACTTTATTTTTTAAGGTCATATAAAACAAGTTTAGAATGCAATAAAATCTAGGAAAAAAAAAAGATTGCAGGTGTTTATATATTACATTGACTTGGCAAATAGAAATCCTAATAAAACATGTCAGAACTTAGAATATCATAAACCAAGGATCAGACAACTTTCTGCAATAATCCGGATAGTAAATATTTTAGGTTTTGCAAGCCATATGACTTTTGTTGCAACTACATAACTTTGTATAGTGTAAAAGCATCCATAGACAATATGAAAGCAAATGTGTGTGGCTGTGTGGTAATAAAACGTTATACAGACACCAAAATTTAAATTTCATATGATTTTCACATGTCATGAAGTATTATTTTGATTTTTTTAACTACTTAGAAATATAAAAATTATTTGAAGCTAACAGCTCAAATCAGAATAGGCAACGGCTGAATTTGCCCATGCACCACAGTTTATTGACCTTGCCTTAGAGCATGGGCTATAAGGGTAAGTTATGAACTTTAAAACATATCAAGAATGTCAGTTATTCATTCACACTTCATTAAAGAATGGCTTTGAATGCAAAGTCACCTGTGTATTTACTTGACAAAAAAAGTTTACCCTGAGTTCAATAATGAGAAAACAACTGGACCCATCAAGATTGTGGATCATGCCGTAAAACTGGTCTGGACTCTTCAGAACTGACAATGTTATAAAAGCTCAAAGAAAATCAGAATAAAAGCACAAGGAAACTGTTCAAGATTTTTTTAAAAAAGACATAAAAACTAAAAGCAGTATGTGATCTTTGTTTGATCATGGATTAAAAGAAAAACAACTGTAAGAGGACATAATTTGGGTATTTAGAGAAATACTGTATTAATATTATATTTTTGTCTTTGAGATGGAGTTTCACTCTTGTTGCCCAGGCTGGAGTGCAGTGGTGCAATCTCAGCTCACTGCAACCTCCACCTCCCGAGTTCAAGCAATTCTCCTACCTCAGCCTCCCAAGTAGCTGAGATTACAGGCACCTGCCACCACACCTGGCTAATTTTTGTATTTTTAGTAGAGACAGAGTTTTGCCATGTTGGCCAGGCTGATTTTGAACTCCTGACCTCAGGTAATCCATCTGCCTCCACCTCACAAAGTGCTGGGATTATAGGCATGAGCCACCATGTCTGGCCAATGTTGCATTTCTGGAGTGTGAAGATGGTATTCACAGACTTGTAGAATAATGCCCTTGTTGTCAGTTAATACATGCTGAAGTATTAGCAGATGAAGTATTATACTCTTTAATTTCAAATGATTTAATAATACAAAAAAGTGTGTGTGTATACAGAGAGATGAAGTAAATATGGCAAAATATTAACAATAAATGAAGCTGAGTAATGAGTACCAAGTATCGTTGTTCTACTCTCAACTTTTACATAGGACTGAAATTTTTCAAAATGAAAAGTGAAAAAAGAATATGCAGAAAAAAGATATAGCAATAAATTTACTTAATTCAAGTTATATTTAAAATATAAGAATTATATGATATTTGAAAACTTTATCTTTAAAATTCTAAAAGAATTCAACTTCATTTAGGAGTTAAAGCAAATTGACTTGTAAGAAATACATGGATCATTTCACTGTTTTGATATTTTCATCTAGTTTGTTCCTAAGAATTATAGAATAGGCAAAACCTAGTGTGGATGAACCAAACACAACAAAATCATCAAACTCAGGTTCCCAGAAGCCCTAAATTTAGACTGTTTTGTTGTTGTAGAAGATGCATATGTATTCAGTGACCAGAAATCTAAAAAATATTTTTCCTTCTGTAATTAAGACCACTTTACTTTTTCTGATCCAATTAGATCCAGAGGATTTTATATACTGCTTTGCTCACTAGATTTTTAAAAATGTAGATCAATTTAATCAGAAACAAAGTAAATTAGATCATCATTTAATTTAGAGAAAAGTCATGATCACTCTATTCAAGGACACAAAAGGCACTTTCAGAAGAAAAACTGTAAACCTTTGGAAACAGATACCATGTGTTAGTTGCCTTTATATACTTAATGTCAAACATAGTGCCTCACATAGGCAGCCAATTAATGACTGTTTGCTAAATGGCTGAATAAATGAATAAACGGAGGGAGTGCCCTGCTTTATACGGAAACAGGTTGGGTTTGAATTTGATGTAAGGAGAAGATTCAAGATGACTTAGGCACTGGACTGGGCCACTGAAGGAAGTCGTGGATTCTTATTTATTTATTGGTTGAAATTTACAATAATAGAATAAACATATTTTGAATATATTTCTAGAGAAAACTTAGCACTTAAAGGTTCAGATACTTTTCTACATATATGATGATGAAGACAGTTCTTTAATTTCAAAAATTCTGTCTGTTAACATTCAGTCAGGTTGAAGCGGATCTGAAAACCATGACATATGAAGGGCAGCTGAGGGAATAGTGGTTGGGAGAGGATGAGTAACTGGTTTCAATTATCTTCAGGGTTGCCACGAGAAAGAGGGAGTAGAGATACTCTCGGCTGCTCCATAAGACAGAACTAGGACCAATGAGTAAAATGAAACGTAGGGTAGCAGGGTACTAGGTGGATTTTAGCAACCTAAGAAAGAACTTTCTAACAAAGAGATATGCCCAACAGTGGAACAGTCTGCCTTAACAGACAATGAGCCACTGTCACTGGAAGTGTGTAGGCTGAGTTGCTGCGATCGTTTTCTATGGGTAACTGGGGAGGTAGTGCCTACATGGGGTGGGAGATTGAGGCTATTTTTCCTCTTCCAACCTGAAAAGGCATTTGTTCAACAAACCTGAAAATCATTCTACAAATTTGGTGTTAATACTAAGCAGATAATTAACAAATACTTTCAATACCGCAAGGTCTTCTACGAGCATGTAACAAGTAAGTAGAACATCATTGACAGTTTGTTTTTTGAATGTTTTACCAGTAGATGTAGACTAGACATTAGTTACTAACCAAAGAAAATTTAGGTTGTCTCAGTATGTAAAATGATGCCATATCCCAACAGAGGTCCAGAATGCCCTTAGGAATTTCAAAGACTCTAGGATTTGTTCTTTCTCTACATCCTGGACCACTATACTTGTGTACTCTGTTATTGCAAACTGAGCTTATTTTCCCCAGCTGCCCCTAACTAGACAATTATCTCTAGTCTCCTTCCCCTATAATCCTCTTGAACACTGCAACTAGATGTCTACCTAAAACCACTTTTGAACAAATTACTATCTATTAAAAAGCCTAGAATAATTCATCCATTTAGAAATATGTATGGAAAAGATTAGAAGAGGCATAAATTACAAATAGTTATTAAAGTGGTAGAATTACAGATAAGCATCATTTAAATATTCTTGGTGTGGTACTAATGATAAATAAAATCAGGTACAAAACAGAGTCTACAAAGTGTCCCTATTACCTAGCATATTACATACAAAAGCTCCATGGTAACTTTTTAAAAGACCTTTCATTAAGTCCTCCCAATTTACTTTTTCTCCTATTACTCCTGCAATAAAGTTTCATGAATATTCCACGAACTTTCCACTCTCTCCAAGCCCTTTTTCATCCTCCTTGTCCCTCACTGCTGCTTCTCTCATTGTGCCTCTATCATTACATTTTCTCTCTTCCTCAGCTCTGCAACAAATACTTCATGTCATTTGTGTGTTCACTTGTACCTAATGTGGGAAAGCCTTCTGAGGGCAGGGCTTTGTCTCTTTGTTCAACATTGCATCTTCTGGATCTAGAACAGTGCCTTGCAGATAAAAAGTGTTTCTGAACTATCTGTTAAATGAATGATTGTCATTACTACATGAACCCACAACATTCTCTACCTTTGAAATTCAATATATATTATCTATTGTGATTTTATATTGTGTTGTACTTTTTTCTAGTTATGTCCATGTTTTAGTGTCAAAATAAAGAGATAGATGTCACCATGTCACCTAATATAATCCTTTAATTCAATAAATTTTTATTGAATACCTACTGTGTCAGGCACTTAAGTAGGTGTTACGATAGAAATTTAAAACTGCATTTAACAGAAATCAGTAAAGGCCAAATGGAACACTTCTTTGCTAATTTCTTTTACACATATAAATATACTTGAAATCTATAAATAATAGTCAACTTTTCTACCATCTTTCTTTTCTACCAACTTTCTATCAAACTCATTCAAAATAAATATTTAAAATAAATTAAGACAGAGTATCCTGATATCCAACATCAAATCATTAATGATAAGTAGAAATAAAAAATCTAGTATAAATTTTTATTGGTTTAGGGGAACTGACATTTAATTATTTGCTGTTCCAAGATCTATATAGTGACCAGAAAGATCTTGAAAACTGAAGGCTTTATGTCTAGTCTCTAGTTTAGGTAATGTTAAGCCTCTTAAGCAATATGAATATTTTTGGAAGCTGCTACATGCTATACTTTTTCAGAACCAGATGCAACAATTTGGTAAAGAACACAGTAGAAGAGATCACTAATTTTCCTTTTCCCCCAATAATCTGTGTTTATTATGCCAATTTTAATTACCATGCAATCTAATGGATTTAAGGCTTATATTTTCCACACCACTAGACATCACAAACATGAAAGCATTTTATACTGTCATTATACATCAATGTTTGTACTTGGTTATACATATATACAGAAATTATTCACACATCTTAACCTTGCTATTTCCTCCTTTCAAACCAACATAATTTTACCATGAAAGCAGCTTTTTAATAAATGGTATAAGAAATACAGCAAGGCACACTTTTTAAAAAAACTTTCCCATTACCACCTCAAGAAGCATAAAAAATGAAAATGTTGTACATAATTCAATAGTAGTATGTCACCAGTTTATAATATACAACACCATATTGTTGTTTCTTGAAGTGCTGCATAGATTATTTTTTAAATGAAATAAATAAAATGGCGCTTTTAATAGTTGCTTAATTTTGAAAGAAGGACCAGTGTTTCTTCTCTATGCTGCAATCAATTCAAATGTTGGCTTTTTAGGTAAAACACTTTCAATAAACACAGTCATCATACCATTAAAAAACTCCAGATTGAAACATGAAATTGGTCAAGTACTGCTGGGGGTCATTCTAGACAGGAGAATTTAATGGACCACCAGTTGGTAAACTGCAGAACTTTAAAGAGTGAAAGAGAGGGGAGGAGGCAACAGAAAAGTCTAGCTGGAGAGAGAGGGTTGGTAGAGGTAGCTTGGGACAGGAATCCATGGGAGAATAAGCAGCTTTGCTGAACTTCAAAGACGATCACCTAAAGAGAACCAGTGCACACATTCAGATCACAAGGCTCGTGTGGAGAAAACACATTTGGAAGGAAGATTCATCTTGGGAGAAGTCAACGTAATAAACGGCAGTGACAAACATGACGGAACCAGAGACCAGCCCAGGGCGGGAGGATGAGGCCACCCCTGAGTTGCAGCCAGGCGTATCTACAAGAAACAAAAAAGTGACAAGAAAAGGTTTCAGAAATGTCTCATTAGCAAAACCAACCCCTTTGAGGAACCATTGAAGGCTGCAATTGTGGGACTACTTGCTAATGTTCTGAAATAAAAAATACATAAAATATAAATAATAATTGTAATAGCCCAAGCTTCATACTACTGACCAAAAAAGTCTCAGTGTAGATGTGAAAAATATATTGATTTTTTTAAAAAAGATGTGGTTTCAAAGAAAACAAGCAAAATAATCAAGTTTGACCTTTCCTCTGGATCTCATCCACTATTTTGCCTGTGAACTCAGTTTTGAACATCAAAATAGCTTCAAACTAATATGAAAATGTGAGGCTGCTGATATCAAGTGATGTGGCAAAGTATTTACAATGTACAATGATTCCACAGACTGGGAACTGATAGGCTCTCAGGCTTAACCCTTCCAGCAGTGATTTTATGTATGATATCGAACAATTCCAGTATTGTATAGTGGTGAAATATTCATAACATTGTGATTATCCGTAGTGTTTCAGCCCATATAAAGATATTAACTGGGGCTTCTAGCTCCAATAGTAATGCAATTCATTTAAGGTACATACAGCATTGTGGAAATGAGATGGATTCAATTATATTTGTATATCTCATGGCTTTGTTATAAATTTGCTCCAAACTCTATCTGTTCTGCCTATTTCTAAATGGCTAAAAGCCACTGGTCAAATGTGAGGAACACCTAAATTCCAATTTAGGCAATGCAGGCTGCAAGTATTGTAACTACCCTGACTAGCTCTCAAAGAAAGCCAGCTTTTGCTTGTCTGGGCTTAAACTGAGTTCTGACATCTGATGTCAGGTTGTTTTACTGCCCTTCAAGAACCAAATATTCTCTTTATTTTTGTCTCTGTTTTTCCACAATCTTTAAACATGTGTAAGATCCAGAAAAACCTGTTATTAACAAAAAGTGGTTTGGCTGGAGCCACGGGAAGGAAAGAAGAAAAATTAGATAAAAAACAGGGGGAGACAGACAGAAACAGATGGGACAAAATTTGGTATAGTAAAATAATGCAGTAACACAAGAAAGCCTTGTGCATTGTTCAAATGCTGAGGACATGACTCATTTGAAATCTGGCCACAGAGTAGGGAATCCTTAGGTGAGGCAAATCTGGTCTTACTAAATGCTGGCATTTAAATTCTTTCTGGATAATCAATTCTTTCAACTTGGCCCACTTGGAAATGGGCAGGCCAGATTGGCTGAGCACAGATCTGGGGTGTGTGTGTGTGTGTGTGTGTGTGTGTGTGTGTGTGTTTGATAGACAATGCCCAATAACATCTTTGTTATTTCGCATAGCAGGGCTAGTTATTCAGAAGTGCCAGATAATTTAAAGACACTTCACATCCAGCAAAACCTTGGTTTATGAAAGTGATTTTAAAGGTAAGTTTGATAAGATTATACCTGTATTTTCTAGTGAAAAATTAATACACAATCACCAAAGGCAGTTTCTTAAACTTGATTGATCAGCTTTGGAAAATATCAAGTACTTGATGTTAATCCAATTAACAGAACGGGAATTGTGCTGTCTGCATGAGAAATGTTTTCTCTTACAACTTTCTCAGTTTGTAAAATCTGAGCAGCAGCATTTAAAACTCTTTATGGGTATACTTGAACATTCACAAATACAAGTAATTGCCTAAAAACTAAAATCTACTGGCCATCAACTATCACATTTACAAACCAATAAAGTAGAAAAGGCAATAAAGCTAAAAATTTCCAAAGGAAATATCTGCACTGTAAGTAAATACAGCTCCTCATCCCACCCCCAGAACACCACACTCATATACATACACATAGTAAAACAAAACTCCAAACCACCAGGGCAGACCAAAAGGAAAAGGAAAAGCACACACTGGCCGCATGTGATGAGTTAAATTTTTATACCACGGGATTTATTCAGCCTGAAGTTTAGGGTTAAACCATTCATCAAAGATCAGAGGCTTATGATGAGGATTATGAAGAAATAACTGTCAGAATACAGCAAAAAGATTAGTGCAAAGTGCATCTCTTAGGCAGGTCCTAGGAGGCACTCCAGACACACATTATGTGCTTCCTCCAAATTAGGCAGAAAGATCTGGATCTATCCAGTTACCTTTCCTTTGATGTGATTTGCTGTAACTGACCTCTCTATTTTTATAGAAACATGACACATAAATGCAAATAGTGAAAAGCACAGCAGTATGCCTGGAAATCAGTGCAAATGCAAACTATTAGATCACGTTAAAATTTCTCAAGCAGTTTCAGTGGGTTTCTAATTAGAACACAGTAAATAAAAAACCTCTGAATATCTGAAAAACATTTTTTGTTACTATTGTAGACTATCTGCTATTCTAAGTTATAGCTCTTCTGGATGGCATTATAAACATTTCATAATCTGAAAACTTTTTTCTGGGGGGGGGGAACCAGCAAATGGAATTTGTTGAATTTTACTGTCCTGATAAAAAGAGCATCACAACTGATGGTTTACAAATGACTTTAAAAACCACAGCTTTTTCTTTTTTTCTGAGCTTGTAGAAAGAACAATGACAATTAAGCTCTTATAGACATGAAACCTCATATTTACCAAGAAATTTTGCTATATATTTTTGACATTAAATACTGAAGGCATATCAACATTTTGAGATTAAATAACTTGCCCTGGTTGACAGTATTTTAACAACATGTGGCCATTTATAACCAGTTATCCAATGCTAACGTCTGGTGAAAAATTTCAGGCATCCAGATGTTTCGTCCACATGATACTCAAAGAAACCCTGAATAGGACCAATAAATATGGCTATTTAAATGGCTCTAGGCCTATAACAAGTCACTTGGGGGCGATGTGAGTTCTGCAGAAGTAGAATCTGGCTGCTTCTCCCTTTCCCCAATATAAGGCCAGGCATCACCAGGGCTTAACAAAAAATACTGCTGACTGGCAGGCGGGCTGGCTGCTAGTTTTACACTGTCCCTGCTTGTAAAATGTGAGGGTTACACAGATCCATCAATGCATTCACTTCCTCCAAGTCTAAAGATGGAATTGCTCATCATTTACATTTCATTTCAATTCTACATCTATGTAAGAGAGAGAAGAAATTCCCAGAGGATCAAAAAAGGGAGAGTGCATCGCAAAGGCTTCTCCAGTGCCAGAGCTTCTGGAGCTCCAGATCTCAGCATGACTGGTGACTTGAGGGTCACAGTCACATGATGTCATGCTCAGAATGGTGTTGCTTTCAAGCCTTTATCTCCTTTCAGAAAACAAAATCAGCCAGGCTCTACCAGCCCTTCTGCAGAGGTTGGCAGAGCCAGCAGTACAATCGGTTCTAATAGAACTTGTTTTGAAGCAGCGTATGGAATTGCAGTTACCCTCCCTTAATGGTCAGTTTTACTGCATACTGATGGAGAATGTGATTATAGGGTGGACATGTTTCACAGAAAATACATTTCTCTCTCTCCTACTTTTGTTCTCACTTGCAGCCAATTGTAAATAGAGTCTGAAATGCAGAAAATTAGTTGAGCTATATTAGCAACTGGGATGCCTTTCTTCAGTTTTGCATACTGAGTTTATTTTTAGGGATATATGGTATAGATGGCCCCCCTTAGTTCTCATTTCTAGCAGCTCTAAACAGAATCACACATTTTAATAAGCTTAGGGCACAGGTGTTGCATGAAAAAAAAATGATGTTTGCCATTCATCTTTCAAATTAAATAATGTGTTTTTAAATAGTAACTTTTTTCATAATACATTATGGGAACAACATTTATCTGTCACATTTTAAAAGATGTATTTGTAATAAATGTAAATTACTTTTAGAAAATCAGTAATTAGGCTCATCAAAAAATAAACAATCTGCCACAAAAAAGATAATCTTTAGCATAGTTAAGTATAATAACTGTTATTTGAATAAGTTAACAAATTAGGGTAGATTGCTTCTGTAATTCATTTCCTATAGCAGGAGTTTAGGTGACGGCGTTAAGCTTCTGGAGGGGGGGTGGAGGTGGCATTAGGCACCTCATACTTGAGTGAAATATGACTCTCACATTTGAAAGCTCAAATTTCCTTCTTTAAACTTGATTGAGAAAGCATATTCATCACTGGTGCTTAGAAATGGGAAATAACAGAATCTTTGTGTCACTTTTAGAGATACATCATCATCTTGGAATTATCGATCAATAGCTGTCTTATTAAATATGAAGAGTGGAATGACTTTCTTAAAAAAG
The DNA here is from genome assembly GCF_009761245.1 of Sapajus apella. Lineage (NCBI taxonomy): Eukaryota > Metazoa > Chordata > Mammalia > Primates > Cebidae > Sapajus > Sapajus apella. The sequence continues at coordinate 10,109,349 of NW_022436990.1, forward strand.
TTGATGGAAATCAGCCTGTCACCTTCAGGCAAAATTCAAAAATTCTGTTTTTATCAAAACGCCATTAACTTGTCATGTATTCTCTCTGCATTTGCTTTCTGCGCCTGTTCTCAATCTGTGTGTGGATAAATAAGAACCTCTTCTTTAGCACCAACTTTCCCCTCCTGTTTGAATCCTTAGACATGGCCATGATTAGCAGTTGTGACAGCACAGCCTTTCACTGGGGAAGCAAATGTGATGATAGTTACATTAGACAGAAGCATAAAAGGCAGGCCCAAATCAGGAGATGCAGCCTTTAGCCTAATCATTGTTCATCTCCAGGCACTGAAGAGAATGGACAGCTCTCTGTGCAGAAAACTGAAGTGGAGAGTATTGTTATTGTGCATGCATTTTGATCATGGAGTATAACTGCAATCTGGATAACCTTTTTATTCTCCCTCAATGGAAGAATTTGATGCCTTAAATTGTTCAACTATTTCCTCAAATTTTGTATTCTTGCCAAAATGATGTAATAAAGATAATGTCACTAAGAACGTCAATGTTCCCTGTTTTTATTTATTTATTTATTTGTATTCTGCTTCACAGTTACTTTCATTGTTGGGGGCATTTCTTTTACCTAAATGTCTTATTCAGATAACTATCTGCCATGATTGGTCATTCTCACTAGCTTTTTCTCCTACCATGGTTTTGTTGACCTGAACTTAATATTTTAAAGACATATATGGTGGAAGGACTATACATACCTTTTAGTGAGATGATTTTCATGCTTGGGGAGGGGGTACATTCTACCTATGCATATTTCTATGTCGTTCTTCACAACGGTTTACAAGATTTTCTTCACAGGTTAAAGTTTTGGGGCTGGGATGCAATGCAGCCTTGTCTGTTGGCTGATTTTCCTTCAATGAGAGGTCTTGAACTTTAGATTTGGCTGATGCAGCACAATGCTCTTCTGGCATTCCAGATTCACCTGGCTTTCCTGAACTTTCCTTTTCACTGTCAAGCCTTGAAGGAGTAAATTCTAAGTTTTCTGCACAGCCATTGGAAGTTTGGAGTAAACCATTCATTTCCTTTCCAACCTCAGCTCCTTTCTGAGGGGAAGAACTTGAAAGAGCCACTGTATCTGTATCATCAGCTACAAGAGAACTATCACTGAACTCGGAAGAACAGGCTGTTGCCTGTAGTGGCACTGCAGCTTCACTGGGAACTGCAGATTCATTTGGAGGAGCACTAGAGAAGCAAGGCTCCTCTCCATCAGAGTCATCCTCAACACAGGCCTCAAAGAAGCATTCAATGTCTTCCTTGTCATCTAAGCCCGAGTCAGTAGTGTCTAGTGGCAATGGAGTGCTGCTTTTCTCTTCTATGTAATTAGTGACCTCCCCACAATCACTGTCATGAGATGAGAGAGATAAGTACGAATAAAAGTCCCCTTTTCTCAGCTGGATGGGCCGGTGAGAATGTTCCAACACTTTCTCCTTGATTTGAGTTAATGAAGTAGGAGCAGCCACCTCGTTTTCAGGTTGAGATTTACTTTTTAGGGCTGTTGAAGCCATGTCAATGATTTCCTTAACAAAGTTGTGTACTGAACAATCTTCGGCATCTTTTTGATGGAAAACATCTGGCTCACAGTTGCAACAGGAAATGTCGCTAATAGAAGCATTTTCCTCTGTTCTGTTTTGTTCAAGTGCTAGGCAACAACCAGCAGATTTTCCAGCCATACTCAGTGCATCATCAGATGATTTCAGTGCATCAGAGTCTTGTTTGTTGTTAACCCTGGTTTCTAAAGCCAGTTCTGAGCAAGACTTCTCAGTGGGAGTAGAAGCAGTGCTTTGATTTTCAAAATGGTGGTGATTTGGGCATTTCTTTGGAAGATGTCTAACAGCTTGGGAAACAAACTCCTTGCCAGCAATATTTGAATCATCTGAACTATCCACAAATGCTTTACACTTACAATGCTCACTCCCTGAAATCTCTTTCCCATTTGAACCAAGATTTTTTGATACCTTTGAAATTCCGTTGGGTTTGTCCTTTTGCCTTTCTGGCATTTCTGGAATACTTTCAATATTGCCATTTTCCATGTCAGCCACATATGGATCTTTATTAACTTTGAAAATAGTTTTCTTATTTTCACCCTTTGTCCCGAACTCACGGGTAAGAGATGAATTCTTGCCATTTCCATTATTTTCAGAGGCACGTTTTACAGAGCCATTTAGAAGAGCCTCAATGTTCAGGGTATCAGAAGGATTGGTCATCTCACTGCTACTAACATCTTTACTGCCCTTCATCTCATCACTGACACTGCACCTTTTCTTATCTCTTGTCAAAGACACTTTTGGCCTAATCCAGGTCTGTAACTCATTCTTTATATAGTCCAGCCCTGACATCAAGTTGCAGTCTTCATAAATTTCATCATCTGTTGCAATACTGGAGTCATCATCCTCATCTTTGATGCACAGCTCTTCTTCAGTCAAGGTAAGAGTAGAGCTGGAGAGCAGGTCGCTGTCATCTTCATCATCAGTGCAAGCAGAGGTGCAAGAGACATTAACAATCATGCTGACATTGACATCACTTTCATCAGCCACTGAACGAGTCAGACGCTTCCTGAATGATGCATTCGATTCCGGGATCTTGTTCTTGTGTAACACAATATCCTCTGAGCAAAGAGAGAGCTCGTCACTGCTGCTAAGTTCTGTTAGAGATGCCGCAGAGTCTTCATTGATAGAAGATGCTATGTCCAATGACATCTGGCCAGTAAAGGACATCTTTTGGGAACTGCTTTGAAGAGTGATATCAGAAACACTTCGCTTTATCTTTTGCTCTGAGGGGCTCTGGATATTCTCCAAACGATTCAGGAGATCTAATGTTCTTTTACTTAGTTCACCAACTGAGCCACTGCTCACGCTTATATCCCCAGAGCTGTGACAGCTAAAAAGATCTTCATTGCTTTTATAGGATGTCAACCAACTTTCTAAAGAAGTACTTCGCTGGAGGCTGTCACTGCCATTTTTAAGGATGCCCAATCCAAATAAATCACCCCCTGGAGAAAGGGACTCAATAGATGAACTATGAGATAAAAGAGAGAGCTGTTTGGCATTCTGCATGCCAGTGTATGTCTTTTCTATATTGCCACTTTTATATGAAATGTGATCCATTTCATGAGATGCACTTGCCAAAATCCTTTCATGTGGAGGTACATCTGGTTGTAACTCTGTAGTCTGATGTTTAGATTTGCAAGATTTTCTATCAAAATAAAAACCACGAAGCAGGGGATCCTCCACATGTGCTTTTTCGCTTTGTGACTGTTTCATTATCATTGGTAATTTGAGTTTTGAGCCTTGGAGGTACGAGTAATCATAAAATGTAAACACATCATGTTTTCCTTGTAATTCTTCTCCCAAACAATCAGGGGTATGTTTGGTAACACTGTTTAAATCTCCAACTTTTCCATTTACACAACCCACTGGTAAAATGGACAACTGAGAGCTATTTGGAAGCTTAATGCATTCCTCCTCATCTTTAAATTTTTCCTTTAACACGTTAACTGCATCTCCCATTTGTGGGTCCAGATGTTCAGTTTCAAGGTTACTTGGGGACCCATCCACTGCACTCAGCAAGCACATTTCAGAGTTGGTAGTGGTTTCTGTGTCTCCTTCACTGACAATTCCACTCTCACTGCCTGAATTCTGGCTCATGTCTCCTCCATGACATGTATTATAGGGCTTTACCAAATTGGAACCCCCTAGAAGATCTGGCAAAGATTTGGTAGATGAAAATGAAGAGTCTTTACTGAGACTCTTAGTTAAAACATTTGGCTGTGTCATGCCAGTGACCTTTGGATTGTTTTTCAGAAATGGCATGTGGTTATCCTCATAGAGTTCAACATTGTGGAGGCTGTACACCTGATAAATGTGTGGACTAGAGGGGGCAGTAATATTTGAGGCATACTGAGATCCTCCATGGTAATCAGCCTCCTGGTCATAACCAGGGTCCTCATTACTTGTCTCTCCAAGCTTCAAGGAAGGGATGACAGGTTGGGGTTCTTGATCAAGGTCATTTGATTCTTCATTCAAACTAATTAACTTGTTACTTATATCTGTTTCATCCCATTCCAGGGCATCCTCACTCATCCCATTTAGGTCCATCAAGCCAGGATCAATCACATTCAAAGACTCCTGTGTGAGAGAAAGAAAAAAAAAAGGAGAAGAATTAGGGAACACAAGCATGAAAATTTTATCCATTGAAAATCTCTTGGAAGAGTCAGGAAAGAAAACTGCCCCAAGTATGGACTTGAAAGATAGCCTAATTATTAACTCTGTTCCTCTCTGGAATAACACCCAAAAATTATTGAAATAGGTTTTTCTATCAATAGTAATTTGTTACTGAAGGCAATAACAGAGATTAAAATGTAAGATTATTATTGTCAAACAGTAATTTATGGAATTAGCCATTTCCTATTGATTCATCTACAGTTTTAATCTTGGATACAGTGAAGATGAAACTATCAGGTAAATGAAGGTAAAAAGAATATAGCCTATGACATCTCCTAAGGTATATTTGCACTGATAGTATTTTAGTTCTGGAGCCCATAGTAGAATTCTATCTGCAGCCACACATGGCAAACTCCTTCTTGCCTCCATTCCTGGGTTCTCCATTTTAAGCAGCTTTTGCCTAGAAACTTAAAATAGAGTTGTAGCCACCATGTAGAGCATTTCATGGGCCAGAGGCACATGACTGTGTACCCCTTCCTCTGTGTTCTGTTTAGGGATCTGTCTTTTCAGATCGTGGCCCTGCTCCCAATCAGATATAAAATTAGCAACACTTGTCTGGTTTCTTCACCTGTATCTTCCTAGACCCTGAGTGCTCCAGGGCAATTTCTTAGTCAAAGTTCTCTCAGCCCCTTTCTTTTCCAATCTCTCTTCGTGACGGAGATTTCACTTTGGTCCTTGTTCATTTGGCTCACTACTGTTAGTCCTGCCCCCATTTCTTATAGACAGGAGCCTCTCACTCCAGCCCACATCGCCCCAGAATAACTATCTGAAGACGTTCCTAATCACCCCACGATGAAGTAGTCCATATTCCTTTATGCTGCTCTCTGCCTCCTGCCCACTGGGACCCTTGATGTTTCCTTGGACTTCTTGGCTCTGCCTCTGTTTAGATAGAGCTTGACATATTCTGGGACACAGTAGCTGACTGGGCTCCTGGACTCTGTTCAGATTACTTCACTGCCCTTACTTGCTCTCCAGCTGTTTGAATTCATGCTAGAGCCAAGAAAAGTGTCATATATACATATAGTAGGCCTTGATAGGCTCACCTACAGACAGAAACACAAACAGAGCTTCTAGTTCAGCTTATGTTTATGCAGGGTAGCCAAGCGGATGAGCATGGCACTAGAGCTAGCAGACTGGTTGAAGGGCTGACTTTGCAGATTACCATATACATGACCTTGGGCAAGTTGCTTAACCTTTCTGAGCACCAGTCTTATTACCTGTAAAATGGGGATGGCACTACCAATTTTTCAAGATCATTCCGAGTATTAAATAAGCTAGTGCCTGTGAAGTGCTGAGGAGGCAGGCAGTTTTCTGTGGCTATAATTGTTTTTTTTTTGACACAGGGTCTCACTCTGTCACTCAGGCTAGAGTACAGTAGTGTGGTCATGCCTCACTGAAGTCTCAACCTCCCCGGCTCAAACAATCCTCCCACCTTAGCCTCCCAAGAAGCTGGGACTACAGGCGTGTGCCACCACAGCTAGGTAATTTTTTATTCTTTGTAGAGATAGGGTCTCACTATGCTGCCCAGGCTGGTCTTGAACTCCTGGATCCTCCCACCTTGGCCTTCCAAAGTGCTGGGATTACAGGTGTAAGCCACCACATCCAGCCAGTAGCTATAATTCTTAATACATGTAGAATTGCTCTAGTGTGGTCTTAAGTCAATTCATAAAGGGTTTTCTCTGCCTGCTTCATTCTCTCCTTTACATCATACCTTTCAATTTGCTATTAAAACCACAAAGGATTCATGACATGATAGAAAGAGTAGAAAGAGAGAGGTATCACACAGCATAACAAGAGGCCAGCATATTTCTATTACAAGTCAGAATTATTTTAACTGTCTGGTTGAAAAACAGACCATGATGGTTTTATTCTTCAGTAGTGGGGGAATAGCTTCACCTGCAGCATATTAGCAAAACTTTCCTAAGAAGCCCTCAATCCTTACTGAAACTAATAGTTAAAGGGTACCACACAAATACATTAAGTATAAAATACCCATTAGCACTTTATTATATACGATATGTAAGATATTATCTGTATAGCCTACTTAAGAGTCCAGTTATAAGGTAAACATTAATTAAGGGATATTTTTTTAATTTTCTAAGAGAAATTTTCCCCGCTGCCAATGTTATAGCAGTTAATCTAGTACACGAGCAGTCACCACAGTTGCTTAGGTATGGAGTACATTCGATGTGATGAATTTTTATTAGAATTTCTGTTTATTCTTTGCTTGCTGATAAAGGAAGTACTAATGACCGGTTAGTATGGCTAATGAATGTTAAAATCTTCAGCTGTAGGAACAATCAATCAGTCTAATCAAATAGTATATTAATTTCAAATACTATCTTGGCTGACACTGTACTCTGAGACTGCTAATAAATAATTGAATTAGTCTTTCAAAGGAGCTTTTTTTGTAACTCTGGTTGACTTTAACATTTAGCAGCACAGATTTTCCACAAGGATCCCAAACCTAGGAGCTCACATGGATATGTGGGAATTGTGCCATCTGGATGGGCTGGGAGCTCAGCCCAAGTGATGCCTGCAATTCAGACTCATCTTCCATGACACAGTCATTTTCTGACCAAATGCTGCCTTTATGGCTTTACAAATTCAAGTCTAAAAAACTGTAAAACTTATAGCAGCATCTAAAGAAAAAAAATCCTTTGCTCAATGAAGTACAGTTGACTTTCCACCTTCATGGGTTCCGAATTCATGAATTCAACCAACTGCAGATCAAATATATTTGTAAAAAAAAAACTTCCACAGTTATAAAAAGAAAAACTTAAATTTGCCCTGTTTCAAGTGATGTGTAGCCACTGTATTTAACTACTATAAGTGATCTAGAGATGATTTAAAGTAAAGAGAGAGGATGACCATAGGTTATATGCAAATAATAAACCATTTTATATCAGGGACGTGGGCATCTGAGGATTCTGGTATCTGTGTGTGTGTGGTGGGGTGGGACATTGACCAACAGCCGTAGCTGGAGTGGAAAATTTCCATAGGAAAAGATTAAACTTTTGGATGTAATATTGTTGTTTTCTTAGCTCTCTCCTCTTATAAACCTCTTATATTTATTGTGATTTCTGAAAATTTTTTAAAATGTCAATTCCAGGAAATATCTGACAGGATCCATTAGAAAATCATTCACTTTAGACTTTATATTTTTTCATATAAAAAACGCTACTCACTCTGACCTCACTCACTCCCTTCCTGTTATGGATTAAATTCTGTCATTATTTTCAATAAAATCTCCATTTCCTCAGGATTTAACCTCAACCATAAAATATACCCCTGGGGCAAAAAAGTGGGAAAATTTTCCAAGAAAGACATTAGAATATTTATATAACTAAAAAAGTTCTCTTTGGAAGAAAAGATTTGCATATACAAAGATGTAACTGATGCGAAAATTATTTGGTTGAATGTTCTCTTTGATGATAGCCCAACATAGCCAATAATGCTCAAGCTAATCAAACGTTTGTTTGTGTTGTTTTCCTAGAGGAGCTATTTGGTACTTTTTTTTTAAAAAAGGTAGAATGTTCCTGTCTTTGATATAGTGTTAAATCTAAATGAATTTAGACAAAATCTAACAGTACTTGAATGAAACCAAATGGATAAGTAGCAGTAAATGAGGTTCCAAAAGAGAGCCTGTAATTCCAGAAATAATTGTGAATTAATTCATGCAAGGGTCTTTTATTCATAACTTGCTGCATGGGTACAGAATGCTAACCCAAAGCAGGCACTGTATAAAAAATCACACACACACACACACACACACACACACACAGACACACACCCCTATTCAGATCTGCTCAAGAAACAAATGGAGTTAATTAATGCTAGTTTATTATTTTTATTCTTGAAAGCATTATTTATATTAGCACTGTACAGAGAAAGTAATAACAGTGGCTAGAGAAACGTTGATGATGATGATGATGATGATGATGAAAAAGAAGAAAGAACCAAGGTTCCAACTGTGGCAAGTAATACACATCTCAATTAACACCCTCTGCATGTGTGTGGCTTTAACCAAGTTAGGTCTCCCATGATTGCACTTCGATTTTCTTAAAGTTTTCGCTTAAATGGTGGGTGTGTGTAAAAGATGAGAAACACTTTATTAGCTAAAGAGTAAAGATAAAGGAACTTGAACATCTACAAAATGATAACCTAATAGAGAACTGATATAGCTACCTCTGGATACCTTTAATTCCCTTTAAAAAGTTGCATCTTTTGAAAGATCTTTTTCTAAACAAATCTCAAAAAGACTAGGATGAACAGAATGTTACAGTCAAACTTCCGGTACTCAGAATGTGCAGACCATTAAAAGGTCTTGTAACATGTATCCCCTGTTCATTCTAGATCCAAGAGTTTATTGGTCAGCACCACATGCAAAAACCAGGAAGGAAAGATTTATCTGGAGAAAAGTAGAACACAACAGCATATAAATAAATAAAAGTAACAAAAATACAAACAGCAATAACTGTAATTGAATAAAGATGTATGTATTTACCCCAGGGTGAAAAGTAGAACACACAGAGGTTTGAGAGGGTGATGGAGAGGTGGGAGATAATAACATATAGATCAGGATAAATAAATAAGGGAAAATTCCAACATTCATGTATTTATTCTGCTTTTTTTGGTACACCCTCTTCCCTGAACCTAAAACCTAAGTGTCTGAGCATGAGTTACATAATTATTTTCCTAAATTAAACTTAGGTAGAAATTTTATAAAAACAAAAACAAAAGCAGGACAGGTGCAGTGGCTCATGCCTATAATTCCTGCACTTTGAGAGGCTGAGGCAGGAGGATCACTTGAACCCAGGAGTTTGAGACCAGCCTGGGAAACACAGTGAGACAGTTTCTACATTAAATTTTTAAAAAATTAGCCAGACATGGTGGCATGCGTCTTTTGTCCTAGTTACTCTGGAAACTGAGGTGGAAGGATTGCTTGAACCCAGGAGTTCAATGCTGCAGTGAGCCATGATCATGCCACTGCATGCCAGCCTGGGCAACAGAGAGATACCCTGTCTCTAAACAAAGAACCCAAATAAGAGCAATGACAAACAACTGCTTCCATCTCTGGAAATGGAAAGATAATTTTAAGAGAACTCTGAGTGTGCAGTACTCTACCTCTTATTGAGCAGAGAATGGATTCAGAGTTAGCAAGAAAAAATATAGAAGAAAATAGAAATTAGGATAAAAAGAAAAATGTTCACTGTTTATCAGCCACTCTGCAACTGGAGAAGGTATTCATATAGGTTTGGGTTTGAATCCTGGATCTGCTCTCCCATATGTTAGCTGTGTGATCCTGGACAAGTTATTTAACTTCTATATGTCTCACTTCTATCATTTGTTTATCTGGGACAATTACAGTACATTGTATCTACCTTATAGATTGTTGGGAGCTTTAAATTACTAAAATATATGTAAAATCCTTTGGGAAGAGCATGGTACACAGTAGGGGTGCAATGACTGGCAGGTATCAGCATACATTCCCTGTGCTGAGGTGAGGAGAGGAGAGTATGGCTGAAACCTAAATAACTTTAACAGTATTTAAAACTGGAGGTTTGACTAATTTCTTTGGTACAATCATATGCATGGGATTCAATGAAATAAACATTGATTGGGCCCCTTACTTACCTCTACTGCCCTGTAAATGGGGTGATACATTTGCCTTTTCATATCCTAGCTGGATTTATCCCATAAACATAACCAAATGAGAAAAGACACTTGCCCAGTCCTCAGCAAGGCCCAAAGCTCAAGGACTTTCTATTTCCTGAAAATAACCTTTTTTTTTTTTCCCAAAAAAAAGGCAAGTCCATTGTCTGTGAAATTCTATCACAACTGACACATTAGAGCAATCAAATCCTGCTCACTATCTATCAGATTGACAATAATGTTAAAGTAACTTGTCTCAGCTCAGAAAACGCTTTGAAAGTCTATCTCACACTAATGATCAAAAACTGTTCTGGTGAATGCTCTTTTTCAATAACAAAGCTGATCAGAAACTCAAAACAGACAAGTAAAATCTAAGTCATCTCACAAATCTCACTAAAATGAGTACTGACATGGACATATTTCCTAGTCTTGACTACACAGATAATTCTGAAATAGTTGAAAATGAAAAATCCATTAGATGTGGCTTTAAAGTAAGTTTTATAACGGTAAAAATTGCCTTTGTTCTCAAAAGGGATCAGGGACAAAGGGGAGTCTAGTAATGGGAAGCAGGGGTTTTCTTCCCATAAATCAACTTCATGAGGACAGGGTCTCTGTCTGTCCTATCTCCACTAGAGCCCCAGTACTTAAAATAGTGTCTGGTTTAAAGCAGGTTCTTGAAAAACGATTACTGATTGCCCAGGCATGGTGGCACATGTCTGTAGATCCAGTTACCTGGAAGGCCGAGATGGGAGGACTACTTGAGCCCAGGAGTTCAAGGCTGCAGTGAGCTACAATTGTACCACTGCATTCTAGCCTGGATCCCACAGTGAGACCCTATCTCTAAAAAATAAAAAAGAAAGAAAGGAAAAATTTACTGAGCGATTTGAAGGAAGAAAGTAAAAAGACTTGCCTATTGTCTCATGAACTGTTGAAGGGATCGGGAGAAAGTTTCTGAGGGTAAACTGTGATATGGCAAAATCACCTGGAAAATCTCTCACATTCAAACTGCTGCAAACGCTCAGTTATAAAAGCTAATAACCTCAAAAACATGTCTGATAAAAGAAGCCAGACATAATAAAGTCATATATTGTATGATTCCATTAATATAAAATATCCAGAATAGGTATATCTGTAGAGATGAATGAGACTGGTAGTTGCCAGGGTCTGGGGGTGGGCAAGGAGGAATGGGACGCAACGGCTTAACAGGCATGGGGTTTCCTTTTGGAGTGATGATAATGTTTGGAAGTAGAAGTGGTAGTTGTACCACATTGTGAATGTACCAAATGCCACAGAGCTGCTCACTTTCAAATGATTAACTTTATGTGAATTAAGGGGACAGCCACTGAATAAACAAAAAGATAATCATTTGTAACCTTAGAGAGGACAGGTGCTAGAGGCCAGTGCACGAGGAAACAAGTACAGGATGTGCTGGAAAGTAGCCTGAAAAAGTCCCAGTTCTCTGGTAAAATTTCACTTGCAATTAGGAGTGTGGCCCTACCAGGTGCTGTTCACCACCTTGCTTGTCCTAGCACCAGTCTTGGAAGGAAAACAGAAGTGGAGAAATTCACAGAGGTCATAGAATGTACAGGAAACTCTTCAACTGTTCTAACACCTCTACCCTCAAAGTACAGTACCCATCTCAACTCTACCTAACACCCCCACCCCGAAAAAACATTCTTTTTAACATTTTTGAATTCGATTTTGTGTGTGAAGAATAAGTTGCAAAGACCTTGGATGTTCTATAAAGACAGGGTGATTGTCAAGTTGTAGAAAGGAATTCCAAGAAGAAAGAATGATACAAAATAATAATAATAATAATAATAATAATAAGCATTTCTTTTCTTCCCTCTCTTACTGTAACTTCAGTTTCACTGGAGGGGCCACTCCACAGAAGAGCTATTTTGATTAAGAAGGAAAAAATGCTCATTATCATTGGTTGTTAGAGAAATGCAAATCAAAACCACATTGAGATACCATCTCACGCCAGTTAGAATGGTGATCATTAAAAAACCTGGAGACAACAGATGCTGGAGAGGATGTGGAGAAATAGGAATACTTTTATTCTGTTGGTGGGAGTGTAAATTAGTTCAACCATTGTGGAAGACAGTATGGCCATTCTTCAAGGATCTAGAAATGGAAATTCCATGTGACCCAGCAATCCCATTACTGGATATATATCCAAAGGATTATAAATCATTCTATTATAAAGACACATGCACACATATGTTCATTGCAGCACTGTTTACAATAGCAAAGACCTAGAACCAACCCAAATGCCCACTGATGATAGACTGGACAAGGAAAACGTGGCACATACACACCATGGAATACTAATGCAGCCATAAAAAATGATGAGTTTGTGTCCTTTGTAGGGATATGGATGAATCTGGAAACCATCATTCTCAGCAGACTAACACAAGAACAGAAAATCAAACACCACATGTTCCTACTCATAGCTAGGTGCTGAACAATGAGAACACATGGACACAGAGAGGGAGCATCACACACTAGGGTCTGTTGGGGGGGCAGATGGGGAGGGACAGCAAGGGTGTGGAGGTTGGGGAGAGATAACATGGGAAGAAATGCCAGATATAGGTGATGGGGGGGATGGAGGTAGCAAACCACCTTGCCATGTATGTACCTATGCAACATGTATGATCTGCACATGTATCTGCATGATCTGCACATATATCCCAGAACCTAAAGTACAATAATAAAAAAAAGCTATGGTATAATAGGAAATATATTCGGTCTTTGTCCCAGGTCTCTGGCACAGAGCCCCTAAAGCCCTTGGAATTTCCTAAGTGATAGAATATCTGTTGTTATTCATAATAGCCCCTTTAGATCACACCTGAGTTTATGCTAATGAGAAAATTTAGGGTAGGGTCCTGAGATAGCCTCAGGTTGGGGGTTGTCACCAGAAAGACAAAGTGATTAGAGGGCTGGAACTTTCAGTTCCACCTAAGGACCTCTGGGAAGGAGAGCAGTAGAGCTAGAAATGAAAACTGTAACTACTGTAGAACAAAGAGATTTGATGAGCTTTCAGGCTGCAGAACACCTAGAGATGCTAGGTGGTTAGTGTACCTGGAGAAACATGAAAACTCTGCCCATGCCCTTACCCTGTGCATTTCTTTTACATCTGGCTGTTCCTGGGCTGTATCTTTAAATAAACTGGTAATGTTAGTAAAGTGTTTCTTTAAGCTCTTTGAGCAATTCTAGCAAATTATAGCTAGAAGAACCTAAGGAGGGGTTGTCGGGATTTATAGCCTGTGGGTCAGAAGGATAGGAACTTGCGTGACTGGCATCTGAAGTGAAGGCAGTCTTGTGGGACTGAGCCCTTTCACATGTGGGATCTTATACTAACTCCAGACAGATAGTGTCAAAGTTGAATTAAATAGTAAGACACCCAGCTCATGTCTGGAGAGTAGACAGTTGCTTGGTGTAAAAACAACCCACACATTTGCTGTCACAGTGTGTGCATGGAATCTTTTAAGTGTGTATAGAGAGACTTTTAATAGAGAAGCAATATATTTGTGCCAATAAATTAAAGAATTAGATACTGTCATAATTTCTAAATAATTCTCAAATGCAATAACTTCAGTGTTGATAGCATTATAGGTAGGTGGCAACAGAGGAATGCCTTGCATCAAGCTATGTTTTTCTTAAACAAGTTAATTCTTGTGCAAATCATTATTCATAGTTGTTAAGTATCTACTGTAGAAAAAAGTTACTTTTCCACCCAACTCTGAATGTTTTACTAGAAGTAACTAGAAAAATAATCTATTTTTCACACTGGCAAATAAATTATTTTGACTGTTGCTTTACATGTGAACATACTGAATTTTTTTTACACTCAGAAGAAACTGAATAGGAAAATTGTTTTATTTTTTTCTTCTCAGTCTTTATATTCTGTGTTTCCCTGGAATTTCTCCCCAGAGTTTCAAGAAAGCACCTAAATTTAGGATTGTTTAAAAATGAATTTTTAAAAAATATAGGAAGAATTTTTCAAATAAAAATTTCTTACCTCTTTAGTATTACATAGAACTGAAACAAATAAAAAGAAAGTTCAAGAGAAAAATAACATCAACGAAGTTGTAAAAATCCCAACTACAATGAAATGGTGGCATTTTCTTCATTCCACCACATGATTAATCTGTTTGAATAACAATGACAGAGCACATGGAAAGTTGCATACATTCTTTTCTCCCAGTGATACATCTTGTTCCATTTTTTTTCCCTGACATTGCTCAGAAATTGACGTAAAATGTGAGTTTTGTACCCCTGGATATAATTTTTGCCTCACTTTTGCCTTAGGGAAAAGTATACCCTTCTTCCTCCTTTATGATAATGACCTTACATTAATAAAAACTTACATTTTTTAAAACCTATAATGCATATTGGTAGAAGAGAGGAGGTGAATAGTCATGAAAACAAGTGAAATTTTCTAACATATGAACTTTTCTGTGAGATAGACTTAAGGTCCTAACTTTCAGACTCAGTTTCAAGAACATAAGATTCTTGGCATGATACTGAGGTAGTTGAATGTACAAAAAGAGCTTTGCCAGCATGTGGGTTTACCTGAAAAGCCTTATATCAAATAACAGAGTTCACTCATGTGCCCTTTACAGTTCTGATATAAGGCTTTTCAAGTAAAAAAGCAACTGTCCACTCTCCAGACATGAGCTGGGTATCTTACTATTTAATACAACTTTGACACTATCTATCTGGAGTTAGTATCAGATCCCATACATGAGAGGGTTCAGTCTCACAAGACTGCCTTCACTTCAGATGCCAATCATGCATGTCCTCAACCTTCTGACCCACAGTTATAGTTGTAAGCAAACCATGGGTACATATTTTATTTCTTGAGAGCATTTGGTGTCTTCTTTTTCAATGAGGGACACATTAGGAGCCAACACTATAACATTACTGTTCTTGTTTGCTCCTCTCAGATAAATAGAGTATGATTTTTGTTTTTGTTTTTGTTTCTTGCCTCAGACAAGCTGAGGCAAGAATAGAGAAAAAAGGGTAAAAAGGAATGAACAAAGTCTCCAAGAAATGTGGGACTACATGAAAAGGCCTAATCTATGTTGGATAGGTGTACCTGAATGCGACGAAGAGAATGAATCCAAGCTGGAAAATACTCTTCAGGATATTATTGCTCTGTCACCCAGACTGGGGTGCTCACTGAAACCTCCACCTCCCGGGTTCAAGTGATTCTACTGCCTCAGCATCCCAAGTAGCTGAGAATACACGTGTGTGCCACCACGCCTGGCTGATTTTTTATATCTTTAGTAGAGACAGGGTTTCACCATGTTAGCAAGGCTGGTCTCAAACTCCTGACCTCCTAATCCACCCGCCTCACCTCCCAAAGTGCTGGGATTACAGGTGTGACCCACCGTGCTCCGATTTTTGTTGTTTGTTGTTGTTTTTTTAATAATTGGACGATTATAACTTATCATTCAAAGAAAAAAATAATAAAATGTTGGTCAGTTTGGATTAGCAAATTAACAATGACCAAAAATGGCACACATTACTTTAGTTTCTTTTTCATCTTAACTAATCCAGTCAAGGAAATTGTCTTGCTTTCCTCATACTTATCATCTGATTAGTCCAGGGTTTAAGCTAATTAATAGGCAGTTCAGTTATGATTCATTTTCTTAAGGTGGTTTAACCTTTGTTCTACATCTGATTTTATCTCATTTAACATAAAGATAACTGTTTTTAGACTCAGGGGAGACCAAAAAGTCTCAGAATTGCTAGAACACCTCTGTCGAGTTCCTTCCATAAGCATGGCTGGGAAGTTCACGGGTTATGCTTGATGCTAGAAAGGTTGCTTGAAATTTCAGGATGAATTTTTCTAGAAGGCAATACACGTTTTTGAAGTAAGTTTCCAAGAGATTTTTTTTTCCCATTTATTTATTTTATTGCATTTTAGGTTTTGGGGTACATGTGAAGAACATGCAAAATTGTTGCATAGGAACACACGTGGCAGTGTGATTTGCTGCCTTCCTCCCCATCCAAGAGATTTTATACTCTGATTCCTATATAGGCTCCCTTGGGGGATTTTCTTTTTACGATCTCAAGGGAAGCACCCGTAGGATCCTAAGATCCAATTAAATTTAAGAACTAAATCTTGACTGGAATAGAAGTTCTCATCCTGAGCTCTTACACAGGCTTTCAAGAGTTTTAAATGTCAGGACCTTAATTCAAATTGTAGCCCAAATCAAAGATTCCCAAATCAAAGAAATGTATATTTCAGACTAGAGACAAATAATTTCATAATGTGAATTCATTTTGTAAATTTTTTTTAAAAAAGGAGCATTAGGGAATTGGGGTCACTTTAATCCCCTAAAAGCCTTTGCAAAAAATAACCAAAGTAACTACAAGTCCCAAACTCTAGGATATGGGTCCTTGAGCTAGCAACTAAGAGGCTATGACTGAGTTTATAGTACAGAGATGTAAGACACTGGCCTACTAGTGAAACTAATTACCTGGGCCCTGCCTGCTGAATTTACCTCTCTAGGCACTGGACAATGGTAGCATTTGTGAATATCTCTGCTCTCCTTGCATTCAGTGCAGAGTGCAGGATACTCTGCACTACATAAAGCTTGGATGCTGTCTTCTCTTAATAAATAGCAAGTAATCAGGCAAATAAAATACCAGGTAACCTCTGCCTTTTTCCAAATCAACAATATTTCTTAAAGGCCTATTCTGCAAGACATTTTCCTGGCAAATGTCATAGCTGTGATTACTGAGCATAAGAAACACTTAGATAAATGGAGATCCTTTATGTTTACCTGCAGATAGTTTCCATCCTAAGCTGACAAAGACTTTTTTTTTTCTCTAAAATTGAAGTTCCCCCTATCCAACCCCACCAAATTAATCATTTTCCTTCGTTATTTGGTAAAGCCACTAGATGAGCTGTGTGTGACTCCATAAACTTTAGGAACTCATTTATTATGTTGCCTGATCAGACCTTGCATTTATTTACACAGTGTACCCATAAAACCGAGCTTTCATTAGTGCTGGGGAGGAACAGCCCTGCTCCTTTTTCTGGGGAAGGTGAAGCTGGAGAAGATAATTAACCATGAAACAATAAGGAGGCTTGCTGGGTAAGCAGTAGTGTGAAAACAGTTACTCCTCACAAAAGAGGGGAAATTAGCTTGCTGGATAAAAAAGGAAGTGTCAGATTGAAGACTGAAAGGCCTGCCAACAGAAGTAGATAGCTCTATGCATCATTAATGAAATTTTTTAACACTTAAACGCCACAGCTGTCCATATTTAAATGCATGTAAATGCCATGTGTTTCCAGAGATTAATATGCATGTTGAAATATTTCTTTCCCTTAAACTTCTAGCTGTTGTATCTGTCTATTTTATTTCACCTACTTTCTTTCTAAGAATAAAAATGCACCAGCATTCTCAGCTTTATGTCGTCATTTCCAAAGCCCATGTACACTGAGCATCTTAGAGATGGGCAGCGTGCTCATTATATTTTAACAAACACATTATTTTACATTCATAATACCAATATTTTAGTAAACAAAAAGTTTGTTTTGATTTTGCTGCTTCACAGAGTGAAGACTTATGATGTGCGTTTCCTTTCAAAACTTCCTCCTAGAGCATTAGTGCTCCCTGAAGCAGCCCCATTTTGGCAGAAATTCAGTTCTGTGCAGTGCCAAAAGAAATAGAATAAACAAACACTGCTCCATGCAGCTGGTGAGATAATTTACATATTACTGCACACCAAACATGAAGACCTGAATATGGATTAGAGCTACGGTGATGACACAAATGTCATATAGATAAAGAGAAACAAAATTCAACACATCGTTGTTTATTTTACCACTGCTACTGTATGAGTGCTGCTCAGAAAGAAAAAAAAATGGAGGAATTGCTTTTTGAAAATTGGACTCCCTTCCATATTTGAAGTGGGTTCTTTCAGACCATAAAACAAGAAGAGAAAGGAGAAAAAGCATGGATTATTTTGGATCTCTTAATATTCTCTGCTTTTGCTTTGCGAGTTAAAACAATTTTAATGTGCATCAGTTTGGATAAGGTGAGTTAGTAATCTTACAGGAATAACAATAGCCTTTAAAATACAAAAACACCTGAATTCTTACCTAGCATTTTCTCCACCCTTGATAACTTCAGGTGAACACTGAGCTCTTTAACTGAGAATGAGGTCGTTGGTTAGGGAGGTGGAATAGGCAATTTGGGCCCATAAAATTTCCTTCAGGAAACACCATCCAGTAGACAGGAGTTGTCTTAGAGTGCTAGCTAAAGTGTCTTCTCTCTTCATCCCTGCATGTGCAGATTTATGCAAATCAACTGACCCTTTCTGACCTCAGCTAGATGTACAGGTGTTCTCGGAAAGAAGGGATATCTCTCTGGATATTTATTGCTGTAACTCCTTTTCTAATTCTTGGGGGTGACAAGTTAAGAAAATAACATAAATAATAAGGATGATGATAGGGTGAGGCATAAAGAGAATGTGAGATGCTTTAGTCCACACCAAATTAAAAGTTCTTTAACCTGCTTTGGACAAAGTTGACTTTTCTATAAATGCAAAACTGTTCTTGAAATGTGGTTATTTGGGCAGCTACTAGACCTTTAATCATTATGACCACTCTTTCTTAAGTGTAAAAATGAAGGGGTAAGTCAGGATCATGTAGGTGAATCTAGTTATGTATCATTAAAGTATAATAGTTAAGAAATGTTCTTTAAAATTTAGGAAACAAACCACGTGAGAAGGTTCAAGGGAGTTGGCGTGATTTCACCAGGCGAGTAAAAGGCTACTTTTCTTCTACAGTATTTGAAAAGTTGTTGGACAAGAAAAGTTCGATATTTCTACAACTCAAAACTCAAGAAATGGAATGATATTACCACAAGAAAAAACAGGTAAGATACACAAGAAGAATCTGTTACTAAAAAGGCAATTTAATGCTCTCATAGAGTCTCATGAAACTTTGTGAAAAACTTATCACTAGACTTTTTTCAAAACAGAATAGACAACAATGTATTTAGGATAACTTCACACACACACATACACATATATACATACACACACACACGCACACACACACACGTGTTTTTTCTTTGAGATGTGGTCTCGCTCTGCTGCCCAGGCTTGGAGTGCAGTGGGGCCACCTTGGCTCACCACAACCTCTGACTTCTAGGTTCAAGCGAGTCTCCCACCTCAGCCTCCCAAGTAGCTGGGGTTACAGGTGTGGGCAACCATGCCCAGCCAATAAATATTTTTTGAATAATGAATGAATACAAAAATATGGTTTCTACTGCTCTTACCCCAATCTCTCAAAATTTAATCTTAAGCTCCTTTAAAGATTTCTCTGGTAACCCTGACCTCAGTGATTTCCAGCTTACTTGATTCTTACACTAGAGATAGAATCATATAATTTAGCACTTGCATTCATTTATTCATTCAACAAACGTTCACTGAGTTTTTTTTGTGTGTGTAGGGGGACAGGGTTTTGCTCTGTTTCCCAGACTGGAGTGTAGTGGCACAATCTTGGCTCACTGCATCCTCTGCCTCCCGGGCTCAAGCAATCCTCCCACCTCAGCCTTCTGAGTAGCTGGGACCACAGACATCCACACCAGTGACCCCGGTTAATTTTTATATTTTTAGTAGAGAATGAGTTTTGCCATTTGGCTAAGGCTGGTCTCTAATTCCTGGCCTCGAGCAATCCACCTGCCTCGGCCTCCCAAAGTGCTGGAATTACAGGTGTGAGCCATTGCCCTGGGCCTCACTGAATATTTATAACATAGCACTGCCCAAGCTCTGAGCAGATATAAAGGTGAATCAAGCAGACTCACCTCTCAAGTATCTTATAGTTTTGTATTTAGTTTTGTAATTGGTGCTGTCATTTTCATCCCAGGCATAGTTTGGAACAATTATTGTCTCATCTATGTCAATATTATCTTGCAAATTCCTTGAGTGTGAAGCTCATGTCTGGGTCTATTTCTGTGTAGGCAAATCCCAGAACAATGCTGAGCATATAGCAGGTACTCAAATGGTACTTCTTGATTATCTGCCTGCAGGTTCAGTTCCTTCCAATCCATGGAAACATACAACAAACCATCCTTGCAAATAGATTAAATATTTAGAATCCAATACTTGCATAATCAGCAGT
The DNA here is from genome assembly GCF_009761245.1 of Sapajus apella. NCBI lineage: Eukaryota > Metazoa > Chordata > Mammalia > Primates > Cebidae > Sapajus > Sapajus apella. The sequence continues at coordinate 10,129,422 of NW_022436990.1, forward strand.
GATACATTAATAGTACTAAGGCTATGGGAAGAATAATCAATACTAAAATAGCTTTCAGACCTTGGGCCTATGGGTTTGCTTATACTATACTATTTTGCACTGCGACTCTCCTGTGTGCAATAATTAGCTTTTTCAATATTGATATTTCAATGTTAACTCCCTAGATGACTAAACATACCATCATTTTTTTTTATATTCTGCAAAGTTACCCATTTATAAGTTAAAAATTCAGAAACACAATTCGAGGGAAACAACAGACCTAAAATATTAGGCCTAAATAAAAAAGAAAATTAGAGTAAATCTGATTTTCCTATAGTGGGATAAGAAAATTATTTGACCCCAGTGGCATTTCCACGTAAATGTTTTCTCTTCAATCAAAATTTGAATGTGACCACTGCTTCATGATCAGGGGTGATACTGAGGCTTAATATCTATTATTTCTAAACCAATGCTTCTCAACCTTTTTCAAATCATAACACATAGAAAATGCTACTATACATTTGCGTAATGGGAAGGAAGGCAGTTGCTCACTACAGAAGGCAAATAGCCTATAGTTCTTCCAGGTCTCCCCTTCCCCACCCATCTCTCTGTCTTACATGCAGGATAACGATTTCAATATCTTAGCCCACATCTAAATGATCCATGGCTGGGAAACTCTGTATAAGATAAGTAGAGGATTCTTTGGTTGGTAAAACCACGAATATATGAGAAGATGAAGGGGTAGTTCAATGAAGGCTAAATAGATGACAGACTGTGATAGCAAGAAAAACTAAAGTAGACAAAAGCAAGTTATTACAACTTTTCAGACTTCATTCATTCAATGAATATTTAACATATTTATTAAATACCAGGCATTGAGTAAAATAGATATGAACTGAGGTCAGATTAGAACTTGTGATAAAATACAAGAGATAGATTTGATCTATTCTAGGAGGCCAGGTAAATTTTGCACGAGGAAGTGGCTTTGAGCTGGGATAATAAGAATTTTCTTGGAAGAAACTCAAGGTATGGGTGGGTGATGAAGGAAGAAGGCTCTAGGCAGGAGGGAGCATGTTGCATTTGAGGGCCTGACAGCAGGTAGAGGGTCTGGTCGGCAATGAGAAAGGATATGCTCCTGAAGAAGGCAAGATGGGATGATCAGATTGTGTTTTTAAAAGATTACATAGGCTTCAGTGTAGAAAACAGCTGGAAGTGGATAAAAGTTGATATGGGGAAGGCAATATTACAGAGTACAGGTAAGTGGCACAGTTACGTGGTACTGATAAGAAGAGGAAGAACAATAACTAACGTTTATTCGATACTTTCTTTGTGCCAAGCAATAGCCTAAGCAAGATATTAACTCATTTATGAGAGATTCTGGTTGGTTGGGTTAAGGTGGTGATGCTGCAGTTGGAGAAAAGAAGATGGATTTATGAGCTCTTTAGAAAGTAAAACCAATCAGACCCATTAATGGACTAGATGGACTGATAATGAGTGAGGTGTCAAGGATGACCCATGATCTTGGGAAAGATTGAAGAGATTGTGCTGTCTTTCCTTGAGAGCCAGAATAATGGAGAAGAATCAGTTTGTCAAGGAAGATTGGGAGTTTTATTTTTGACAAACTGAGTTTGAAATGCCTTTAGGAAATCTCAGTAGAGCTGTGGAGCTGTATGTATGTGTTTAGAGCTCAGATGAGCTGTTCTTGAAGTTATGGGCATGGGTGAGATTGCCTAGAGAGAAAGAATAGAATGAAAAGAGCATCTAGACTTTGAAAGCTTGGTAGAGAAAGATGAACAGAGAAAATGGAAAGATCAATGTAAACAAGAGAAATCAGAGATTTGACCTCTAAGAAGTATCTACAAAAAAAATAATAATAATAAGAGTAGTCAGAGAGAAATTTGGGAAGAGGAGGTATTTGAGTTGGTCTCTGGGGGTCTGGTAGGATTTTTAGGAGAACTTTTCTTCTATAAAATAATGCATTTTTAAATTCTGTAGGAATTTTTTTTAATTTAGCAAAATATAAAGGAGAAAATAAAAATCATTCTTTATAAGCCAGAGATAACACCTGTAAATATTTGATGCCTCATTATGCATACATGACATGATCAGCATTACATGCATACCCTGCTTTTCATTCTTTGTGCATCACAAATATTTCTCTGTGTGTGTTCTTTTTCTTTATAGAGATGAGGTTTCACCACGTTGGCCAGGCTGGTCTCGAACTCCTAACCTCAGGTGATACGATCACCTTGGCCTCCCAAAGTGCTGGGATTAAAGGCATGATCCACCATGCCTTGCCACAATAGTTCTTAATTCATAACATATTTCTTTAAAAACATTTTTTTTAAAGACAGAGTCTCACTCTGTTGCCCAGGATGGAGTGCAGTGGCACAATTTTGGCTCACAGCAGCCTCTGTCTCCTGGGTTCAAGCAATTTTCCTGCCTCAGCCTCCTGAGTATTTGGGATTACAGGCATGCACCACCATGCCTGGTTAATTTTTGTATTTTTGTAGAAATGGGGTTTCACCATATTGGCCAGGCTAGTCTTGAACTCCTGACCTCAAGTGATCTGCCCGTCTCATCCTCCCAAAGTGCTGGAATTAGAGGTATGAGCCACTGTGCCTAGTCTTCATAAAATATTTCTAAGAAATATGATTTTTAAGGATGTAAAATACTTTTAAAGGCTTACTTAAAACCCATATTGTTAGAAATTCATATTATTTCCATTTTTTTTGGGGTTTTGTAAATAAAGCATAATGGATAACTTTATATGCATTGCTCAGTTTATTTTCTGAGGGTAAATTTAATAAAAATAAATACTAGGCCAAAGGGTGTGAACACTTTTCAGGATACTGATAAATAGCTAAAGATTATGTGAGTTTGCAACCAATTCTCACCTCTCTAACACTGAAATCTGTCTTTAATTTTCCCTCTTTTTGATGAGTAAAAAAATAGCAAATGACAAACTGCTACTTTGCATTTCTTTCACTATTATTTGGATTGGATGTTTATTTACAGGTTTAGTAACCATTTATATTTATTACTTTGTGAATCACTTGGTCATATCTTTTGCCCATTTCTGGGATACTTAGAACCAACTGGATCGCTAGGCAAAAGATTTATATAGTCATAGTGGGACTAGACCATGGAGTTTTGGAGGGATATGAACTTTGATTTACAAGCAAAATGAAACTAAAACATATCCTTGCTGAGTGGTATAAAATAATTACAATAAATAAAAAATTCCCAAACTGAAATGCAAGAAAAAAGTAATAAAAAAGAATAAAACATCCCAAGAACTGTGGGACAATTTCTAAAGATATAACATATGTATAATTGGAATACCAGAAAGTGAAGAAAGAATGGAGTAGAATATTTGAAGTGAAATGGTTGACAGTAATTAAAAACTAATGACAGACAAATCATAGAGCCAGGAAGCAGGATAAATACCAAAATATCTATAATTACACAAATCATACACAAATTGTAGAAAATGAAAGACAAAGAGAAAATCTGAAAAGATGTCAGAGCATAAAAAACTATCCATAGAGGAGCAAGGATAAGAATTACAGTGGGCTTCTCATCAGAAGTCATTCAAGCAAGAAGAGAGTAAAGTAAAATATTTAAAGTGTTTTAAGAAAAAAATTGCCAACCTACAATTCCAAATCTAGAAAATTCTCCTTTAAAAGTGAAGGATAAATAAAGACTTTCTCAGACAAACAAAAACTTGGGTGAATTCATTGCTAGCAGAACTGCTCTGCAAGAAATATTAAAAATAGTTATTTAGGGATATGAAAATAATATAGGTAAGAAACCTGGATCAACATAAAGAAAATGCCTCAGAGAAGGAATAAATGAAGGAAAAATGAAATCTTTCAGTTTTCTTATTCTTAATTGATCTAAAAGAAAACTGTTTAATGTAATAGCAGTAACAGTGTACTGGGTGATCAGGCCATATATATAAATAAAATGAATGACAGGAATATTGCAAGAAATGGGAAGGTGAAATTGAGAATACCCTGTTTTAAGTTACCTGCACTATACATGTGAAGCAGTATAGCACTGTTTGAAGGTAAACTTGGATTTGTTTAAAATGTATACAGCAAACTCTAGGATAATCTCTAAAATTTTTTTTAAAAAGAAATATAATTGATACATTAAAAAAGGAAACAAAATGAAATGATATACTCATTTAAAATTACGAAAATCAGAAAAAGAGGGAAAAAAGAAACAAAGAACAAATGAAATGAATAAATATAGTTATGAATATGATAGATATTAATCCAACAATATTAATAATCACTTTAAATATGAAGGGTCTAAATAATACAATTAAAATATAGAGATTGTCAGAGTAGACAAAAGGATAAGACCCAACTATATGCTCTCTACACAAACTATTTATTTATTTATGAGACAGGGTGTCACTCTATTGCCCAGGCTGGCATGTAGCAGTACAATCATGGCTCACTGTAGCCTTGACTTCCTGGGCTCAAGTGATCCTCCCACCTCTGCCTGCTGAGTAGCTGGGACCACACACATGCACCACTATGCCCAGCTTTTTTTTTTTTTTTTTGCATAGATGGGTTTTTGCTATGTTGCCCAGGTTGGTCTCGAACTCCTGAGCTCAAGCAATCTGGCTGCTTTGGCCTTCCAAAATGCTGGGATTACAGGCATGAGCCACAGCACCTGATCCACAAACCCACTTTAAATACAAAGACTATGCTATGTTAAAAGTAAAGAGATGAAGAAAAAGATACCAGGCTAACACTAATCAAAAGGAAGCTAGAGTATTTCTATTAATTTCAGAAAAATCAGAATCAAAACAAGAAAAATTATCAGGGATAATGAAGGGAATGACACAATGAGTCAATTCTCTAAGAAGACATACAATTCTAAACATGTATGTACCTAACAATGGAACATATCAAAATATGTGAAGCAAAAATGGAAAGAACTGCAATGAGAAACAGAACATCCATTATTATTGCTGAATATTTCTTTTTTCTTTTTTTTGAGAGAGGGTCTCACTCTGCTACCCATGCTGGACTGCAATGGGGGGATCTCAGCTCACTGCAACCTCTGCCTCCTAGGCTCAAGCAGTCCTCCCACCTCAGCCTTCTGAGTAGCTGGGACTACAGGTGTGCACCACCATGCCTGGCAAATTTTTTTGGGTGTATATATATATATATATATATATACACACACACACACATATACATATATATTTATATGTAATACATACACATATATATTGATATATGTGTATGTATATACATATACACACATAAAAAAATATATATAGTGTATATACACACGCATTAAAATATATATATACACAATATATATATATTTTTGTGTGTGTGTATATATACACATATATTGTGTATATATTTTATGTGTGTATATATATACACATATATATTGCGTATACATATATA
>NW_022436990.1:10135241-10349078 GCF_009761245.1 Sapajus apella
GAGGTTTGCTCTTGTTGCCCAGGCTGGAGTACAATGGCATGATCTCGGCTCACTACAACCTCCACCTACTGTGTTCAAGTGATTCTCCTGCCTCAGACTCCAGAGTAACTGGGATTACAGGCATACACCACCACACCCGGCTAATTTTGTAGTTTTAGTAGAGATGGGGTTTCTCCATGTTGGTCAGACTAATCTCAAACTCCTGACCTCAGGTAATCTTCCTGTCTCTATCTCCCAAAGTGTTGGGATTACACGCCCAGCCCTATTGTTGGATATTTCAGCATTCCCCTTTTGGTAGGTGATAGATCAGGCAGGCAGAAAACTGAATGGCATTATCACTCAACTTGATTTAACTGACATTTATAAAATACTTCAACAACAGCAGAATACAAACATTTTTTTCAAGCCCATATTGAACATTCACCAAGACATACTGTAACCTGGGCCACAAAATACACTTTAACAAATTTAAAAGAATAGAAATCATATAATGAATGCTCTCAGACCATAATGAAATTAAACTAGAAATCATTAACAGAAAAGTAGATGAAAATTTCCCAAATATTGAGAAATAAACAATATATTACTAAATAACACGAGTTGAAGTCTTGATAAAAAATTTAAAATATTTTGAACTAAATAAAAATGAAAATATAACTTATCAAGATTGATGGGATACAACAAAAGTAGTGCTTAGAGGGAAACTTATAGCATTAAGTGCACATATTTGAAAAGAAGAGAAATTTAAAATCAATAATCCAATCTCCCATCTTCGGAAACTGAGAAAGAAAAGTAATTTAAGCCTAAAAGAAGCAGAAGAAAAAAAATATTAAAAATAAGAGCATAAAAGTCAATGAAATGGAAAACAAGAGAACAGCAGGGAAAATCAACTATATCAGCCAGTACTGAAAAGGATGTGTACAGAATTAATTCGACTGGTTTAGCTTTGGCCTACTCTTGCTGAAAAGGAGGAGAGCAAGGAGAATGGTGATGCCTACCATGAAATCCATCACTTAAGACAGGATTTCCTCCTCTATTCACTTCTTTGTCATTTGTTCCTAGGTTTACTAAGCAAAAATATATTCATTGCCTATGAACCCAGACAATGTATTATTTCTAGGCAGTTATAAATAAGACTTAGTTGCTACAATAACATAACTAAACTAATAATAGCAATTAACATTCATTGACTATGTGGCAGCAGCTGTTCAAAACACTTTTTACATATTAATTAATTTAAACCTCCCATTACCTATGAAATAGGTATTTTTTTTCTTCCAACTTTTATTTTAGGTTCAGAAAGTACATGTGGGTTTGTTACATTGGTAAATTGCATGTTGCAGGATTTTGGTGTACAGATTATTTCATCATTCAGGTAATAAGCACAGTACCTGATAGGTAGTTTTTAAATTCTATCCTCTTTCTACCCTCCACCCTCAGGTAGGCCCCAGTGTCCATTGTTTCCTTCTTGTGTCCTTGTGTACTCAATGTTTAGCTTCCACTTATAAGTAAGAATATTGTAGTATTTGGTTTTCTGGTCCTGTGTTAATCCACGTAGAATAATAGCCTCCAGCTCCTTCATGTTGCTGCAAAGGGCATTATCTCATTATTTTTTTTAAGGCTGCATAGTATTCTGTGGTATATATGTACCACATTTTCTTTATCCAGTCTATTGTTGATGGGCATTCAGGTTGATTCCATGTCTGCTATTGTGAATACTTCTGTGGTGAACACATATATGCATCTTTACAGTAGTATCATTTGGGAATATACCCAGTAAGCGGGATTGCTGGGTCAAATGGTAGCTCTGTTTTAAGTTCTTTGAGAAATCTCCAAACTGCTTTCCACAGTGGCTGAACTAACTTACATTCCCACCAGCAGTGTGTAAGCATTACCTTTTCTCTGCAACCTTGCCAGCATCTGTTATTTTTTGACTTTTTAAGAATAGCCATTCTGACTGGTGTGAGACGGCATCTCATTGTGGTTTTGATTTGCATTTCTCTAAAAGTTAATAATATTGAACATTTTTTTTTCATATGCTTGTTGGCTGCATACATGCCTTCTTTTGAGAAGTATCTGTTCATGTCCTTTTGCCCATTTTTTAAAGTGGGGTTGTTTGTTATTTTGTTCTTGATTTGTTTAAGTTCCTTCTAGATTCTTGATATTAGACCTTTGTCAGATGCATAGTTTGCAGATCTTTCCTCCAATTCTGTAGGTTGTTTGCTTTGATAGTTTTTTGTTTTTGTTTTTTTGTTTGTTTGTTTTGCCGTGCAGCATTGTAATTTAATTCGGTTCCATTTGTCAATTTTTGGTTTTAGTGTCTTAGTTATGTATCTTTGCAAAGACCTATGTCCAGAATGGCATTTATTATGCTTTCTTCTAGGGTTGTTCTTTTTTTCTTCAACTTTTAAGTTCACAGGTACATGTGCAGGATGTGCAGGTACCTACAAAGGTAAACATGTGCCATGGTAGTTTGCTGTACAGATCATCCCGTCACCTATGTATTAAGCCCTGCAACATTAGCTATTCATCCTGATGCTCTCTTTCTCACCTTACCACCCTCTGAAAGGCTCTAGTATGTGTTGCTTCCCCCACATGTGTCCATGTGTTCTCATCATTCAGCCATTCATTTCCCACTTGCAAGTGAGAATATGTAATGTTTGCTTTTCTGTTCCTGCATTAGTTTGCCAAGGATAACAGCTTTCAACTACAGCCATAGTATTCTATGGTATATACATACCATGTATTCTTTATCTAGTCTATCCCTGATGGGCATTAAGATTGATTCCATGTCTTTGCTACTGTGAATAGTGCTGCAATGAATATACACATGCATGTATCTTTACACATTCCTTTGGGTATACACCCAGTAATGGGATTGCTAGGTCAAATGGTATTTCTGCCTCTAGGTCTTTGAGGAATCGCCACACTGTCCTCCACAATGTTTGAAGTAATTTACACTCCCACCAACAGTGTAAAAGTGTTCCTTTTTCTCTGCAACCTCACCAGCATCTATTGTTTTTTGATTTTTAGTAATAGTCATCCTGACTGGCATGAGATGGTATCTTGTTGTGGTTTTGATTTGCATTTCTCTAATGATCAGTGATGTTGAGCTTTTTTCATGTTTGTTCACAACATGTATATCTTCTTTTGAGAAGTGTTCTTTGCTCACTTTGTAAGGGAGTTGTTTGATTTTTCTTGTAACTTTAAGTTCCTTATAGACTCTGGATATTAGACCTTTGTCAGATAGATAGATAGAAAAAATTTTCTCCCATTCTGTAGGTTGTCTGTTCATTCTGATGATAGTTTCTTTTGCTGTACAGAAGCTCTCTGGTTTAATTAGATCCCATTTGTGAATTTTTGCTTCAGTTGCAATTGCTTTCAGTGTTTTCATCATGAAATCATTACCCATGGTTATGTCCTGAATGGTATTGCCTAGATTTTCTTCTAGGGTTTTTATAGTTTTGGATTTTACATTTAAGTCTTTAATCCATCTTGAGTTAATTTTTGTACATGGTGTAAAAATGGGGTCCAGTTTCAATTTTTTGTGTATGGCTAGCCAGCTCTCCCAGCACCATTTACTAAACAGGGAGTCCTTTCCCCATTGCTTATTTTTGTCAAGTTTGTCTAAGATTAGATGGTTGCAGGTGTGAGGTCTTATTCCTGGGTTCTCTATTCTGTTCCATTTATCTATCTGTGTGTTCTTGTACCAGTACCATGCATGCTGTTTTGGTTACTGTAGCCTTGTAATATAGTTTGAAGTCAGGTAACATGATGCCTCCAGCTTTGTTCCATTTGCTTAGGATTGTCTTGGTTATTCAGTCTCTTTTTTTGGTTCCATATGAATTTTTAAATAGTTTTAATTCCAATTCTGTGAAGGATGTAAATAGTAGTTTAATGAGAATAGCATTGAATCTATAAATTACTTTGGGCAGCATGGCCATTTTCATGATATTGATTCTTCCTATCCATGAGCATGGAATGTTTCTCCATTTGTTTGTGTCCTCTCTGATTTCTTTGAGCAGTGGTTTGTAGATTTCCTTGAAGAGGTCTTTTACTACCCTTAGCTATATTCCTAGATATTTTATTCTTCTTGCAGTAATTTTGATGGGCAGTACATCCACGATTTGTCTATCTACTTGGCTGTTGTTGGTGTATAGAAATGCTAGCAATTTTTGTATCCTGAGACTTTGCTGAAGTTGCTTATCAGTTTATGGAGCTTTTGAGCTGAGATGATGGGCTTTACTAGACATAGGATCATGTCATTTAAAAACAAAGATAATTCGACTTCCTCTCTTCCTATTTGAATGCTTTTCTTTCTCTTGACTGACTGTGCTGGCCAGAACTTCCAGTACCATGTTGAATAGGAGTAGTGACAGAGGGCATCCTTGTATTGTGCTGGTTTTCAACAAGAATGCTTCCAGCTTTTGCCCATTCAGTATAATATTGATTTGTCATAAATGGCTCTAATTATTTTAAGGTACATTCCTTTAATCTGTAGTTTATTGACAGTTTTTAACATGAAGGTATGCTGAATTTTATCAAAGGCCTTTTCTGTATCTATTGAGATAATCATGTGGATTTTTGTCTTTAGTTCTGTTTATGTGATGAATCACATTTATTGATTTGCATATGTTGAACCAACCTTGCATCTTGGGGATGAAGCTGTCTTGATTGTATTGGATGCGTTTTTTGATGTGGGGCTGGCTTCAGTTTGCCAGTAGTTTATTGAGGATTTTTGCATCTATGTTCATTAAGGATATTGGTCTGAAGTTTTCTTTTTTTGTTGTATCTCTGACAGGTTTTGGTATCAGGATTATGCTGGCCTCATAGGATGAGTTAGGGAGAAGTCCCCTGTTTTAAATTTTTTTGGAATAGTTTCAGTAGAAATTGTACCAGCTCTTCTTTGTACCCTTGGTAGTATTCATCTGTGAATCCAACTGGTCCTGGGTTTTTTTTGGTTGGTGGGCTATTTATTACTGCCTCAATTTCAGAAATCATTATTGGTCTATTCAGTGATTCAATTTATTCCTGGTTCAGTCTTGTGAGGGAGCATGTGTCCAGGAGTTTATCCATTTCTTCTAGATTTCTAGTTTATTTGCATAAAGGTGTTTATAGTATTTTCTAATGATTGCATTTCTGTGGGGTCAGTGGTAATATGCCCCTTATCATTTCTGATTGTGTGTATTTGATTTTCTCTTTTCTTCTTTATTGGTTTAGCTAGTGGTCTATTTTATTAATTTTTTAAAAAAATTCGCTCCTGGATTCATTGATATTTTTGAAGGGGTTTTCATGTCTTTATCTCCTTCAGTTCAGCTCTGATCTTTGTCATTTCTTGTCTTCTGCTAGCTTTGAGGTTTGTTTTTTCTTGGTTCTCTAGTTCTTTCAGTTGAGATGTTAGATTATTACCTTGAGATCTTTCTACCTTTTTGATTTGGGCATTTAGTGCCAGAAATCTCCCTCTTAACACTGCTTTAGCATCCCAGAGATTCTGGTATGTTGTTGCTTTGTTCCCATTAGTTTCAAAGGATTTTTTGTTTGTTTGTTTAAGATACAGTCTCATTCTTTTGCCAAGACTGGAATGCAGCCACATAATCTCAACTCACTGCAACCTCTGCCTGCTGGGTTCAAGAGATTCTCATGCATCAGCCTCTTAAAGAGGATTACAGATATGCACCACCATGCACACTAATTTTTATATCTTTAGTAGAGATGCATTTTCACCATGTTGTCCAGGCTGGTCTGAACTCCTGGTCTCAAATGACCCTTCCACCTTGGCCTCCCAAAGTGCTGGTATTACAGCTGTGAGCCACTGTGCCCAGCTAGCAAATAACTTCTTGATTTTGGCCTTAATTTCATTATTTACCCCAAGAGTCATTCAGGTGCATGTTGTTCAATTTCCATGTAGTTGTGTGGTTTTGAGTGAATTTCTTAATTTGATTGTGCCGTGTTCTGATAGGCTGTTGTGATTTCAGTTCTTCTACATTTGCTGAGGAGTATTTTATCTCTGATCCTGTGATAAATTTCAGAGTAAGTGCCATATGGCAATGAGAAGAATGTATATTCTGTTATATTGGGGTGGAAAATTCCGTAGATATCTACAAGGTCCACTTGACCCAGAGCTGAGTTCAGGTCTTGAATATCCCTGCTAATTTTCTGTCTCAATGATCTGTCGAGTATTGTCAGTGGGATGTTAAACTCTCCCACTATTATTGTGTGGGAGTTTTTAAGTCTTTTTGTGGGTCTCCAAGATCTTGCTTTATGAATTTGGGTGCTTCCATATTGGGAGTATACATATTTAGGATAGCTTTTTATTTTTTAATTGAATTGAATCTTTTACCATTATGTAATGCCCTTCTTTGTCTTTTCAAATCTTTGTTGGTTTAAACTCTGTTTTGTCAGAAACTAGGATTGCAATCCTTGCTTTTTTCTGTTTTCCACTTGCTTGATAGATTTTCCTCTATCTCTTTATTTTGAGCCTATGTGTGTTTTTGCATATGAGATGGGTTTCTTGAAGACAGCATACTGATGAGTCTTGGCTCTGTATCCAGTTTGCCATTCTGTCTTTTAAATTGGGGCATTTAGCCCATTTACATTTAGGGTTAGTATTGTTATGTGTGAATTTGATCCTGTCATCATGCTGCTAGCTGGTTATTTTGCAGACTTGTTTATGTAGCTGCTTCCTAGTGTCACTGGTCTGTGTAATTCAGTGTGTTTTTGTGATGGCTGGTAACATTTTTTCCTTTCCATAGTTAATGCTTCTTTCAAGATCTTTTGCAAGAGAAGCCTGGTGGTGATGAATTCCCTCAGCATTTGCTTGTCTGAAAAGAATCTTATTTCTTCTTTGCTTATAAAGCTTAGTTTGGCCAGATATGAAATTCTGGCTTGAAAATTCTTTTCTTAAACCACATGATTATCTCAATAGATACACAAAAGGCCTTTGATAAAATTCAACACCACTTCATGTTAAAAACACTCAATAAACTAGGTAGTGATGGAACATATCTCAAAATAATAAGAGCTATTTATGACAAACCCATAGCCAATATCATGCTGAATGGACAAAAGCTGGAAGCATTCCCTTTGAAAATTGGCAGAAGACAAAGATGCCTTTTCTCACGATTCCTATTCAAAATAGTATTGGAAGTACTGGCCATGGCAATCAGGCAAGAGAAAGAAATAAAGTGTATTCTAATAGGAGGACAGGAAGTCAAATTGTCTCTGTTTGCAGATGGCATGATTGTATATTTAGAAAACCCCACTGTCTCAGCCCCAAAACTCCTTAAGCTGATAAGCAACTTCAGCAAAGTCTCAGGATACGAAATCAATGTGCAAAAATCACAAGCATCCCTATATCAATAATGTACAAACAGAGAGCCAAATCATGAGAGAAATCCCATTCACATCTGCTACAAAGAAAATAAAGTATCTAGGAATACAACTTACAAGGGATGTGAAGGACCTCTTAAGGAGAACTACAAACCACTGCTCAAGGAAATAAGAGAGGAAACAAACAAATGGAAAAACATTCCAAACTCATATATAGGAAAAATCAGTACTGTGTAAATGGACATACTGCCCAAAGTAATTTATAGATTCAATGCTATTCTCATCAAGCTGCCATTGAATTTCTTCACAGAACTAGAAAAAACTACTTTAAATTTCATCATGAACCAAAAAGAGCCTATAGAGCCCAGACAATCCTAAGCAAAAAGAACAAAGCTGGAGGCTTTGTGCTACCTGACTTCAAACTATACTACAAGGCTACAGTACCTAAAACAGCATGGCACTGGAACCAAAACAGATATATAGACCAATGGAACAGAAAAGAGACCTCAGAAAACAGCACACATTTATAACTATCTGATCTTTGACAAATCTGACAAAAACAAGCAATGGGGAAATGATTCCCTAGTTAATAAATGGTGCTGGGAAAACTGGCTAGCCATATGCAGAAAACTAAAACTAGACCTCTTCCTTACACCTTATACAAAAATTAACTCACGATGGATTAAATACTTAAACATAAAACCTAAAATGATAAAAACCCTAGAAGAAAACTGAGGCAATACCATTCAGGACATAGGTATGGGCAACAAAAAAGGCAACTGTAACAAAAGCCAAAATTGACAAATGGGATCTAATTAAACTAAGAGCTTCTACACAGCAAAAGAAATTATCATCAGAGTGAACAGGCAATCTACAGAATGGGAGAAAAATTTTGCTACCTATCCATCTGGTAAAGGTCTAATATCCAGAGTCTACAGGGAACTTAAATTTACAAGAAAAAAACAAACAACCCCATCAAAAAATGGGTGATGGATATGAACAAACACTTCTCAAAAGAAGAAATTTTTGTGGCCAAGAAACATATGAAAAAAAGTTCATCACTTGTCGTTAGAGAAATGTAAATCAAAACCACAATGAGATACCATCTCATACTAGTTAGAATGGCAATCACTAAAAAGCCAGGAAACAACAGATGCTAGAGAGGACGTGGAGAAATATGAACAGTTTTACACTGTTTGTGGGAGTGTAAATGGTGTAAATTAGTTCAATCATTGGGGAAGATAGTGTGGCGATTCCTCAAGGATCTAGAACCATAAATACCATTCGACCCAGCAATCCCATTTCTGGGTATATACCCAAAGGATTATAAATCATTCTGCTATAAAGACAGAAGCATACTTACGTTTACTGCAGCACTATTCACAATAGCAAAGACTTGGAACCAACCCAAATGCCCATCAATGATAGACTGGATAAAGAAAATGTGGCACATAAACACAATGGAATACTATGCAGCCACAAAAAAGGATGAGTTCATATCCTTTGCAGGGACATGGATGAAGCCGAAAAACCATCATTCTCAGCAGACCAACACAGGAACAGAAAACCAAAAACTACATGTTCTCACTCATAAGGCGGTATTGAACAATGAGAAAAAATGGACACAGGGAGGGGAACATCACATACTGGGGCCTGTCAGGGAGTGGGGCACAAGGGGATGGAGAGCATTAGGACAAATACCGAATGATTCAGGGCTTAAAACCTAGATGACAGATTGATGGGTGCAGCAAACCACCACAGCACATGTATACCTATGTAACAAACCTGCATGTTCTGCACATGCATCCCAGAACTTAAAAGTATAATAAGCTGGGAGTGGTGGCTCATGCCTGTAATCCTAGCACTTTGGGAGGCCGAGGTGGGCATATCACAAGATCAAGAGTTCGACACCAGCCTGACCAACATGGTGAAACCCTGTCTCTAACTAAAATACAAAAAAAATTAGCTGGGTGTGGCAGCGTGTGCCTATAATCCCAGGTACTCAGGAGGCTGAGGCAGGAAGATCGCTTGAACCTCGGAGGCAGAGGTTGTAGTGAGCCAAGATCGCACCACTGCACTCCAGCCTGGCGACAGAGCAAGACTCCATCTCAAAGTATATATATATATAATAAATTAATTAAAAAATTCTTTCCTTTAAGAATGTTGAATATTAGCCCCCAATCTCTTCTGGCTTGTAGGGTTTCTGCTGAGAGATCCACTGGTAGTCTGATGGGTTCCCCTTTGTAAGTGACCTGGCCTTTCTCTCTGGTTGCCCTTAATGTTTTTTCTTTCTTTTTGACCTTGAAGAATCTGATGATTATGTGCCTTGGGGTTGATATTCTTGTGGAGTATCTTACTGGGGTTCTCTGCATTCCTTGAATTTGAACTTCGGCCTGTCTTGCTAGGTTGGGGAAGTTTTGGGTGATATGCTGTGGCATGTTTTCCAACTTGGTTCCATTCTCCCTGTCTCTTTCAGGTACCATCAGTTGTAGATTCAGGCTCTTTACATAATCTCATATTTCTTGGAGGTTTTATTCATTCCTTTTCATTCTTTTTCTTTATTCTTATCTGCCCGTATTATTTCAGAAAGATAATCTTCAAGCTCTGAGATCTTTTCTCCACTTGGTCTATTCTGCTATTGATACTTGTGATTGCATTGTGAAGTTATCATGGTGTATTTTTCAGCTCCATTAGGTCAGTTATGTTCCTCTCTAAACTGGCTATTCTGGCTTTCAGCTCCTGTGTTGTTTTATCATGATTCTTAGCTTCTTTGCTTTGGGTTACAACATGCTCCTGTAGTTCAGTGACATTCATTATTACGAACCTCCTGAAGCCTAATTTTGTCAATTCAGCCATCTCAGCCTCAGCCCAGTTCTGTGCCCTTGCTAGAGAGGTGCTGCAGTCATTTGGAGAAAAGGCAGTCTAGCTTTTTGAGTTATTACTATTTTTGCATTGATTCTTTCTCATCTTTGTGGGCTTATCTTCCTTTGATCTTTGAGGATACTGAACTTTGAACAGGGTTTTTGTGGGGGTTTTTTGCTGATATTGTTTTCTGTTTGTTTTTCTTTTGACAGGCCACTCTAGCATAGGGCTGCTGTGGTTTGCTGCAGGTCCACTCCAAACTCTAGTTAGCTCGTTTTTTTCCTGTACCTGGAGGTATCACCGGTGAAGCCTGTGAAACAGCAAAGATGACAGCCAGCTCCTTCCTCTGGAAGCTCCGTTCCAGTTGGGTATGGACTTGTTGCCAGCCTGCACTCATCTGTAGAAGGTGGCTGGAGACCCCTGTTCGGAGGTCTCACCCAGTCAGGAAGAATAGGATCAGGGATCAACTTAAAGAAGCAGTCTGGCTGCTCTTTGGTAGAACAGGTGTGCTGCATTGGGAGAGACCCTTCCTCATCCAGACAGGCTGTATTCTCCAAAGCTGGCAGGCTGGAAGGGCTGAGTCGAC
This sequence comes from Sapajus apella, assembly GCF_009761245.1. Lineage (NCBI taxonomy): Eukaryota > Metazoa > Chordata > Mammalia > Primates > Cebidae > Sapajus > Sapajus apella. The sequence continues at coordinate 10,146,019 of NW_022436990.1, forward strand.
TGAACTGCAGAGATGGTGGCTGCCCCTCCCCACAGGAGCTCTTTCCTAGGGAGAGATCAGAGCTCTGTCGGTAAAACCCTTACTGGAGTGGCTTAAGCCTCCACTGGGAGAGTTCACCTAGTGAGGAGGAATGGATCGAGGCTCCACTTAAAAAGGAAGTCTGACTATGATCTGGCAAGGCAGCTGGGGGAACCTTCTTTGTTCATACGGTTTGTATTCTCCAAAGGCCGTAGGCAGAATGGCTGAGTCTACTGAACCACATAGACAGTGGCTGCCCCTCCCCCTAGAACTTGGTCCTGTCTCAGGCAGACTCCAGCCTGTTGCTGTTGGCTAGCTGGAACTCCAAGCCACTAGGTCTTAGCTTGTGAGGTGCCGTGGAAGTGGGGTCCATGGAATGACACTGCTTAGCTCCCTGGATTCAGCACTCTTCCTCGGGATATGGATGGATGGATTTCCTGCCTTGCCAGAGATGCCAAGGCCAGAATATATAAAACTCCTAGGTCTCTGTATGTGCCTGAGTGGCTGCTCTGCTGAGACTCCACACAGCTCTGTCTTGGATCCAAAACCCTGGTGATGTGGGCTCACAAGGGGATCTCCTGATCCACAGGTGGCAAAGATCCATGGGAGAAGCATGGTTTCCTGGGTGGGGTTGCACAGTCACTCACTGCTTCCCTGGGCTGTGGGTGGGGTTCCTTTGGCTCTGTGCCACTCCCAGGTGGGCTGTTGCCCCCGCCCCCTGCTTTTCTTCATTCTGTGTAGGTTGTTTGCTTAGTTATTCCCAATGTGAGAACCTGGATATATCAGTTGAAGGTGCTGAATTCCCTTGTCCCTTTTCATTCCTCTTCGTGAGTTTCACAGGCCACAGATCACAGCTACTTCTAATTGGCCATCTGGAACCCCCTTTGTAGGAGTTTTATGGTTTATTATTATCTCTGTCTTACAGATAAAGAAACTGAGGCACAAAAAAAGTTAAATAATTTGCCATGATCACACAGCTACTAAGTGGGAGAGTCTAGCCCTAGCTCTTAATCACTATATTCTATTATAATACTCAAAAAAATTCCCGGCTTTCTTGAAAATCTACTCTGTCTATTGTGTCACACTAAGGATACATGTCTTATATTCTTATATTTAATATCAAGCCCTTCATGTGTAATTTACAAATTATTTCTTCCTTCCATTTTTTTTTTTTTTTTTGAGATGGGATCTCACTCTCTTGCCCAGGCTAGAATGAAGTGGTGCATTCATAGCTCACCATATCCTTGAACTCCTGGGCTCAAACAATCCTCCTATTTCAGCCTCCCAGTGACTTCGAACTACAGGTTTGTTTTTGGCTATAATAAGTGGAAACAAGAGGGATGGCATGTAGATCTCTATTAATATACTTGCACATATTTGGAAAAAATGGTAAGGGATTTATGAAAGAAAAATAAATTTATCAGAGATTACTTTAAAAGAGCTTTTTGGTATTGGAAGCTTACCTAGAAATACTGTAAAGAAGAGAGCTGATTTTGACATGTATAAAGATTTTTTTTTAACTTCGATCTCTCTTGTAAGTAATTAAGTACAAGTAATTACATAATTACTTGATTATGTAGCAGCACTAAAATTTTACAGGCGGCTTTTCACTTAAACTCTAGCCTTATAAAAATAATTGCCACAAGTCAAAATTATTTTCTAAATGTAGTAATTCTTTTTGCTTTTCCTTTTATTGGGGGGGTGAAATCTAGATCTATTTTTGTTCACCAACCAAAGCCAGATAAATGTGTATTTAAGAATGTGCCACTGTGTTCAGACACTGACATAAAAACTTAGAATGAATCCCCAAGTTACAACAGTGAGGTACAACTAGATGGAAAATGAAATTATAAGCCAAGGTCACAATCTAGAGAATTTCTTTGGTCATACATTTCTGAAATCATTAGTCAGATTAGGATAAGAATGCTATTAATCTTAATATATGCATCACCAAATAATAAGATTGAGAGGCAGAAAAAGTGTGGGGTCCCCCCCTTTACTTTCACTGTTTCTTTCTTTTCTTTTGTAAAGTGAGCTGTCTCATCATTGCAAATTTTCTCAGTTCTTAGAACTCTAATTAAAATGTGGTAATTGGTTATGTTACCTCAATTACCATGATGCATGGACATTGATGCGAAGTGACACCAATTGAATCCTTTGGGTGTTTTACCCTGGGGCCATCCCATTTATCATGGCCTTATTATTTTCAATTATGTGACTAGATGTGTTATGTACTTTTGGGGCCAATAAATGTGTTAAGATTTCTCTGGACACAACATTCTATTTTCAGTGCTGGAGTTCTGGAGTGCCAGAGAAAATAAAAAAATACATTTGTACAAAGAATAAAAACTTAAAACCCTAAAGTCACAAAGGATTCCAAAGCACATTCATTGAAATAAAACGATTTCTAAGGAATTCATATTGTTTCTGTTTAAAACATTTGTTTGAAAAGCAAGAATAATTTACTTGCTACTGATAACTACTCGTCTGAACTACGAAAACAGTGATAGGACCATTCAGAGGCCTTATATGATAGTTAGACAGGTAAGGAAACATATAGAAAAGGCAAATTTTTCTTGCTCTTAAGATAAAGGTTTGGGTCCCTAAGAGGGCTAAGTAGAGCTGTACTGAGTACTTGACAGATATTACCAAAGATCTGTCCTCAGCATGAACGTGAAAGTAAGAGTGCACTAAAACGGTTACAGAACAAAGTGTTTCCCAATGGGGACACTGCTGGCATTTGTGGAAAAATCTGTCTGCATACAGGGTTGTTTCATGCTTTGTTACTGTCTCCCCAGATGCACCCATTCAATGCCAGTGGTGTCCTCAGTTGTTAGGAATGACCCCAGAATATTTTCCTAAAAAATCTAGATGTGAATTGGACATTACTTGGGGACATCATCAATAAATGTAATGCGACACTTTGTCAAACCATTTTCATTTTCTGAGAATGATACCTGAGTCTTCACCAACTTTAAAAAAAATCACGCTCTCATATTTCTGACAATTAAAGAGAAATTTGTGTCCTTTTACTTATTAGTTTATCTCTTGGTTTCACTGTCTCCAATAAGTACAGCATTTGTTTATATGGTGCAGATGATGTAAGAATCTGAACTGGGAAAGTTGGGAGAGAAAGAAGTTGTACTGTACAAAGATCTTTCAAAGACTGGCAGAGCAAGGATATTTATGGCAAAATCCCAGACTGTTTCCAACCAATACTCAAAGAGCCTTATATTTACAACACTTTGCAAGTACTCTCTCAACTAAGCTTCATACACATATTAACTATCAGATCATTTTTCCCTTCATTTTTGTCTTTGGATTCAAGAAAACTGCCAACAGGAAACTCAAGAGAGGTTTACATAGAACTCATTCTATTACTTTTGGTAATATTTTAAAAGTAAAAAACATTGAATTATCATATATGATGACCTTATACAAAGCATTTCATTCATAAAAATACATATTAAAAATCTAAACTGTAACTTATTATTCAATTATTCAAACTTTCCCAATTTGAAATTTAATTTTTAAAATTTCAATTATTCAAAAGAAATGTTTACCCTCTCAAGATTTACTTTTTTTTATTCAGTTATTTCTCATTGTTTGGTTTGAAATTTTTCCAAAGAATACCAATAGTTAATTCTATTCATGTATTTCTTCTGATGAATCCAACTTTTTACATAAGAGCCAATCTTCATTGGAAGGACATGCAATAGAAAAAAAGAGCCAATGAACAAGAACAGAGGGAAGCACTGGATTTCTTTCCAAATGGCATTCTCTAACTCAATCCAGTCTAACTTGAGTCCTCAGATCTTTAACATGTCATGCAAAAGAACTTAGAACTGACTAATGAATAGAAAATAGTATATTAACAAAAATTACTGTGCTATCAATTATTTATATGATTCTTCTTGTATTCAATTCAAAAAGCAATTCCAGGCAGTCTCCAATAAAAAGAATAACAGTATAAATCATTAACACAAGATATGCTAACCAACCAAAGTAGTCCTTGGGGGAAGAAAGACAAGAAATTATTATCAATAAACCCTTTCGGAGCTAAAAGAACTTTAAGTCTTGAAGTCAGATATGCCTGCGTCCATACCTTTCTCCACCTACTGGCTGCATAACCTGGTGTAATTTATTTAATCTATCAAAAATTTAGTTTCTTCATCAGTTGTTATGAAGATTAAATAACACAATGTATTAAAAATGGTAACACAGAAACTGAGAAACAGTACATGTTCAATGCTGTTAGCAAATAACGCAACAGCCCCACTCTATTGGTGACTGACACTTAAGATATGCCACATGGCTTTTTAGAGGGATCTTCACAAGTAAATTAGACAGATAAAACTAATATGGAAAAAAATTAAAAACTGAGAAAGATGTCTCCTCACAATGTATAACACCCTCTTGTGTTACCAATTTTGCAGATTCCTCTAAGGAAATTGTGTATACTAGACTGAACGTGTTCCATAGAGAGGTTTGTTAAGATGGCATTTGAGAAGAGAAATTTGATTTGCTGTATGCACAAATCACTGCTGGAAAACTGTTCTTCTTACTACAAATTCCATAAATGTCATGAGTTTCTGTGAAGCATGTGTGAATTTAATACAAGTCCCATGTACTTAGAGGAAATGCTTAAATAAGTGTCAATGAACTATCAGTGGTCAACCAATTCACACAGCAGCCCAAATCCTCTTCTCGTTTTCTCCAGCACTTTAAAAGGGAAAGTGCTTTCTTATTCCTTTTTCTTAAAGTTCTCATCAGAAATTATTGCTTTTCAAAGCCCATTTAGATATAATTTTTGACAATTAAAATTTCTCTATGTCACATGTTATAAGAAAATTAGAATCACCTAATTTCCAAATCTAAGTCACTTAATTTGTATTTATAAAATTCTTGTTCATTTACTTGATTTAAATGTGGCTACATAGGTACCATTCTTATTATTAAAGAAAGCTTTGTGTTACAGAGGCAGTTTAGGATGTTGACTCAGGACACTGACTCTGAAGCCAGAATTCCCAGTTTCAAATCTCAGATCTGTTACAAACCAGGTGGTAACTTTGGACAAGTTGCTGAAATTTTCTTTGCTTCAATTTTTTTTTTTCTTCTGTAAAATAGAGAATAATGGCATGTATATTATATGGTTATTAAGACTCTTAAAGGAGGCCGGGCGCAGTGGCTCACGCCTGTAATCCCAGCACTTTGGGAGGCTGAGGCGGGTGGATCACGAGGTCAAGAGATCGAGACCATCCTGGTCAACATGGTGAAACCCCGTCTCTACTAAAAATACAAAAAATTAGCTGGGCATGGTGGCGTGTGCCTGTAATCCCAGCGACTCAGGAGGCTCGGGCAGGAGAACTGCCTGAACCCAGGAGGCAGAGGTTGAGGTGAGCCGAGATCGCGCCATTGCACTCCAGCCTGGGTAACAAGAGCGAAACTCCGTCTCAAAAAGACTCTTAAAGGACTTAACATGTAAACCACTTAAAACAGTGCCTGATATATATCAATTGCTATGTATTAACTGTTATTAGTATTGTTTGGTTCTTTAGAAAAGGAATACCCATTTTCATTTACTTAATCCAACAGAAAGATACTCACTGCCAGGCTTCAGGGTAATCTATCAACTCTTTTGTAATTAAAATTCTAATATGTGTTTTTTAAAACAGTTTTATTGAGATATAATTTGGATAAAGTAAATTATACATGTTACAATGTAAAATTTTATATGTTTTATATAAGAATACACATCCAAAATGATCACTACAAACAAGATCATGAATACATCTGTTACTTCCAAAAGATTTCTCATCTCCCTTTGTAATTGCTCCAGTGATTACAAAGATTTTACCCTATGATGAATTTGTTTTCTAAAATTTTCTACATTTTACATTTAGGTCAATGATATATTTTGCTTCATTTTTATATGATATATAGATCAATCTATGTCTGTGCATCTGAATATTCAATTGTTCCAGGATCATTTTTTGAAAGACTATCCTTTCTCTATTGAATTGCCTTTGTACTTCTGTTAAAAATCTACTGACCATTTATTTGTCGCTCTATTTCTAAAATATTTATTCTGTTTCATTGACGTATTTGTTGAACTTGACAGCAATGCCATACTTTCTTGACTACTGTGGCTTTATTGTAACTCTTGATATCAGGAGGTATAAAACCTCCAATTTAATGCACCTTTCTCAAAAATTGCTTTGGGTATTCTATGTCCTTTGCATTTCCAAATGAACTTTAGAATCATTTTACAAATTTTTACCAAAAAAAAAAAAAATCACTGAGATTTTCATTGGGATTACATTAATTTTATAGATAAATTTGGGGAGATTTGATATCTTAATATTGTGTCCTCTGATCCATTAACACAGTATTGTCCATTATTAATTTAGTTATTATTTGTTAATAATTTCAGAAATATTTTGTAGCTGTTTGTATACAATATTTCTATATCTTTTGTTAGATACATCCCTAAGCATTTCATGCACTACTATTAATATTATAAATTCAAAGTTTTATAAATTTAAAGTTCTGATTATTTATCAGTAGTATCTGGAATATAATTAACATTTATATATTGATCTTGTATCCTAAATTCCCTTATTCATTCTATTATCTTTGGGTAGATTCTGTGGCAGTTTCTACATAGATGGTCATGGAATCTCTGAGTAAAAATAATTTTGCTTCTTAATTTCCAAATAGCATGTATTTAATTGTTTTTTCTTGCTTTATTAATCTGGCTAAGACTTCCAATACAATTTCAAATAGAAACAGTGAAAGCGTACATCTTTGCCTTATTCCTGATCTTAGAAGAGAAGCATTCTGTTTTTTACCATTAAGTATAATGTTAACTGTTGATTAGCTGTAGATCCCCTTTGTTAAGTTAAGGATGTTCTTATTTTTTTCCTTAGGTCTTTTTTTCCCCTTTCTCTCTTTCTTTCTTTCCGTTTTTTTAAGAAAGAGTCATGAGCTGTCACCCAGGCTAGAATGCAGCGACGCCATCTCAGCTCGCTGCAATCTCCGCTTCTCAGGTTGAAGCAATTCTCCTGCCTCAGCCTTCCAAGTAGCTGGGACTACAGGTGAACACCACCAAGCCCAGCTAATTTCTTTTGTATTTTTAGTGGAGATGGGGTTTCACCATGTTAGCCAGGCTGGTCTTGAACTCCTGGCCTCAAGCGATCCACCCACGTGGGCCTCCCAAAGTGTTGGGATTACATGTGTGAGCCACCGTGCCCAGCCATTTCTTCCTTAGGTTTCTGAGAGTTTTTATCAGGAAGGATATTGGATTTTGGCAAATGCTTTTCCAGCATTGAGATAATCAAATGGTTTTCCTCTCTTTGTGTGCAAATACAGTGAATCACATTGACTTTTTTCAAGTATTAAACGACTCTGTATTTCTAGGATAAACCTCACATGATCATGATGTAGTTTCTATTTTATATATTTTTTATTTGATTTGATAAAATTTTGTTAAGAATCTTTTTATTGACATTCATAAGGGATATTAACCAGCAGTTTTCCTGTGCCTTTTTGACATCTGGGTAATGCTTGCCCAAAGAATGGGAATGAAAAATATTCTTTCCTTTTCAACTTCTGAAAAACTTTACATAAAGTTAGTATCATTCATTCTGTAAATGTTTGGTAGAATCCACCTATAAAGCCAACCAGTCCTGAAATTTTCTTTCTGGGGAGGTTTTAAACTAATGACTCAATCTATTTAGTAGATAAAAGATTATTCATAAAATTATTTTCATATTCTTCTTTTAATGTTAGTAGAAGCTGTAGTGATGTCTATATTTTATTCCTGATGCTGATCATTTATTTCTTCTGTTTTCCCTAATCAGTCTGGCTAGAGGTTTATCAATTTCATTAATCTTCTCAAAAATAACCCCAGCTTTTCATTTCATTGATTTTTTTCTTTATTATTTTTTCGGTCTTTTATTTCCCTGATTTCTGCTCTAATTTTATTATTTTCTTTCTCCTGTTTACTTTGGGTTTAATTTGGTCTTCTTTTTCTAGTTTCATAAGGTAAAAAACTAAGATCATTGTTTCGGTGGCATCCCACAGATTTTAATACTTAATTACTATTACTGTTCAGTTAAAAATACTTTCTAATTTCCCTTTACATTTCTTCTTTGTTCCATGAGTTGTATATGTGTGCTATTCAGCTTCCATGTATTTGAGGATTTTCCAAATATATTGCTGTTATTTATGTCTAAACAATTCTATTATAGTCAAATAACATACTTTGTGTAATATGAATTCTTTTAATTAAAAAAAAATAGATATGGAGCCTCACTACGTTACCCAGGCTAGTCTCAGGTTCAAGTCATCCTTTTGCTTCAGCCTCCCAAAGTGCTGGGCTTACATGCATAAGCCATTGCACCTGGCTGAATTCTTTTAAATTTAAGACTTGTTCTGTGACTCAGAAGAAAGTTTTAGTAGATGTTATGTGTGAACTTGAATGCATATTCTGCTATAGTTGGATGGCATGACTGATTTTTAAATGTACATATTGTGTACAACATGATGTTTTGATATATGTGGTGAAGTGATTTCTATAGTTAAGCAAATATACATATCCATTATCTCACATTGTACATTAGATCTCTAGATCTTTTAATCCTACCATAACTGTAACTTCATACCTTTTGACCTACATCTTCCCATTTCCCTTGTACCTGATTTCTGGTACCTTCAGATTCTCTGTTTCTTCTTCTTTATTTTCTTTTTAGATTCCATATATAAGTGAGATCATATAATACTTTTCTTTCTGTGTCTGATTTGTTTCACTTAGTATAATATCCTTCAGGTTCATCCATGTTGTCACAAATAGGAGGATCTCCTTTTTTTTTAATCTTAGGCCAAATATTACATTGTGTGTATGTATGTTTATATGCATGTATGTGTATATATATCTATATACACATATATATGTGTGTATACAGATATATCTATATATACATATATTTATGTATATACATATATACATATATGTGTGTATATATATCTATATATACATAAATATATATGTATATACGTAAATACATATGTATATATAGATACACACACACACACACACACACACACATATATGTATTTTGATTTCTTTTTTCATTCATCTAATAGACACTTCAGTTGTTCCAATGTCTTGGCTATGATAAATAATGATGCAATGAGCATGTGAGTAAAGATATCCTTACGAGGTAGGGATTTCATTTCCTTTGGGTTATAGACTCACAAGAGAGATTTCTGGGTCATATGGTAGTTCTATTTTCACTTTCTTTAGGAACCTCCATACTGTTTCCCACTGAGGCTATACCAATCTACATTCCTACCAATAGTGTACAAGGGTTCCCTTTTTTCTACACCCTCACCAACAATTGTTATTCATTGTTCTTTTGATAAAAGCCTTGGATAGAGTGTTTTTAAGTGCCAATTAAATTTCTTTGTAGTATCATTCAAAGTCTTTTATATTTTTACTGATTTTTCTGGTCTGTCAACTATTGAGAAAACATCTCTGCCCAAAATGGTTTGTTTTTTTTTGTCTCCTCACAGTTGTATCAATTTTTGCTTTATGTATTTTTAAGCTCTGTTTTAGAGCATAAACATTCAATAATGTTATGTCCTCTTTATTATTTGGTATCTTTATCATTAAGAATGTCCTTTGTAACATGTAATACTCTTTGCTCTGAAATCTACATTGTTTACTATTAATATAGCCACTCTAACTCTGTGTTAGCTTAATATACATTTTTCCATCTCTTTGATTTATTATATCTTTATGTTTAAAGTGGGTTTCTTTTTTTTTTTTTTTTTCTTGGTCCTGAGACAGAGTCTCACTCTGTTGACCAGGCTACAGTACAGGAGCACAAACACTGTTCACTGCAGTCTCAACCTCCTGGGCTCAAGTGATCCTCCTACCTCAGCCTCCTGAGTAGTGAGTAGCTGAGACCACAGGCACACTGGCACAACACCCTGCTATTTTTGTTTGTTTGTTTGTTTGTTTGTTTTTGTAATGATGGGGTTTCACCATGTTGCCCATGCTGGTCTCAAACTCCTGGGCTCAAGTGATCCTCCTGCCTCATCCTCCCAAAGTGCTGAAATTACAGGTGTGAGCCAACATATCTAGGCTAAGTTGGGTTTCTCAGTAGAGCTTTATAAACTCAATCTGATAAGTGTTGCCTTTTAATTGGGACTCTCAGTCCAAGCACATTTAACAGGATTATTTATGCAGTTGTTCTAAGTCTTCCATCTTGCTATTCTTCTATTTATTGGATCTGTTTTTTATTCCCTTTTTCTTTTACTGTTTTGTTTTAATTGATTCTATTCATTTCCCCTGTTGGCCTAGTAATTATAGCTTTTTGTTATGTTTTTAAAGCGTTATAGCCTAGGCATGGTGGCTCATGCCTGTAATACCTACGCTTTGGGAAGCCAAGGTAGGAGGACTGCTTGAGGCCAGGAGTTTGAGACTAGCCTGGACAACATAGCAAGAGCCTATCTCTAAAATAAAAAAATTAGCTGGGTGTACTGGCATGCTTCTGCACTCCCAGCTACTTGGAGACTGAAGCAGGACAACTGCTTGAGCCCAAGAGATCAAGGCTGCAGTGAGCCATGATCATGCCACTGCATTACACCCTGAGCAACAGAGCAAGACCCTGTATCTAAAACAAACAAAAACTCAAAAGCATATAGTATATTTTATCTTATCTCATGTCTATTTTTTTCTTTAATGTTCTTTTCAAAAAAAATCTTTAAATGATATTATACTACCTCACATAGACTAAAAACCACATAGTTCCATTTCTTGCTTCCTGGCCTTTGCGATATTGTTGTCATACATTTGACCTCTACATATGTTATAAATCCGCAATAAACTGTTATTATCTTGATTTAAGCAGCCTATTACCACTTGAAGAGATTTAAATAATACAAAAAAAATTTCACAGTAACCCACATAGTTACTATTTTCAGTGTTCTTCATTCCCTTTTTTATATACAGGTTTCCATCTGATGTTATTTTCTCTTTGGCTGAAGGACTCCCTTTAACATTTCTTGTAGTACAGATCTATGAGTGATGAATATTTTCAGATTGTAATGAATGAAAACTATTTTGTCGCCTTTTTTGAATGATATTTTCTCTGTATATATAATTCTAGGTTATTTTATTCCAATATCTTTATTTTTCTGAGACAGGGTCTGACTGTGTTATCCAGGCTGGAGTGCAGTGGCACAAACAAAGCTCACTGCAGCCACAGCCTCTGAGGCTCAAGTGATCCTACTGCCTCAGCCTCCCAAGTAGCTGGAACTGCAAAATCATGCCTGGCTAATTTTTGTATTGTTTCATAGAAACAGGGTCTTGCTATGTTTCCCAGGTTGGCCTTGAACTCTGGGCCTCAAGCAGTTATGCACTTCAGTTTTCCAAGGTGTTGAAATTACATATGTGAGCAACAGCACTCAGCTTTCACCTTCCTTTTATTATGGGATTCTAATTCTAATCTTCAATTAAGCTGCCTAAAAACACCTCAGAGCTCACTGATACTCTTTTTATTTTGTCTTTTTTTCTTTCTGCTTCATTTTGAAAAATTTTTATTGCTATGTTTTCAGGTTTACAAATTATTTCTTCTGTGATGTCTAATTGCCTGTTAATCTCATCCAGTGTATTTTTCATCTCAGTAATGATAGTTTTCCTCTTTATAATGTGATTTCAGATAGATTAATGTCTCTACTTAATATGATCAATATTTTTTCTAGCTGCTTGAACATATGGAATGTGGGTATAATAACGTTGATGCCTTTGTCTACTAATTCTATGCTCTGTGACATTTCAAGATCAGTTTATATTGATTAATATTTTTCTCCTCATCATCTGACTTTTCCTGCTTCTTTCCATTCTGGGTAGGTTTTGGTTGGTTGTCAGACACTATAATTTTTATAAATTTTATCTCGTACACTGGGTAGTTTTATTCCTATAAATATTCCTGAGCTTTGTCCTGGGAGTATAGTTAAATTACTTTGAAACAGTTTGATCTTTTCAGGTCTTGCTTTTAAGTTTTTTGGGTAAGACCTGAGCAGCATTTAGTCTAAGTTTATCCATTACGAAGGCAAAACCCTTTCTTGGTACCTTATCCCATACCTTGTGAATGATGAGGGTTTCTACTATGTGTGAGGGAAAAGAGAACTATTTCTGGCTCTGTGCAGGCTCCAGGGACTGTTCCCTCTAATCTTTCCAGGTGGTTGCTTCTGCTGAGTACTTGAAAGCACCCCTCTGTATATCTCTGGAGCACTTTCCTGTCTGTGTAGCCCTTTCCTCTTTAGAATCCACTTAGAGACTGGCAGTCTCCTTGAGTATAGTTAGCCACTTTAGCCTCTTTAAACTCCATTTAGAGACTGGTAGTCTCCTTGAGTTTACCAGACAGGTCTGGCAGTCTGGGGAGGCCTTATTAAACAAGAAAGGTTAAAGATCATCTTCTTGGTGTTCTTACAGAAACATGACACTCAACTACTTTGTGAAAATGTAAAAATTTGGAATATAGATACTCCAAATCATAGTAACTCCAAATCAAATGCCAGAATGAAACAAAATTTATTAAATGAACACATGTACTCATTCATTCAGCAAATACTTATTTGTAGACCTACTATGTACAAGGGTTTCAGGCCCTGGGGGAATAGTAGTTTGTTAGTCTGTTTTCATATTGCTGATGAAGACATACCCAAGTACACAAGACTTGGTAATTTATAAAGAAAAAGACGTTTAATGAACTCATACTTTCATGTGGCTGCAGAGGCCTGACAATCATTGTGGAAGGCAAAAGGCACATCTTACATGGCAGCAGACAAGAGAGAATGAGAACCAAGTGAAAGGGGTTTCCCCTTATAAAACCATCAGATCTCGTGAGACTTATTCACTACCATGAGAACAGTATGGGAGAAACTGCCCCCATGATTCAATTATCTCCCATTGGGTCCCTCCTATAACACGTGGGTGTTATGGGAACTACAATTCAAGGTGAGATTTGGTTGCAGACACAGACAAACCATATGAAGAAGATAAAGTCTCTATCCACAAGCAAGGATAAAATGGGAATGGGGACATACAATAACTGTCCAGCCAGATTAGAGGATTCTGATTCTCTGCAAAGGCAATCTCCCACATTGGTGACTTTAAAGAAACTTGGACTCTTTACTCAACCAATGATAAGAAGCAGAGAGGCCGGGCACGGTGGCTCACACCTGTAATCCCAGCATTTGGGAGGCCAAAGTGGGTGGATCACCTGAGGTCAGGAGTTCGAGACCAGTCTGACCAACATGGTGAAACCCTGTCTCTACTAAAAATGCAAAAACTAGCTGGGCGTGGTGGTGGGTGCCTGTAATTCCAGCTACTCAGGAGGCTAAGGCAGGAGAATTGCTTGAACCTGAGAGTTGGAAGTTGCAGTGAGCTGAGATCACACCACTGCACTGCATGCTGGGCAATAGGGCGAGATTCCATCTCAAAAAAAGAAAGAAAGAAAAAAGAAGTAGAGAAATATCTCCCACTGAATGATGTACCCTGTGCTCACAATATTGTTGGATTCGTTCACTCTTTTCCATTCCTTCTCTGACAGTGATTTTCAACTTTCTTCAGCACAGAGGACCTTATTTGCTATCTTCATTTTTCCAGTCTACACATTCTGCAGCCAACGTAAACAAAAGGAAACACTTTTCTCTGTTTGCAATTTGTATCTACTTGTATATAGTAGCTTGAACCTCTAAGAAGCAGCCAGGGTTTCCTCAAAGCTAAAGCTTGCCTTTACCATAGAAGCAGGATAAAAGACTGAGTACAGTGGCTTATACCTGCAACTCAGCATGTCAGGAGGCCAAGGTGTGAGGATTGCCAAGAATTTGAGGCCAGCCTGGGCAACATAGTGGGACCATGTCTCTATCAGAAGTAAAATGAAAATTAGGCAGGCATGGTTGCACATGCCTGTAGTCCTAGCTACTTGGGAGGTTGAGGTGTGGGGATCACTTGGGCCCAGGAGTTTGAAGCTGCAGTGAGCTATGATCAAGCCACTGCACTCCAGCCTGAGAGACAGAGCAAGAACCATCTCTTTAAAAAAAAGAAAAAAAAAATAGGACAGAAATGTCTATAATCCCAGCATGACACTATAAATGTGTATAATCCAGCCTGCAGAGAACTACTCTAGCACCCCTGATCATATGATTTCAAATAAATCCTCAAATGCAACGTTGTGTCCTCCAAACCAGTCTGAATGCTTCCAAAATTTCAGAACTTAGCCTGGTGCAGTTGATTTCCGCACTTATCTTATGGCCACTACTACAACTACAAGCTTAAAAGTATAGAAAATAATAATAATCTCTTCTGCCCTTCTAAACACTCTGAAAACAAACAAAAACATGCCAGCTAAATCGCTTTACAACAAACAGGTCATTTCAAGAAAACATATCTAATTATGTCGACTCTGATTGCTAGTAATAACTTGGAAGTCTTAAGAAATTTAACAATTCAGCTCAAAACAATTAAACAAAACTACTGAGGATAAAATCACCCCCTAGACTCCATATATCTATAGATGCAAAAAGAATTAGATGGCTTACTGATTCATTGTCACTTCTGTTCCCAGTCCCCAATGCCAAACATGTCAGATAGCAGATATTAAAGCTTTGTTAAAATTGGAATTCATAGGAGGAAAGAATTTTTCAGTGGCATGATTTTTACATTTGATTTTTCACGGATCCTGAACTTTCAAAGTTATAGAATGGAAAAATATAAATATATAAGAAAACTTCCCATTTTATGTATATACGTATTCCATTTATGTAAGTCAAACATGAGAGTTGGGCCTTCAACTAATAGACACTGACCTCAAGATCATTTGGAGAATGCAATTTTTTTATCGATAAATTCTTTCCCTTAAGAATATGAAGGCTCTCTGGACAAATATGCATTGTATATTACAATAAAGCAACTTCTAATTATATCTATTTCCTTCATCTAGCAACAGCTTAAACTTGCACTCAATTTGGAAAATCCTTAAAAGGAATATCTACTCCCCACCTTGAGCACTGCATTGAAACTCCAAGAGGAAACCTGACAATTCTCAGCAATGTAACTATCAGAAGATGCTCGAAGCAGGAACAGTGGGAGATTCGTGTACAAATAGATGTTGTTAACTCCTGTCATATAACGGAAAGGTAAACTAGATAATTGATTTCATTGTATTACCTGCAGAGCATAAACATTGCTCCATATGTTCTGGTAGTATTAAGCTATTTTCTAGAAAAATATTAATGGGTTATTGTATGATTAATATTGTTGGTGAAGGAATGATTGAAAGAATTAATGGCTTATGTTGGTAAGGTTAAGCAAAATCCCCATGTGATTTTTTTTCCAAGAAGGCAACAAGATACACTAAAGGCAAATAAATGTCTGTGTTATGACAAATGGAGTTTCATTTAGTGGACAGCTAGTTAGTAGTAAAACTACTAGGTCTAGTTACTTAAAACCACTTGTAAGATGGCAAAACCACTTTAGGTTACTTAGTAAAACCATGTATAAGATGAAGAGTTTCCAAGCCTGAAAGAATTATTTTTTTGTCTTGGAAAATGAGAGACCATTACACTTAAAAAAAAATCACTCACAGGTTCTGTTCCCATCTTCTTTTGTAGACGTGTTTGCCATTGGACGGCTTGCATGACAATGGCTTCCCACCTTCTTTCAAGATTTACAATGATCAGCTGCATGGGCTGGTGGTCTGCATTCAAATTGCAAGTCTCCCGGTCATCCAAAAGATGCTGGCATAGTCGCAGAATGGAGGCAACTCCTCGACGTCGTTGCTTGATTTCATGACACAGGGACTGCAACATAGAGAGAGACTAATCTATGCGTGTTTATAGGGCAGTTTCCCTAAAACACGAAACACCCTCTTCCATCATAATTTCAAATTGTAGTGATACACTCAGTTACCAACAATAGGACAAGAGGAAGAGCTCTGATGTCTCTTTTAGAATGCAGGCCTCATACAGATGCCCAAAATGCTAAAGAATTTAGCTGCAGCCCATTCCTCCACACTTTTTCACCAATTTATCCCTCTGAAATGTAGGGTCCCCCTTGACACCTATGTAATTAATGATTTCTAGCCTAATGAAATAAATCACCTAGGTCAGATGAATGCCAAACAGATTGATATGCTTTGACATAATGTTAAAGGAAACACAAAATACATATAAAAAAAATCCTCCAAAAAGAAATAGAACTTTTCCAAATTTACTCCTACATTCTTTGGAGGGAAAAAGTTCAGTTTTCTACTGGCTGAGAACAAGTTAAATACGATTGTAAAGATTTTTTATATATAAAATCTATTATCTCAAAAAAAAGATAAGCAATATCCCTCTTCCAAAGCTCAATTAACAAATCAATAATGTTCTGAAAGCGAAAATTAAGATACTGGATTATTACTGCACTATTTGTTGGTTGCTGTGTTTCTTTTAATAGACATTCACACTATTTAAGAAGGATATGCATGCATCAAAATAGCGTTTTGCCCCCAGAAGCATTTGTATTGCTGCAGTGACCCTAAACTGAATGATTCAAGCAAAATAGTGGGTACACATGTCTAAAAATATTATATCCTTTCTCTGCCTACAGATAGTGTGTAAATGATATTCTAATTCAGAGCCTTCAGGAGAAATGATGATTATATCCACAAACATCACTGAATTACTAATCTTCTATTTCCACAATTGGACTCTTCTAACAGTTAACAGATTGCATATTAATCAACAAGGGTAAACAAGACAATGCAATTTCATTTAATGTGAGAGTTTTAATGCCTGAAAGTATTTGTGCTTTAAATGTTAATCTAGATAAGGCTTTATTAGAAGAAATCTTAAAATGATTAAGTGTGGTACGCTGAAATGTGCATTGAGTGGGGGTAGTAGATCAGCAGGTGAACATTTCATACAGATGTCCCACTTACTGATATAATGCATGCTATAGCCATTTAAATGACCCTAACTTAGTAATAGCTGGAATTCTATTATTTCTGTAATGAGAGAATGCTGTACCTTTAATATTTCTGAATTTTAAATAAGGTGAATGACAAAGTTCCAAACCTCTATTTATGGCAAAATATGACTAGATATTTTATTATTCAATTTATACCAATGTAGCAGTTTCAGTTATGTTTCTTGAACTTATCCTTACTTATTTTCCTAGAGTTTATTACTATTTTCCTAGATAAGTCCTGATATAACTACCATGTCTAACAAATTTCTTTACTGATGCTATTAATTAGTTCAATGTTGAATGACGAGAAATCCCTAAGACATTCAAAGATAAAACCTAAGCCTACTAAGGCAACAGGCATTGTTTCCATCTCCTACAACCCTGTCAAACGACTCCCCTCAACCCCACATGCATATCCTCTTATTCTCTCTCCCTCTCTGTCTCTTCCTCTCTCTCACTCACATACACAAACATCGACACATATATCCATATACACCCTTCAATTTATCTCTTGCTCTAGAACAAATGTTGGGCAAGTCAAACTATGAAGGCCACCTAATACCTGCCAATTTGGGGCCCAATATTAAACACTTCAAGATAACATTGTCGCCAAATGAAATTGGTCCAAATGAGTCCTATAAATATTAATATTAAGGATTTGGGGTTTTGTTTCTGGTTTGTTAGCTTGTTAAGAGTAAAGGCCTGGAAAAATCAAAAGAGATGTTTCTGTGCCATAGCACTGAATTTTGCAAAACCCTCTTTAAAATAAAGTTAACTAGAATAATAACTGTATTTTTTAAGCCAACAAAAAGTCCCAAAGTTCTTAGCTGAATGAAAATTTGCAATGAATGGCACTAAAGGTATGTGCAGAGTTAACACAGGTCACATCTGCTAAGATTTGCAAAGCACCCCAGATAGACTTCATTCACCTTGTAGGCATTTTCAAAGTTCTGAAACAGGGCACTTGAGGTTGCTAGGAGAAATTTTCATAAAGGTCATTAGCTATGATTTTTTTAAAAGTATTTGGAATGTAACCAGTATTTAAGTGTCTAGATGATCCCCACTCCTATCTTAATATGAATCAATCAAGATGAATACAGTGGTTTAAAAACTGAGAAAGCAGTTACTGTTGATATTCAATGTCTGACTTTTGGATATTCACAATTCTGCAGGGTTTTCTCTTACTTTAAATGAACAAAGGGCTTAGTCTACATTCTGAATTAAAAATGTATCCTACATGTGCACTTGGGAAATAATGCTACTTTTAAAAAGGAGGGGAAAAGAAGCATAGAGAGAGAAGGGAAGAGTGAACAAACACAGGTGACTTCTAGTTCAAATATTGTTAAGAGGGGCCAGGCGGAGTGGCTCACACCTGTAATCCCAACACTTTGGGAGGCAGAGGAAGAGGAAGGAGGATCACCTAAGGTCAGGGGTTCAAGACCAGGCTAGCCAACATGGTGAAACCCTGTGTCTATTAAATATATAAAAATTAGCTGGGTGTGGTGGTAGGTGCTTGTAATCCCAGCTACTCTGGAGGCTGAGACAGGAGAATTGCTTGAACCCAGGAGGCGGAAATTGCAGCGAGCTAAGATCACACCATTGCACTCTAGCCTGGGGTCAAGAGTAATGCCGTCTCAAAAATGAAAAAAAAAAAAAAAAAAAAGTCAAGGGAGCAGTTCCATCCCCTAGTTGTAAGACTTTCCTACAATTTTCCATGTGTTTTTGTTTTCTCATTTTCTGTATTACCATTTTCATTTCCTGAGGTGGGCAGCAATCTCTTCTTTATCCGCTACTTATAATCAGATTGATCATAAGATATTCTACAACAGGGATCCTCAAAGTACTGTGCCCAGGCCAAGCAGTATTCACATAACCAAAAAACTTGTTAGGACTGCAAATTCTCTGATGCTACTATACATCTTCTGAAACAGGAACCCTGGGGTGATGCCCAGTGAACCATGGTTTAACAAGCAAGCCCTATAGGTGATTCCAATACATGCTAAAGTTTGAGAACACTAGTCTACAGGAAATAAACTTAGTTTTTAGATAGGGAGATTAATCTAGCTGAGTAGACTTTTTAAAGTATAAAAATATTAATAGAAGTTTCACGTTCTAATTCTGGAATGAAACTGGTAGCCAAGAACCTAAGGACCACAATAGTTGGTGATCAGTTATTTTCTTATTGTTATCAAATGACTGAAAAGAATGAGTGAACCAATGAATAGATCTTTTCATCCAGTGATATATTTATGTTATTAGTATTTTCTTGATGACCTCCAGAATTTCCAGTGCAATTATGTGTTAGGTCATTTGCATCCAGTATTTGGTGATTTTACTCCTTTTTGCCATTTTTATCAAATAAGTCATTTGCTAATTAATGACTCTAATACATATGGCATTGTGCTAAGTTAAAAAGAAGCTCTGCTCTCAGCACATATAATAAAGCAAAACAATAATGACCACTTGGAAGGTACAAGGTATTCAGGTGAAGATAATGTTAATGGCTGAAGCTATAGTCTAATAAGCAGAGCAAGTGGGAAAAATGAGAGGCTATACTGGTATCTCTATGCTTCTTTAGAAAATGCTTTTGTTTGGTTGGTTTGGGATCACTGTTTTGGGGGCAAGGTTGGCAAACAACCATTTTCATAGCAATAAGCATTTATTGGGCATCATTTATGTGCTAAACATTATACTTTTCATTACAGAATTAGCATTGGTAGATAAGAGGCATGCAATAAAATGTTGTAACTGTTATTAAGAGCTGGTAGCAAAAGAAGACACTGATTCCTCAAAGTGAGAGAAATAAATACAAAGCAAAGGTTTTTGATAAAATATAACCCATCAGGTTGTAGTAGGTTCTAAATAAGGTAAGGAAGGTGAATGTGCTTTGAGGATAGTGAGGCCATGACCCAAATGTAAGATGTGAATGACATATATGCTAAACTGTGGGCACTGAGTTGGAGAATAAGGAAGATCATTATTAACTGGAGAAGACAGATTAGGATTTGTGGGACTAGAACCAGGTGTGAAAGTTGCTGAAGGTAAGAAAGGTGGAGAGAAGAGAGGATAGGCATTACAGTTGGGAGCACACATGGCTCCCAATTATTATGGTTTCTTAAGGCCAAGAAACCATAATATTTGTAACATTTTAAAACAAGATGGAAGTTAAAGTAAGGTATGGTAATAATCATTATTCAAGTATTGATCTA
Source organism: Sapajus apella (assembly GCF_009761245.1). Taxonomy (NCBI): domain Eukaryota; kingdom Metazoa; phylum Chordata; class Mammalia; order Primates; family Cebidae; genus Sapajus; species Sapajus apella. The sequence goes on from NW_022436990.1 coordinate 10,166,272, forward strand.
TCCATCCAAATGTCCTTATGGAGTGCTTTTTATTTGCCAAACAGTGCTGTCAGTGGTGGTGTCAGTGGTGGGGATATAGCAGTGAGCAAAATACACAAAATGTTTACTTTCATAGAACTTACATCCAGATTTGTGTGCATGTGAGTGATGAGAGGCTGGAAACAAAACATAAAGCATACAAGATAATATCAGATAGTGATAAGAGCTATAAAATAAAATAGGGTGATATGACAGAAAATGTCTGGGGATTTATTTTAGTTTGAGTCTTTGCTAAAGCTTCTCTGAGGAGGTGACCTCACATAATAAGTTCAATGTAGAAACAAAATAACACTTAGTGGTCTGATGCTGTAATAGTATAGACAAGATAATGTTCATACAACCAAGACTAATTTATGCCATAAAAGACTTACTTTATGGTTAGTTATGGCATATTGATGATTAAATATAGGATATCTTTCCAAAAAAAAAGTGAAATTAAAAAGCTCTGGTATAATTAAGTTAGGAAAGAATAGTCTTTCAACAAATGGTGCTGGTTATCCACATGCAAAAGAATAAATTGAACCCCTAACCCACATAATCCACAAAACTAATACAAAATGGATCATACACTTAAATGTAAGAGCTAAAACTATAAAAATCATAGAAGAAAATATAGAGGTAAAAATGTTGGGTTAGACAATGGTTTTGTAGATATGACAACAAAAGTAGAAACAGTTTTTGACTTCTTAGGCAATGGTTTCTCATTTATGACACAAAAATATAAGCAGGCTGGGCACGGTGGCTCATGCCTGTAATCCCAGCACTTTGGGAGGCCAAGGCAGGTGGATCACGAGGTCAAGAGATCAAGACCACCCTGGCCAACATGGTGAAACCCCGTCTCTACTAAAAATACAAAAATAAATTAGCCGGGTGTGGTGGTGTGTGTCTGTAATCCCAGCTACTCAGGAGGCTGAGGCAGCAGAATTGCTTGAAACCGGAAAATGGAAGTTGCAGTGAGCCAGGATTGTGCCACTGCACTCCCACCTGGTGATAGAGCTAAATAAATAAATAAATAAAAGTATAAGCAACTTTTCAGCTTCATCAAAACTTAAAGCTTTCGCACTTCAAATGATACTGTAAAAAAGTGAAAAGAAAAATCACAGAATGGGAAAAAATATCAAGACAAGTAACTCAATTTTTTGTTTGTTTGTTTTTTTGTTTTGAGATAGAGTCTCTCTCTGTCACCAGGCACCAGGCTGGAGTGCAGTGGCGTGATCTTGGCTCACTGCAACCTCCACCTCCTGGGTTCAAGCAATTCTTCTGCCTCAGCCTCCCGAGTAGCTGGGACTACAGGCATGTGCCCAGCTAATTTTTGTATTTTAGTAGAAATGATGTTTCACTATGTTGGCCAGGATGGTCTCGATCTCTTGAGCTCGTGATCTGCCCACCTTGGCCTCCCAAAGTGCTGGGATTACAGGTGTGGGCAACTGCGCCCAGCCAAGTAACTCAATTTTTTAAATGGACAAAGTATTTGAATAGACATTTCTCCAAACATATGCAAAGCAAAATATATATATATATCAAAAGAGGCTCACATAATCAGCCATCAGAAAAATGCAAATCTAAGCCATAATTAGATATCAACTCACCCCATAGTAGGATGTCTAAAAAGGAAATAACACATGTTAACAAACGTGGAGAAAGTGGAACCCTCATCCATTAGCGGTGTTGCAAAATGGTGCAGCCGCATGAGAAGACAGTATGCCATTTCCTCAAAAAATTAAACATAGATTTACCATATGATCCAGTAATTTCCTCTTGAATATATACCAAGAGAAGTGAAAAACATACGACCACACAAAAACCTACACAAATATTCATAACAGCATTATTCATAAAGCTAAAAAGTGAAAACATGTCAAACATCCATCAACTGTGAGTAAACAAAATGAAGTATATATACACAATGTAATATTATTTGGCATTTAAAAATGAAGTACTTATACATATCATAACATGGATGAACTTTGAGAACATCATATTAAGTGAAAGAAGACATATACAAAAGGTCACATATTTTATGATTCCATTTATATGAAATGTCCAGAATAGGCAAATGCATAGAAACAGAAAGTAGAATAGTGGTTGCCATGACCTCCAGTGAGGGGGAAAAAGGGAGCTCATGGTTAAAGGTTTCTTTTCAGAGTGGTGAAAACATTCTGAAATTAGATTTTATGGTATGTAAATTATATTTCAATAAAAATATTATTTAAAAAAACTTTTGGTAAGGCCAGAAATTATTATCAACCCCATAAACAATTACATAATCAGAGAATTTGCCATTCTGCTAGAGTGTGTCATATAACAGATGCTAATGATATAACTAATACCATCCAATCACTATGGTTCTGCAACCACAGGTGGATTAATACATAAAGATTGATACATTTACACACGCAAACTTGGAGCTTATTTTCTTTTTAAAGTAATGACTATAAGATGTCCTGGGATAGAGTCATTACTACAAACTTATAAATCTCTGTCAACAGATCAGACATTCTGCTGTATGATAAAAATAATGCAGTGTAATTTTTTTGTTGTTTTGTTTTGTTTTGAGACGGAGTTTCACTCTTGTTACCCAGGCTGGAGTGCAATGGCGCCATCTCGGCTCACCGCAACCTCCGCCTCCTGGGTTCAGGCAATTCTCCTGCCTCAGCCTCCTGAGTAGCTGGGATTACAGGCGCGCGCCACCATGCCCAGCTGATTTTTTGTATTTTTAGTAGAGACGGGGTTTCACCATGTTGACCAGGATGGTCTCGATCTCTTGACCTCGTGATCCACCCACCTCAGTCTCCCAAAGTGCTGGGATTATAGGCGTGAGCCACTGCGCCCGGCCGCAGTGTAATTTTTAATATAGCTATCCTGCTTCTAGAAATAGCATAAAACATAAACAGAAAAGTAAACATAGAAGACCGTGAATCTGAAAGAGGAGTTAAAGCAAATGTGATCAATGAAGAATGTTAACTAAATCTAATTATTGCAGCGATTAATTTCATATATAATCATATATACCTTATGAAACTATAATCTATTGTGGTGTTAGTATCAGTACAAAAATGAGAGACCTGACATATCAGATGTACTTCATCTGCTTTACCAAAGATCATTCTGAGTTTACTACATGCTTCTGAACCAATACAAAATAAAAATAAGGTATGTTCTCTTCAAATATTTCATCACAATTCACTTGAATACAAAACAATAACCTATAACCATTGGGACTTATCAATTGCTGAAGCACTGTTTTTAATATTTTCTTAGTTGTTTTCACTAATCTCCAGTACTAATGACCAACACTTTTTTTATATTTATGTGTGCCACACATTTTAAAATCTATTTTATATGTATTGAATCATTTTATCCACACAGCAACACTATGACGTGTGTGTGTGTGTGTGTGTGTGTGTGTGTGTGTGTGTGTAGTACTGTTGTCTACCTATTTGACAAATGAGGAAATGGAAACACAGAGAGGTTAAGTAACTGACCATAGGTACACAGCTAATAAGCAGCAAAGGCAGGATTTTAACCAGGCAGCCTGAATCCAAAGTTGATTCACAAAAACAGTATGCTACATTGTTTTTCATAAGAAAGCTGAAGAAGCTTGTAAGATTTCTACATGTTCAGACAATCTTGTCCCTGACTTCTAACTAGAAATGGCCACAGCCATAAAGTTATCATTGATAAGATAACCAACAATCTCTTTCTGTAAAGAGAAAGAGATTGAACCTTTTTAGAGATCCAATCTTCTAAACATTCACAGGCCTACAAATATGTTAACAGTTAATAATCTATACAAAATTTAAGCTCCGGGTGGTTATAATAACAGAGATGGAAAAAATACTGATTAATTAATTGAACAAATATTTATTGAACACTTTTTGGAATAAACAGTGTTGTAAGTACTTCAGATATTTCAGTGAACAAAACAGGAAAAAAACTTTTCTCAAAGACCTCATATTCTTATGGACAATGGGAGTAATCTTTTCCTGAGAAAGATATAAATTATATAAGTAATAAAGAAGAGATTAAAAGGTAGGAAACATTCATTTAGGCAAATGATTATAAACATTTCCAGCAAAGGGTCAGGAGCTCTTTTGGTCCTGATAGCTCTATTCTCTAGCCAATTAAGTGTTTAACTATACCTTGTATATAAATGTTGCAAATCAGAATTTGTATCTTGGAATTGTAAGAAGCAATTCTTCAAAATAGCAAAAAATTAAAATACCTCAAAGGAAGTATGAATTATGACTTGCATATTTTAAAGAAAATATAGGCAAATGACATCTGGATATTTTAACTGATTAGAAACTTAAAAGACAACGTCAGCCAATATAGAGATTCAGCTCAGTTGCAAACCCTGGAACTTAATCTATATTGAAGCTAAATATTCTATAAGCATGCAGTGAAGTGCAAAAAATAGCAATTGAAAAATGACATGATTAAATGGCACGACATGCAATCATTTGCTCTCAATTATATCAATGTATCTTCTTCATTTCTAGGAGTAAGGCAGAAATATTGTTTTTTAAATGCCTCCATTAAATTGGTCACCAATAATAAAATAGATGAGAGTACTAATAAGCTCATTTACATAACATACATCATACACTACTATTCTCTCCAAACAGTTTTGCTCATAGATTTGTCTCCTGGTTGTCATGAGTCTTTCCCACATTAGCACATTTTAAAAGCATAACATTGTCTTCAGAACCATTTGTAGAAAATGTTTATGAAACTTTTCTATTTAACCCTTGGCAGGATCCTTATTGCTAATTATGGAAAATGTATTGATATAATATCTTGGCTGTCACATTTTATTATGGTGATGGTAGAAACAGAGTCTAAGTCTGACATTTTAGAAATAGCTAATTGCAAGTCAGAAACAGAGAATGACAGTTTTAAGTAGATTATAACTTCTTTCAAAATAGCAAACTGGTTTATTTAATGTAAAAGCTAGATTTTAAAAATAGCATTAAGACTCCCTGAATTGGTTCACTAAGCATATCTCTATTGGCTCTTGAAGAGGAGCTGGGTAGTGTGCCAAAATAGTTTCAATATTGTACATAATATTATAAGCCTAGATTCAAACACTAAATTATTTCTTATAACCATTTAAAATAAAAATATTTTCAGTAAATATTTTCATTTTTAAGAAAAATTATCTTTCCTCTGTTTGTTTACCTAGTCAGCAGATAAGTGAGGTCTAAACATACTACACTCACCTTTACCACCATGGCCTTATTAGCCTGACCTTTTGACCTAAAGATCTTAATTTTTCTTGCCATTTAGTATATTCACCAATCAAATTGAATTATTAAGGACAAACAGAATTATTAATTAATACTGTAAATTCTTGAAGATCCTTGGATGAATAGTGTCATTCTTTTACAAACATTCACATTTGTGTTTTAATAGTTTGTATATTTTTTCTGTTGAAAAAAATACATATTATTTTTACTTGAAAAGGAGCATTTCTACTCCTCTTGGCTTTTGTTTAGCTGTGGGCCAAAATATAATAACCATTCTAAAAATGTAGACCCTCACTGAGTTACCCCACAAAAACTGTGGTTATCTCTGTGTGGCATTCTTTAATTTCTTTGTTAACCCCTAAACTAGGTTAGGTACTTTTAAATATGTTTGTTTTTCAGAATTAAGCTCAGTGGCCATGTTTTAGTTCATATTCACATGTAATTAGTAATATGTTATATACTTCCTTTTCTAAATTAAAAACACTATTAAAATTCTAGACATACAAAACAATATGAAGATTAAGTTACTCTAAAGAAAACTATAATAGCTTACAGATTGCTTGTATCATTACTAAAATGCTGGTATTTATTACAGAGTCTCCCTGGAATAAAGTATGCACTTTTAGCAATAATCTGTTAAAAAAACATATCCATTATTGTTAAAATGCTCAACTGGTTTGCAATTATAGAAAGGTAACTTATAGCAATAAGGGGAAAAGGGTGCTGGATATGAATGCAACTTAGCCATTATACTAAAAAATACTTTTTCTTAAAACCTCACAATCACACTTTTCCTAAGCAGATAAGTGTTGTCATTTATTTTTATATTATTATATTTTGAAATGTATTTACAGCTTTTTATCTTTTATTGATTCCATGGGAATTATTTCAAAGTAATTCTGGGAAGTGGATGAAGGTGATTTTCTTCTCTAGATTATTTGTTGATTCTAGATACCTGAAATCATCTTTGTTTTTAATAGATCTTGGGTATTCACTGGCCAGGTCAAAGGATATCCAGGACAGTCTTGAAAAAAGGAAGGAAATAATTCTGTATGACAGGGTACAGTGCCATACACCCAGTCAGTGAAATCTATAAAAAAAGAATCATAATGAAGGCCACAAGAGGAGAATGAAATAGCATTAAGATAGAAAGCAAGAGAACACAGAAGCCAGGATGATGACTCAAGAGAAATTCCTAGGGATAATATAGAACACACAGGCAACCTGACTCATGGGAGAGGACAGATTATCTGCTAATTAGCTTCATGACTTGCTCAACCATGCTGCATGGTTATTTTTCTTGCTCTCTCATCCATAGTTGGCTATTGTCCACCCCTTTCCTCTATCAAGCCCTGCTTTTTTCAGACTTATCTCTGGTTAACATATTCTTTATTTTCTAAGAAGCCGTTCCTAGAACTGATCACAAAGTTCAGAGTGTTACTTGCAGTACAAAAACTAGGAAAAGATATTTTAGGAAAGTGTTCCTATTATTCCAGAATGCTACAGAAGGGAAATAAATGGATTCCAGAACTCCAGGGACACAACAAGAATGCAGGAAGAGAGTTAAGCTATGGGGAATAACATCTCTAAAGAGAAGGAAAATGATACTAGAGAGAAAAAGTCAACATTAGAAAAGACATACTGTTTATTCATTTACTCCTCTCTGACTTGGCAGAGGCAAAGGTATAGACGGCTTTATAAAATTCATATTTCTGTTTTCATTTTCACAGCATCTAAAGTAAATAGCACATTTTCCTGTGAGTTTGGACCAGTGGGAATTTGCTTCTTAGCTTTTTCCTTTGCATTTGTGGTGGAAGCTCAAGGCAAATTGACTCCTTTTCACCAGTTTTCAGTATTCCCATATGTGCAGTAATACTATACTCTCAGGATCATTTACAAATTTAACCAATATATAACAGCAAACTACTCTTCAAATATTATATTAGGTAGTAGAAAGATGATGACTAAATATTAATCAACTGGTAAATTGTTATAATGATTATTTAGCTCAAAGTAATATTCTGGAGCCCTGTGAAAAGGAAATATGAGAGCTTCATTCATCAAACACTCTCATACCTAAAACAAAGTGAGGATCCAGGAGAATTTTTCAAGACCATTTTCTTGAATAAAGCTAATTTTCCTTTAGAGGAATACATTTTATTCTCTCCTGGGAAAAGACACCACACCTCTCCCCTGCCTGCTCTCCCAAAGAAGACTGAATACCTGGGAGGGTAGTACTCTCATTTATCCCATCCAATATTTGGCAGCAAGACCAGAACACAAGCCACTAATCATAAAGGTGTTTCAGTTGAACATGAGAAGCAATTTAGATTGAAAAACAAACCACAACTGAGAGTTTTATCCTAGTTTGGTAATAGCCAGTTGTGCCTTGAATACTCTTTCTCTAAAATGCATTGATCCTTTAGCCTCTAACATCTTCAGGCATCAAATATTATATAACCTTATTCTGAGACAGGAAAAACGTCCTAGGGTGATCTAAGGTGACCTTTAAAAAAATTATAAAATGCAACTTTGAATATCTCTCAAATAAGATATAAGTTGGCTCTCATCTTCTTTGATTAGCTTCTAGGGGTGACAGAATATTAATTTCAATATGGCTTTATTGTTGGCTTTAACTGTGGATAGCTGCTTTAACTGGATAAGTGTGTTGTTGCAATAATTTGCGTGAAACAACCTTGCTTGGTCTCAGATTCTGTTCATGTCTCGGTCATGTTGTAATACCTTCAAGGTCTAACTCCAAATAACATTATAATGAGAACCACATGTGTAAGCAAAGCAAACAAGATTGAAAATTTAACTTCCATTGTTGCTTTGATAAAGTTTTGCAATCTGTTGTACCAGCATTTTATTAAGAGTTAGAATGGCACGTGATACAGTCTGGATATCTGTCCCTGCCCAAATCTCATGTTGAAGTGTAAACCCCAATGCTGAAGGTGGGGCCTGGTGGGAGGTGTTTGGGTCATGGGGGCAGGTCCCTCATGATTTGGTGCTGTCTTCATGATAGTGAGTTATTGCAAGATATGGTCATTTAAAAGTCTGTGGCACCTCCCCATCCCCCTTGCTTGCTCCTGCTTTTGCTTCATGTTGTGACTGCTCTCCCTTCGCCTTCCACTATGATTGTAGCTTCCTGAGGCCTCCCTAGAAGCTGAGCAGATGACAGCACCATGCTTCCTGTGAAGCCTGCAGAACGGTGAGCCAATTAAGTCTCTTTTTTCTTTTTATAAATTTCCCAGTCTCATGTATTTCTTTTTTTTTTTTTTTTTTTTTTTTGAGATGAAGTTTCGCTCTTGTTGCCCAGGCTGGACTGCAATGGCGCGCTCTCAGCTCACCGCAACCTCCGCCTCCTGGGTTCAGGCAATTGTCCTGCCTCAGCCTCCTGAGTCGCTGGGATTACAGGCACGCGCCACCATGCCCAGCTGATTTTTTGTATTTTTAGTAAAGACGGGGTTTCACCGTGTTGACCAGGATGGTCTCGATCTCTTGACCTCGTGATCCACCCGCCTCGGCCTCCCAAAGTGCTGGGATTACAGGCGTGAGCCACCGCGCCCGGCCTCATGTATTTCTTTATAGCAATACAAGAATGGCTTAATACAGCATGACTAAACGGACACTCACTGGCTCTCTTGCTGGTGGTCTTGGCTGATAGATAAGGAGTAAATGGGTCTGGAAACATCCCTGCATTTCCTAAAAGTCATTTCTCCTGAACATGACTAAAGAAAAACAAAGAAGAACATTTTGAGAAAAGGAGGAGGAAATGAAGGAAAAGAGAAACCTAGGTTACTGTCTAGTCTGTGTTTCTCAAACAAACGTTCAACATTAGACCTTTCAATCTATTATTACACTTGTCTTCACAATGTTAAATTCAAAAAAGAAAGAAAAATCTACTTGGGAAAAAGAATGTGATATTCTAAATGTAGAGGGTATAACTTGGGATTTAATCAACAATTTAGAGCATCAGTAAAATTAAAAGAGATAAGTTAGGCTATTGTTTTTCCCAGATGGGAATAATGATTTATGTCTCCACCCTCTCTTAGAGAGGTTTTGGGAGGATTAATGAGCTAATGTCTGTAAAGGTCTTTAAACTCCTTCTATGGAGGTGCAACATAAACAAAAGGTGAAAAATGATAGCAAACTCTATGCTGAGTTGAGCTCCCAAAAGTAAAACCCCTGGGAATGAGAAACTGTTGAAAGCCAAGATGGTAAATCTCTGAGTTCCAATGCCAGAGGAGCCTTGGTTTGTTGTCATATGTGTTTTTAATTCTGTTTAAAGTAGTACTTAGTAGTGTTAATAAGCATTTCTATATCTCCTATTAATCATAGTATCCCCTGTGATCATCATTTTTTATTTCTATGCATCAAATGAGATAGGTTTATTACCTATATTTTACAGAGTAGAAATTGGGATATGAAAGTTACAAAGCCATCAGTGATAACCCACAAGAAGCCAATGGTGCAACACTATTGGACTATGGCCTGGATTGGCATTCTAATGTAGGCTGCCATCTGGCTTTGATTGTGTAACCTTGGGAGAGTCATTTAATTTATTAGAGATTTGGTTTTCTTCTCTCCAAAATAAGGAGACTGAATCAGCTAGATGAGGTCAGGTATCAATCAGTGAGGACATTCTACAATCTTCTAAGCACTTATTGAATACCTAGTGACTTCAAGGCATTGTCTATGATACTATAAAGGGCATGCAAAGCAAATAAAATTTCAAGATAGTTTCTATTCTTTTGTCTGTTGACAAGATACACAGACTCATAAGTACACACATCTGAATAATATTTTAAAAAGCACACAAAACAACACAGGAATTTCTTCACTCACTATCTCCAGGCCTCTACACATGCACATATTGTTCTGTTCCCTCCTTTCCAGTTGAGATCTCCTTTTACAATCACTTATTCCAGGAATTTCCTCACTTCTCATCATGAGAAAACACCCTAGCCTCCCCAGGAATGTCTTGTGTACTTCCACAGCACACTATGTTAACTCCCATCTAACCACATGCTACATCCTACTCTACTTGCATACTTCACTGTCTGTATCTCCCTTTAGCCTGTGTGTTCCTTGGAAGAGGACTATACATGGCTCAACACAGTATCCGCAGTGCCCAGGATTGGCACAGATGTTTGCTTAAGAGAAAGATATTGAATAAATTAAAAGTATCTCTACCAATACTCCCCAAATAATCTTACACTGGTTCTTATATCTAAGGGCTATAAGGGTTCTTATTTCCTCCATTCTTACATACATCCTATGACTTAGAATGTCTTTCATTAAACATTCTCTTTGTTATTTAAAGGGGAGCCAGGGCTGATTCAACAGTTTCCATTCCAGGGACAGATGGACTCTTCATGGGGGTGAGGCTTTCTAAGAAGGCCTCCTCTCTCTTCCCCACCCTACCAACAAACCAGTTCAGAATGCTATCACCTCTAACCTAGTTTCCTAGGAGGATGTTAGCAAGATGGCAAACTAGGACTTTCCAGTGCTCATCCACTAGAAAGACACATTAGTTTGAACAACTATTCATACACAAACATACCTTCACAAAAGCTAAGGAAACCAGATGAGAGATTACAGCACTTGGGGGTAGCACAGAAACAAGAAAAGATGTATTGAAAAGGGAGGAAGGACACTTTTACATTACAGTTGTTACTCCTTCCCCAAGACTGGGCAGCACAGAGTGGAAAGACACCCATCACTTGAGGCAAGGAGAATGAATTGAGTACCTGACCTCTTCTGGAACTCTAGCACCAGGCCAGCCCCCACAACCCCAGGTACCAGTCTGGCCTCTGCAGCCCCAGACTACAGCTTGGCACTCATGGACCCAGCCTCCAAGCCTTCCCTACTGTCAGGCTGGCACATGCACACCCCAGTATGTGAGGTCAGCATGTACAACTTCAGACAGCAGGCTGGCACCCATGATTCCAGGCAGCTGGCTCATATCCATGGCTCCAGTCTCCAGGCCAGCCCCTGCAGTAACACACTCCAATGGACTCAGGGTCAAAATCCATCCCAGGAGACCCTAGCACCAGGGCAGCACCTGAGGAACCAGCCTTGGAGGCCCACTCCAGCATCAGGCTGGCCCCTGCGGCTTTAGGCCAGCTCCTGCAGAGATAGCTTCCAGGCCAGCACGCACAAATGCAGCCTCTAGGCCCTCCCCTGCAGAGCAAGGCTTCAGGTCAGCATCCATAGCCCCAGGCACCAGGCTAGAACCCATGAGCTGGAGCCCATTATAGAGGTTCTAGAACAACCCCTCCTGGACCCAGGCTCCAGGCCAGTCACTGTTGCCTTAGGTTCCAGTCTGCCCTAATATACTACACTGGGCTGACACCCAGATATTCAGGCTGCAGGATTACCCCTGGGAGCCCAGGCTCTAGGCTGGCCCTAGTATAGCTCCAGAAGCCAGGTCCACCTCCATGGCCTCAGGCTCCAGGCCTGTCCCCAAAGACCCAAGCATTGGCCCCTCCCTGTGTTAGGCCAGCCCCACAGACTCAGGCTTAAGGCCCACAGAGTACCAGGTTGACACTAGAGAACCCAGACTACACCCAGCCCCCAGAGACAAGCTTCAGGCCTATCCTAGTAGATTCTAGCTCCAGGCTCATCCCAGCAGACCTAGCTTCAGGCATGATCCTATAGACCCAGGCTCAAGACCAGTCCCTATGAACCCAGCTGCCAAGCCCACCCACCTGCTGACCTAGGTAGCAGACCAGTCGGGCCATGGACTCCACCAGATGCACTCAGAATCTTTAGACCAGTTGACTGGTAAAGAGTTTTCCCTGATGAAGTGAGTCTGTAAAAACTGGAATAGGTAGCTACTTCTTGAAATGTGCAGGCACAAATCCCTAGCCACAAGGATCACAAATAATCAGAGAAATATGACAGCACCAAAGGAACAAAATAAAGTATGAATTAGTGACCCTAAATGTCTTCTTGGCAAATAATTTTAAACAATTGTCTTGGCTGGGTGTTGTGGCTTATGCCTGTAATCCCAGCACTTTGAAAGGATCACTTGAGTCCAGGAGTTTGAGATCAGCTGGGCAACAAGGTGAAATCTTGTCTCTACAAAAAATTCAAAAGTAGTTGGGTATGGTGGTATTCACCTATAGTCCCAGCTACTCAGGAGGCTAAGGTGGGAAGAACCCTTGAGCCCAAGAGGTTGAGGCTACGGTGACCCAAGATCATGCTGCTACACTCCAGTCTGGGGGAAAGCATGAAATCCTGCCTCAAAATAACAATAACAATAATAATAATAATAGTCTTAAAGAAGCTCAGTGGGCTACAAGAAATCACAGACAGACAACTAAACAAAATCTGGTAAGCAACACACAAACAAAACTACAGTTCAACAAAGAGAAACAATAAAAATGAACCAAACAGAAAACCTTTAGCTAAATAACACAATGACCGAACCAAAAATTCCATAAAGAGCTTCAACAGCAGACTCAAGAAGAAGAAGAAGGAAAAAAACAGTGAGCTTGAAAACATCATTCAAGATTACCTAGTAAGTAGAACAAAAAGAAAAAAATAATGAAAATTAGTGAAGAAAGCCTACAGTACTTACTTAGCACCCCCATATGAACCAATGTATGCATATGAGAGTCTCAGAATAAGCAAAGCCAGAGAAGGGGACAGAAAGCTTATTTAAAGAAACAATGAGAGAAATTTTCCAAAATCTGAAGAGGGGCATTAACATTCAGACCCAAGACACTCAAATAACCCAAATCAGTTAAATATAAAGAGATCTTCACCAGGACAAATTATAATCAAATTATCAGAAGTCAAAGACAAAGAGAGAATATTGAAAGCAGCATGAGAAAAGCAACTCATCCCATACAAGGTTAGCTCTAAGACTATCAGCAGATTTTTCAGCAGAAATTTTGCAGGGCAGGAAAGAGTGGGAAGATATATTCAAAGTGCTAAAGGAAAAGAAAGTATTATTGGCAACCAAGAATAACATATTTGGCAATGATGTACTTCAGAAATAAAGGAGAGATAAAGACTTTCCTAGACAAAACAAAAGTTATGTCAGTTCATCACCACTAAGCCTGCCTGACAAGAAATGCTAAAGGGAGATCAAGTTGAAACAAAAGGATGCTAAAAACATGAAAACACACAAAAGTATAAAACTTAGTGTAAAGATAAAGACATAGTCAAATTCAGAATATTCCAATAAGGTGTTGGTGCATAAATCACCTTTAACTCTAGTATAAAAGGTAAAAGTCTCTAAGCATTAAAAATAATTATAGCTAAAGTAGTTTGATAATTAATACATCTTACATTATATATGTAAAATACATGAATTGTGACATCAATAAAATGTGAGGGCAGGAGAAGTCAAAATGTAGTTTTTGTTATGTGGTCAAAGTTAAGTTGTTAACAGTAGTTGCATGCACCATGCAAATGGTAACCAAAAGAGAGCAAGGTGGCTATACTTTATCAGACAAAAACTTTTACAAGAGACAAAGACGATCATTTCATAACGACAAAGGGGTAAATTCATCTAAAGGATATAACAATTATAAATATATATGCACCCAACATAATACTTAAAGCAAATATTAACAGAAATAGAGGGAGAAATAGCAATACAATTATAGTAGGGGATTTTAATATCCTGCTTTCAATAAGGGACAGATTAAAATTCCAATGACATTTTTTATATAAATAGAAAAATAATTCTAAAATTCATGTAGAATAAATTTTAATAAATTCAAAATTTATGTAGAATAAACCACAAAATACCCCATATGGCCAAAATAATATTAAGCAAAAAGAAAAAAGCTGGAGATATCACACTCCCAGATATCAAAACATATCACAAAGGTATAGTATTCTAAACAGCATGGTACTCACATTAAAAACAGACACACGTAGTCCAACTGAACGAAACAGAGAGCTCCAAAATAAATCCACCCATTCATGGTCAATGTACTTTCAACAAAGATAGCAAGAACACACCATGGGAAAAGGACAGTCTCTTCAATAAACTTTTGGGAAAATTGAATATACACATGCAGAAGAATGAAACTGGACCTTTATCTCACACCGAGAATCAACTCAAAATGGATTAAAGACTTGAAAATAAAACATAAAACCAAAATTACTAGAAACTTTCATCCTAGAAAACATAGGGGAAAAGTTTCTTGACATTGGTCTGAACGAGTTTTGGGATATGATCTCAAAAGCACAAGAAACAAAAATAGATTTATAGAATTACATCAAACCAAAAAGCTCTGCACAGAATGGAAACAATCAACAGAATGAAAAGAACCTACAGAATGGAAGAAAACATTTACAAACCATATATCTGATAAGAGGTTAATATCCCAACTAAATAAGGAACTTAAACAATCAGCAAGAAAATAGCCCAAATGGGCAAAGTACCTGAATAGCTATTTCTTAAAAAAAGACAGGTTTATGAAAAATGCTCAAAATCACTAATCATCAGAGGAATACAAATTAAAGCCACAAGGAGGTATCACCTCACACCTGTTAGAATGGCTATTATCAAAAAGACAAAAGATAACAAGTGTTAGCAAAGATGTGGAGAAAAGGGAACACTTGTACACTGTTGTTGGTAATGTATATTAACATGAATATTATGGGGAGGGGACGGGAGGGGAAGGAAAATAAATAAATAAATAAATAAATAAATAAATAAAATAAATATTATGGGAAACAATATGAAGTGTCCTAAAAAAATTAAAAGCAGAACTACCACATGATCCAGCAATACCACTTCTGGATATATATCCTAAGTAAAATTAGTATGTCAAAAAGATGTTTTCACTCCAATTTTCATTGCATTATTCATAATAGTCAAGATATGGAAAAAACCAAAGTGATGAATGGATACAGAAAATGTAGGATAAACACATAGACACACACACACACACACACACACACACACACACACACACACAATGAAATGCTATTCAGTCTTAAAAAAGAAAGAAATCCTGTCATTTGTGATAACATGAATGAACCTGGAAGACATTATATTAAGTGAAATAAGCCAGGTACAGGAAGACAAATACTGCATGATCTCACTTATATGTAAAATTTTAACAAATTGAACTCAGAGATGAGATTACAATGGCAGTTGCCAGAGACCAGGGTAGGGGATGGGCGGATAGGAAGAGATATTAGAATGGCAGTTGCCAGAGACCCGGGTATGGCAGGGAGGGGTGAAGAGATATTAGTCAAAGGGTAACAAAGTTTCAGTTAGAAAGGAAGAAAAATGGTAAGTATATGAGGTGATGGATATGCTAATCAGCTTGATTTAATCATGTTGTAACATATACATATATTAAAACATTACACTGTACACTGTAAATATGTTCAATTCTTATTCATCTATTATATCTTAATAAAGCTGGGAGGTGGGGGGTAGAAATCCAATCTCTTCCCTCTCACTGTAATTGTCTGATATCAAGCCCTTAGGGCATATCACCTAAGTTACAGAATAGCAACCTCCGAATAGGACTTTCTCCTTTCAGCCTGGTTGAAATAATGCTCTGCAAGACCACCCTCCTGCTCTGAAACACTGAGGACATCCCTGGTGAATTAGCAAGGAGTAGGCTACTTGCTCTGCTTGCAGCCACACTTGACATTAGACAGTTCACCCCATGCTTCAGTATCAATAAACAATTTGCTATTCCATATATATGGTCTTTCTCAGCCCTGAATTTTAATAAAATTGAAGAAAATATAAAATTTTCATTTGGTTTTTGTCTTAGACTGAAATATCTGTACAGAGAGCCATCTATATAATATTTCAAAGAGAATCTATTCCAACACCCAGTGTTAGAAAACAAAAACATAAAAATGGACAGAAAAATCAACACACACATCAACAGACACTGTAGTTCCAAAGAGGGTCCAATTTGAAGACTCAGAACAATACTAAAATAAATTAATACCAAAAAAGAGAAAACAATTCATGTCTTGAAAATATGCACAAAGATACTGCATTCATGGCACTGAGGTAAGTGGGCATTTTTTAAGACAGAACAGTTTAAGATCAGTAAAGATTATATAAAAATAAAAATAACTTTTATTGAACTAAAAATTGCAGTGAAAACAATGAACTGCAAAATCAGGCACTGCAGAAACAGAAAACAAGCTTGAGAATTCTACCAGAAGTCTCTAGATGAAGAAATAAAAATAAAAATAGACTTTTTAAAGTGAAGGCAAGATCTAGGAGATTCATTATGCACAGAACAGGACTTCCAAAAGGGGGAACTAAACATATGGGAAATTGCAATAATCAAATAGTGGGTAAAACTTTCCTGATATAAAGTGGGATTTTCAAAATCAATTAGGACTCACTATGTTCCCAGAAAAAAAAAATGAAAAGAAATAAATACCCAGTCCTATATAAATAAATGAAATTAAAACAAAAGCTACAACTTACACATAAAAGAAAGCATATCTTCTCTTTTATGACTATGAATTCCAAAAGAATCATTAGCATTTTTGATGACAAAAGATTACATTGCCTTTAAAAAATTTTATATTCAGCCAAGCTATTGTTCATTATGCGAGGTGAAAGTAAAATACATTTTCTGACACACAAGGGTTTGGAGAAAATACTAGAAATGGACTTTTCCTGTGAAAATTATTAGGAGATGACCCAATAGCCAGTACTAAAAATACATTTTTAATGGAAAGTTGTGATATGAAAAAACCTGAAGTTCAGCAATGAAAACAGTATAAAGAATTAACTCTGAATTACTTTTATTTTTATTTATTTAAAAAAATTATTTAGTGATCCAGTCCTGCTCTCTTGCCCAGGCTAGAGTGCACGATTATATCTCACTGTACCCTGAACTCCTGGGCTGAAGCAATCTTCCCACCTCAGCCTCCTAAGTATCTAGGACTATAAGTACCCACCACCACACTCAGATAATTGAAAACAATTTATTTTTTTGCAGAAACGGATCTGGGTATTGCTATGTTTCCCAGGCTGGTTTCAAACTCCTGACATCAAGTGGTCCTCCTGTTTTGGTCTCTGAAAGTGCTATGATTACAGGAATTAGCCATCAAGCTAGGCCTGAATTACTTTTAATATAACACAAATGTCAAAAGAAATTCTTGAAGGTATGAAAAAGGATAGCATTATATTAGTAAAATAATAATACCTAAAAATTAAACCTAAGATTATACAATATCAATTAAAATGGAGAAATAGGGTAGAGAACACAGAAAAAACCAAGCTCATTTTTAAATTTTAAAAGTGGCATCTGATTTACTCTTGATACTGTAAATAAAGAAAATATGAAATTTTAAAAAATCCTTCCAATTCACTACAGTGAAAATAAAGAAAACAACATTCCACGTAGCAAAATATTTAAACTAGCCCATAATATAAGCTTCATGGTATTGCTCAAACCTAGCCAAGTGTCTGCCACATAGTAGGTGTTTAATAAATATTTACTAAATGAATAAATAAAAGAATGTGATAAGATGAAAAAAGATCAGTAATCTTAATCAAGGAAATAAATATGAATGGGGTTAACATTCTTATTAGAAGATACAGGCTGTCAGATTTGGTTAGAATGCAATTTGTAAGAAACTTTCCTAAAATAATACAATATGAAAAATTGATAACAAAATGATAGGCAAGGATATACCAAGCCTCTATATATATTGTGAAGGACTTCAAGTTATCTAAGATATGAGAAAGGAAGAGGCTAGGCCTATGATTGTAGGGTTTCTCATTAGCTCTTCCAGAGTCAAATCCTCCATCTCTTCAACTTGGTCATTAATTTTAACCAAGAGTTTTCTGTCTTCCGTGTCTTATAGGTCTGTACATTTGATTGCCATCACTGCACTAGCATTTTATTTGTGTATTTCTTTTCACATTAAAAATGACTCAATCAAACACGTCTGTTAATTTATAAGCCAATAAAAATACATTCATGTTATCAGTACAACTTTTCAGACTGAAATTCATAACTTGGAAGACTTTTTCCTTTCCCATTTTAGGCCAGTGTCTGTATTCAATATTGCAAAGTTAGAAAGGAAATGGGTGCAAAGAGAAAGCTTGCTACTGTGGTCCTAAAGGCAGTAACATTGCAATTTTGGTTCAAAAGATGCTTCTTTCCTTTTGAAGCATCATTTTCAATGACGGAAATATAAATCCTGGTATACAGAATTGGCTATTGGCTGATCTACCTAAAATTTGTGCCAAGCTGAAAGTGTTTAAAGAAATTAAACATCTATAATTGAATACATTTACCAATGGAAAAAGATAGTTCTTACAGTATCACAGAAGGTTAGAGTTGAAGGGAATCTTTTCAATCATAAAAACCTAAATTTATAAATACCCTAGGCAAAGAAAAATTACTTACAGGAGATTACACAGCTGAAAGTCCAAGGTCATAATGTTGCCAACTAACAGAAACTAGTGATGATACTCAATAAATACTATTAATTGGAAGAATAATGTTGTAGTAAAAGTTACAGAAAATGACCAGCAAATCAATATGGATATTAAAATATAAAATTTGTTTCTCTCCTTAAATGAAGGTCTAATTGTGTGTGTATCTGTGTGTGTGTGCGCTCATGCGTGCAAACATAAAGCAATAATTTTGGAGAAATCAAAGGTAAAAGGAGGGTTTACAAAAGAAGGTCAGCGAGACAGAAGTTGGGGTAGAAAATGGACTGGAAATAACTGGTTTGCCACCTTGCTCAAAAGCAGAAAAGTAGCCCAAATGTAGAGACCCGCCCTTCATAATCTGGGACTTGGTTTTTAGGACCCCAAAAGAGCTCTTCCTTCTCACATCAAAGGGCAAACTTGGGAGGTATACTGACTACCTCCTTTTTTCCAAGTCTTGGAAGGGAAAATAGTTCTCTTATGGTTTTACCTAGATGGTAAGTAGGCCAATGATCCAATTAATAGATAATTCAGTTCTTAGAAATCATACAACTCATCAAAGTAAGGGAAACCCCAAGGAATTTGCTTTATCTATTTACTATAACCCTGTTTTATTAAATATAAATGCTTTTTTGAAAGTACAGTGTCACGTTTTAGCAATTATAATGCTGACTGCTAAAATACATTGAGCTCTTAGTAGGCAGGCCCTATTTTAGCAGTCTTCATTTATATATTATCTCATTTAACACTTGCAACCACTTCTGAAGGTAAGTAATATCATTTTCCCCATTTGTAACACCTGGAGCTTTCAGGAAGATCATCCATCAGAAAGTGGTAGATCCAGGACAAACACAAGAAAATTGAATCCACACTTAAGGATCTAAACTATGACGGATCAGATTCACTGTTCCCATCCTATGTTTACTCAAGTGAAGAAAATATTGTGTGCTTCCAGTTTTTTCCTTATTTGTATTTAATAACAAAGACAGTTACATTTAAGTAATTTAAGAGATCAATTAAGAGTAGAAACATTCATTCTCTGGTTTCAGAGAATGCTGTTCTGTCTGATTTTCAAGACAGTAAGTAAAGATGGGTGAGATATCTCCTTCCTCTTTCTAGGTTAGCATGACAGCCCTTGACTTCCATGAACCTGGTCTATCTGATAGCAGCAGTACAAACATCACATATAAAATGTGTACACAGCTGTATCTCTGCCTTCTCAAATCAAGGGCAGAACTTCATAGGAATCATTCAGCATCTTCTAGCAAAATACGTAATCAGAAAAAATTGGGCTGCTATTCCACTTTCTTTTACTTTAGAAAACTGCACTGGGACTGCCTATAAAAATTTCCTGTGGGTCTTCCCTCTACCTTCAGACAGTAGTGTGAATAATATTTATTTATAATAAATCTATCTTTGAATTTCAACCTTAACCCAGACAATTTTTCTTATAAGGCAGTTCTGAACTATATTCAATTATTTAAAGTTATTTCCAAAGAAGTGTTAGGTGATGTGTTTTTAATATGTGGTGGGGAAAAAAATCTGATAAAAGGCTGTTGATGGTTATATGCAGTTTTCTTTTGATGGACATACATGGTTAATATAATAGTTTTTTTAAAAAAATGTATCTATGACATGTAGAAAGGATTAAGTCCTGTTTGATGTACGCTGATTTTGAAAATGTTTTGTATGCTTTTGTTATGGTTAGACTGAGTTACTGTAATTCTTTCTTTGCAACTTTGCCAACGACATCATTACAAAGTTTGTAATGGCTCCAGGATAGAGCACCAGAGATGATCCAGGCACCTGAGGAATCATGGCTACTTTTCTTATACATCAAAACTGCTAAAACATTCTATCCTGTCTTTCAACTTCATCTTCTTTAAATGTGGTTCTGGGGTCAGAGAAAATGGAATTACTTATGATACCATTTAAGATTGGTTATAGTGGATATGAGAAATTCCCCCTAAATTCCTTGATGAAATTTGTCTTATTTTTATTTCTAAAAATTATGCACTTAGTTTTAAGGAAACATTTCTTAAAGCATATGAACTATTTAGCTCTTTTCTTTATTCTGTAAAAGTACATTAGTGATATTTCTTTTCAGAGTAATTACTTGGTAATGCTGCATATTTCATTGTTAACTTGAAATCCTTTTTTAGGCCCTATTCTATAAATTTTAATTTCCAAGATTTCAAACATTGACTCACTGACTTCTTCCAACTGGCTGTCAAGTATTCAGAATAGAATAAGGAACAATAGAGTAAACTATGTGTTTTTCTCTTTTAAGAAATAGATATTTGACCTAGGGACTTTTGAGTCTACAAAGTGGCAGATTCTGAAACAGTTTCTAGGTGTGGCTAATGGCTCTATCACTTACTTACTAACTTTATGACCTTGAGTAAGATACTTCAGTTTTCCCCACCTCGGTTTTCTCATCCATAATAGTGGATGGGGCAGAGCAAGATGGCAGAATAGAAGGCTCCCTAATTGTTTCCCTTGCACCCCTTGACAAGTACACCAATTTAACAAGATCCACTCTGACTGTCCTGCATCTTAGATACCAGCTTAACCACAGCAGAACAGGGCACCAGTCACAATTTTTGTTGCTGTTGTTGTTGAGGCGGAGTCTCGCTCTGTTGCCAGGCTGGAATGTAGTGGCATGATCTCGGCTCACTGCCATCTCTGGGATCTTGGCTCACTGCAATCTTCGCCTCCCAGGTTCAAGTGATTCCCCTGCCTCAGCCTCCCAAGTAGCTGGGACTAGAGGCATGCACCACCACACCTGGCTAATTTTTTGTATTTTAGTAGAGATAGGGTTTCTCCATGTTTTCCAAGATGGTCTGGATCTCCTGACCTCATGATCCTCCCACCTTGGCCTCCCAAAGTGCTAGGATTATAGGTATAAGCCATTGTGCCTGGCCACCACCAGTAAAAATTTTAAGGCCCCATTTCAGGCCCTAGTCCTGGATGACATCTCTAGACATACCCTAGGCCAGTACCTTGCAAGGAAGATCCCAGTCCTGAAAGCATTAATCACCTGCTAACTGAAGACCCCTTGAGCCCTGAAAAACCAGCAGTGATACCAGAGAAGTAGAGGGCGTTGGATGAGCCTCTGATATTTGCTGGCTTCAGTTGAGACTTAAAAGATTCCCAGGTGTGGTGGCTACAGGGCAAAACTTCTGCTTGAGGAAAGCAGAGGGAAAAGTAAAGGGAACTTAGTCTTGCATCTTAGATACCAGCTTGGCTACAGAGGGGTAGAGCACCAAGTGGGCCCTTGGGGTCCCTGATTCTAGGACTTGACTCTTAGATGGCATTTCTGGACTTGCTCTGGGCAAGAGAGGAGCCCACTTTCCTGAAAGGTGAGTCCCAGGCCAGGCAGCAGGCACCACAAGCTGATTTAAGAATGCTTGAATCTTAAGGGAATATGAGTGGTAGTCTGGCAGTACTCCTCATGGTCTATAGCAGTGGCCATGGGGTGAGGCTCCTCTACTTTTGGAAAGGGGATGGCATGGTGGGAAGGACTGCATCTTGTGATTTCAGTGCCAGTGCAGCCACAGTAAAACAGAACACCTGGTAGACTTCTAAGGCTTTCGGCTTAGGTCCCTGACTCCTGGAAGGCACCTCTTGGGCCCAACTGGGGCCTGGGAGAAATTGCCACCCTGAAGGGAAAGACACAGGTAAAGCTGGCTTTGCCACCTGTTGATTGTACAGCCCCAAGGCCAACTGCAAATATAGGCAGTAGCCAGGGAGTGTTTGCAGCAGGCCTTGGGTTAGACACAGTGCTGTGCTGGCTTCAGGTTTGAACCAGCACAGTCACAGTGATGGTGGCCACAGGGTTGCTTGTGTCACTCAACCCCCAGCTTTAGGTGGCTCATAGCAAAGAGAGAGAGAGAGAGAAAGAGAGAGAGAGAGTGGGAGAGAGAGAAACATTATATTTGTTTGGCAGAAAATAAGGGAAAAGAACAAGCGTCTCTGCCTGGTAATCCAGAGAATTCTCCTAGATGTTGTCCAAAACCATCAAGGCAGTACCTCTATAAGTCTGCAAGAATTACAGCATAACTGAGCATTACTGGGTTTGGGGTGCCCCCTAAAGAGGATACAGCATAGATCACAGCACCCTAGTACTTTCAAACATCTGGAAAGCCTTCCTTAGAAGAACAGGTACAAACAAGCCCAGACAGTAAAAATTACAATAAATACCTAACTCTTCAATGCCCAGACACTGAAAAACATCTACTAGAATCAACACCATCCAGGAAAACATGACCTCATCAAATGAACTAAATAAGGCACAAGAGCCCAGTCCAGGAGAAACAGAGATATGTGACATTTCAGATAAAGAATTCAAAATAGTTGTGTTGCAGAAACTCAAAGAATTCAAGATAATGCAGAGAAGGAATTCAGAATTCTACCAGATAACTTTAATGAAAATATTAAAATGATTAAAAAGAATCAAGCAGAAATTCTGGAACTGAAAAAAAATGCCACTGGCATACTGAAGAATGCATCAGTCTTTTAATAGCAGAATATATCAAACAGAATTAGTGAGCTTGAAGACAGACTATTTGAAAACATAGTCAGAGGAGACAAAAGAAAAAAGAATAAAAACTATAAAGTATGCCTATAGGATCTAGAAAATAGCCTCAAAAGGGCAAATCTAAGAGTTATTGGCCTTAAAAAGGAGGTAAAGAGATAGAAAGTTCATTCAAAGGAATGAATGAATAATAACAGAGATATTGTTAAACCTCCAAAAGGATATCAATATCCAAGAAGGTTATATAATACCAAGCATATTTAACCCAAAGAAGGCTACTTCAAGGCATTTAATAATCTCCCAAAGGTCAAGGATAAAGAAAGGATCTTAAAAGTGGTAAGAGAAAAGATGCAAATAACACAAAATGGAGCTCCAATATGTCTGGCAGCAGACTTTTCAGTGGAAACCTTATAGGCCAGGAGAGAGTGACATGACATATTTAAAGTGATGAATGAACATTTTATCCTAGAATAGTATATCTGGCAAAAATATCTTTCAAACATAAGGTAGAAATAGAGACTTTCCAAAACAAACAAAAGTTGAGGGATTTCATCAACACCAGAACTGTCCTACAAGACATTCTAAGGGGAATACTTCAATTAGAAAGAAAAGGACATTAGTGAGCAATAAATAATCACCTGAAGTTATAAAACTCAACTAGTAACTGTAATTACACAGAAAAACAGAATATTTCAACAATGCAACTGTGAAACTACTCTTATTCTAATAGAAAGACTAAATGATAAACCAATAAAAAATAACAACTACAATAACTTTTCAAGACACAGACAGGACAATAAAATATAAATAGAAACAAAAAAAGCTAATAAGTGGGGGGATAAAGGTAAGGTGTAGAGTTTTTATTAGTTTTCTTTTTGCTTGTTTATTCAAACAGTGTTGTTCTTATCAGCTTAAAAGAACGGATCATAAGATAGTATTTCCAAGCCTCATGGTAACCTCAAACCAAAAAACATACAATGGATACACAAACAATGAAACACAAGGAAGTGAATCATATCACCAGAGAAAAACATCTTTACTAAAAGAGAACAGGAAGTAAAGAAAGGAGAAAGAGAAGACCACAAAACAATGAAGAAACAAATAACAAAATGGTAGGGGTGAGTCCTAACTTATTGATAATAATGCTGAACTTAATAGACTAAACTCTCCAATCAAAAGACACTGAGTGGCTGAATGAATGAAAAAACAAGACTCATTGATCTGTTGCCTACAAGAAATACACTTCAACTATAAAGACACACATAGACTGAAAGTATGATGGAAAAAGATATTCCATGCCAACGGAAACTTAAAAAGACAAGGAGTAGCTATATGTATATCAGACAAAATAGATTTCAAGACTAAAACTATAAGAAGAGACCAAGAAGGTCTCTATATAATGATAAAGGGTCGAATCCAACAGGAGGATATAATTTAAAAGATGTATGTACTCAATATAGAGTACCCAGATCAACAAAGCAAGTATTACTAAAGCTAAAGAGAGACATAGGCCCCAATACAGTAATAGTTGGAGACTTCAACACCTCCACTTTCAGCATTGAACATAAAATCTTGTAGACATAAAATCAAGAAAAAAAACAGTGGATTTAGCCTGAACTATAGACCAAAGGGATCTAACAGATATTCTCAGAACATTTCATTCAAGAGCTGCAAAATACACATTCTTTTCCTCAGCACATGGATCATTCTCAAGGATAGACCATATGTTATATCACAAAATGAGTCTTAAAACATTTTAAAAAATGGAAATAATATCAAGCATCTTCTCTGACCATAATGGAATAAAACTAGAAATCAATAACAAGAATTTTGGAAACAATACAAACACATGGAAATTAAACAAGATGCTCCTGAATTACCAGTAAGTCAATAAAGAAATTAAGAAGAAAATTGAAAAGTTTCTTGAAACAAATGATAATGGAAATACAACATACCAAAACCTATG
Organism: Sapajus apella; assembly: GCF_009761245.1. Classification (NCBI taxonomy): domain Eukaryota; kingdom Metazoa; phylum Chordata; class Mammalia; order Primates; family Cebidae; genus Sapajus; species Sapajus apella. The sequence continues at coordinate 10,191,471 of NW_022436990.1, forward strand.
GGATACAGTAAAAGCAATACTAAGAGGGAAGTTTATAGCTCTAAGTGCCTACATCAAAAAAGAAGAAAAACTTCAAATAAACAATCTAACAAAGCATCTTAAAGAACTAGAAAATCATAAGCAAACCAAACCAAAAATTAGTAGAAGAAATAATAAAAATCAGAGCAGAAATGAAAGAAATTGAAATGTAGGAAAAAAAATACAAAAGGTCAATGAAATAAAAAGTCTAAAATTGAAAAACCTTTAGGCAGACTAACAGAAAAAGAGAGAAGATACAAATAAATGCAATCAGAAATGAAAAAGGAAACATTACAAGTTATACTTCAGAAATTCAAAGGATCGTTAGTGGCTACTATGAGCAACTACATGCCAATAAATTGGAGAACTTAGAAGAAATGAACAAATTCCTAGACACATACAACCTACCTACCAAGACTGAACCAGGAAGAAATCTAAAACCTGAACAGACCAATAACAAGTAATGAGATTGAAGCCATAATAAAAAGTCCCCCAGTAAGGAAAAGCCAGGGATCCGATGGCTTCATCACTGACTGCTACCAAGCATTTAAAGAAAAACTGATACCAATCCTACTCAAACTATTCAAAAAAATAGAGGAGAAAGGAATACTTCCAAACTCATTCTATAAGACCAGTATTATCCTGATACTGAAACCAGACAGAGACACATTAAAAAAAAATTCCTACAGGCTAATATCTCTGATAAATATTGATGCAAAAACCTCAACAAAATACTAGCAAACCAAACTCAGCAATACATTAGAAAGATCATTCATTATGACTAAGGGGGGATTTTTCTGAGAGATGCAAAGATGGCTCAACATATGCAAATCAATCAGTGTGTTCCATCATATCAACAGAATGAAAGATAAAAAATATACGATCATTTAAATTGATGCTCAAAAAGCACTGAATAAAATTCAACATCCCTTCATGGTAAAAACCCTACAAAAACTGGGGATAGAAAGAACATAGCTCAACAAAATAAAAGCTATATATTACTGAGCCACAGGAAGTATCACATTGAATGGGAGAAAACTGAAAGCCTTTCCTTAAGATTTAGAACATGACAAGAATGTCCACTTTCATTGCAGGCCAACATAGTTCTGCAAGTCCTAGCTAAAATGATCAGAAAAGAGAACAAAATCAAAGGCATCCAAATTAGAAAAGTAGAAGTCAAATTATCCTTATTTGCAGATAATATTATCTTATATTTGAAAACCTAGACTCCTAAAAAACCTATTAGAATTGATAAATTCAGTAAAGTTGCAGGACACAAAATCAACATATCAAAATCAGTAGCATTTCTATATGGAGCAGTGAACAATCTGAAAAAGAGAGTAATAAAAGTAATACCATTTATAATAGCCTCAAAGAAAATTAATTACCAGGAATTAACCAAAGAGCTGAAAAATCTCTATAATTAAAATAATAAAGCATTGATGAAAGAAATTAAAGAGAACACCAAAAAAAAAAAAAAAAGATACTCCATTTTCATGGATTGGAAGAATCAATATTGTTAAAATGTCCATACTACCCAATCTACAGATTCAATACAATCTCTATCAAAATACCAATGACATTCTTCACAGAAATGGAAAAAAAAATTCTAAAATTTATATGGAACCACAAAAGACCCAGAAAAGGTAAAGCTATCCTGAACAAAAAGAATAAAACTGTATACCTAACTTCAAATTATACTACAGGATTAGTAATTAATCAAAACAGCATGGTACTGGTCTAAAAATAGACACATAGACCAATGGAACAGAATAGAGAACCCCAAAACGAATTCACACACCTAGAGTGAGCCCGTTTTCACAAAGTTGACAAGAACATACACTGGGAAAAGACAATCTTTTCAATAAATGGTGCTGGGAAAACTGGATCTCCATATGCAGAAGAATGAAACTAGATCCCTTCCTCTCACCATATACAAAAAACAAATCAAAATGGCTAAAAGACTTAAATCTACGTAAGACCTCAAACTATGAAACTAATATAAGAAAATACTAGGGAAATCTCTAGGGCATTGATCTGGGCAAATATTTCTTGAGTTATACCTCACAAGCACAAGCAACTTCAGCAAAAATGGACAAATGAGATCACATCAAAATAAAAAGCTACTGCACAACAAAGGAAACAATCAGCAAGGTGAAGACACAACCCACAGAAAGGGAGAAAATATTTGCAAACCATCCGATAAGGGATTAACAACCAGAATATATAAGGAACTCATATAACTTTATAGGAAAAAAAAATCTAGTAATATGATCAAAAAATAGGCAAAAGGTTTGAAGAGTCATTTCTTAAAAAAAGACATACACATGGCAAATAAGCATATGAAAAGGGACTTAACACCACTGATCATCAGAGAAATGAAAATTAAAACTACAACGAGATACCATTTCATCCCAGTTAAAATGGCTTTTATCCAAAAGACAGGCAATGACAAATGTTGGTGAGGATGTGGAGAAAAGGAAACTCTTGTTCACTGTTGGTGGGAATGTAAATTAGGACAACCTATGGGGAACAGTTTGGAGTTTCCTTAAAAAACTAAAAATAGCGCTACCATATGATCCAACAATCCCACTGCTAGGTATCTACTCAAAGGAAATGAGTATATTGAAGAAATTTCTGCTCTCCCATATTTGTTGCAGCACTATTCACAATAGTCAAGATTTGGAACAACCCAATTATCCACCAACAGATGAATGGATATAGAAGATGCGGTATAGGTGAGAGGAGGCTGCAAAGCTGAGCAGAGGAGGCAGGAGCCCGAGCGCGAGCAGTAGCTGGGTGGGCACCACGGCTGGGATCACCACCATTGAGGCAGTGAAGCGCAAGATCCAGGTGCTGCAGCAGCAGACAGATGATGCAGAGGAGTGAGCTGAGCGCCTCCAGTCAGAAGTTGAGGGAGAAAGGCAGGTCCGGGAACAGGCTGAGACTGAGGTGGCCTCCTTGAACCGTAGAATCCAGCTGGTTGAAGAGGGGCTGGATTGTGCTTAGGAGCGCCTGGCCACTGCCCTGCAAAAGCTGGAAGAAGCGGAAAAAGCTGCTGAGAAGAGTGAGAAAGGTATGAAGGTTATCGAAAACCAGGACTTAAAAGATGAAGAAAAGATGGAACTCCAGGAAATCCAACTCAAAGAAGCTAAGCACATTGCAGAAGAGGCAGCAGATCAGAAGTATGAAGAGGTGGCTTGGAAGTTGGTGATGACTGAAGGAGACTTGGAACATACAGAGGAACAAGCTGAGCTGGCAGAGCCCCGATGCCAAGAGATGAGCAGATCAGACTGATGGACCATAACCTGAAGTGGCTCAGTGCTCCTGAAGAAAAGTACTCTCAAAAAGAAGACAAATATGAGGAAGAGATCAAGATTCTTACTGATAAACTCAAGGAGGCAGAAACCCGTGCTGAGTTTGTTGAGAGATTGGTAGCCAAGCTGGAAAAGATGATGACCTGGAAGATAAAACTGAAATGCACCAAAGAGGAGCACCTCTGTACACAAAGGATGCTGGACCAGACTCTGATTGATCTGAATGAGATGTAGAATGCTCCAGTCCCACCCTGCTGCTGCTTCTCCCTCTGACCCTGACTTCACCTGAGGCCAGCCTGCGTGAGGCTGACCTTCAACTGAGGGTTGATCTTTAACTGGAAGGCCGCATTCTCCTTTTGCCACCCCTCTCCCTGGATCTTTTTCACCAAACTGTCTCTGCCTCTTCCTGGAGATTCCAGCTGGGTTAGAGGTTGGGCACCCTTGGAAACAACATTTAAGGGAATGTGAGCACAATGCATAATGTCTTTTAAAAGCATGTTGTGATGCACACATTTTGTAATGTCCTTTTTTGTTGTTTTGTAGCAACCATTTGTAAAACATTCCAAATAATTCTACAGCCTTGAAGCAGCAATCTAATGCCTTTCTCACTTTTGGAAGGTGACTTTTCAGCTTAATGCATATTACCCTCTCCATAGAGGAGAGGAAAAGGTACAGGCCTGTCTAACTGAGAGCCAAACAGAGCTCAGGGAAAGACTCTACTATGGGAAACCTCATTGCTCTGTACAAAAGCACCAGCTAAACCAGAAAGGTGATTCCAGGAAGAGTTAGCCAAACAACAACAAAACCCCAAAAAATGTGGTGTTCAAGTTTTCAGCTTTAAGATATCTTTGGACAACATTTCTATTTTTTTTTTTCATTAGAAGTGACAGAATTAAGATGGTAAGTCCTCTGAGACCAAATTTTTGTCCCATCTTTAACCCCTCCCAACTGCTTACAGAATGGATCATGTGCCCCTTATGTTGAGGTGACCACTTAATTGCTTTCCTGCCTCTTTGAAAGAAAGATTATGTTTTTGCCACTGATTTAGCCATATGAAACTCATCTCTTCACATTTTTCTGGGTTTGAAGCTGCTGTCTTTAACCATCTCATTGTGCTTTGTGGCAGTCAGTGCTGGAGAAATCCTGAATAGCTTATGTACGAAACTTTTTAAATTTTTTATTATTTTGAAACTTTGCTTCTTTGGGTTTGTGGCACCCCGGCCACCCCATCTGGCTGTGACAGCCTCTGCAGTCTGTGGGCTGGCAGTTTGCTGATCTTTTAAAGTTTCCTTACTCATTCCTCATTTTCTGGTAAGGTTTCTAGGAGGTCTGTTAGGTGTACATCCTACAGCTTATTGGCATAAAATGTACTCTCCTTTTATGTGGTCCCTTAAGGCTGATTGGGAGAAAGAGAAATCAATAGTGAAACTGTTTTGATACTGAATATTGACAAGTGTCTTTTTGAAATAAAAAACCAGTCCCTCCAAAAAAAAAAAAAAAAGAAAGAAAGAAAAGAAAATGTAGTGTGTATATATATATATATATATATATATATATATATATATATAATGCAATACTATTCAGCCATAAAGAATAATGAGATCCTGTCATTTACAACAATATGAATGGAACCAGAGATCATTTTGTTATGTGAAATAAGCCAGGCACAGAAAGACAAACATTGCATGTTCTCATTTGCTGGCTCTAAAAATTAAGACAATTGAACTCATGGACATAAAGAGTAGGGGGTATGGTTACCAGAGGCTGGGAAGGCTAGTAGGAGCAAGCAGGATGGTGAATGGTTACAAAAAAAATAGAATGAATACTATTCAATACTTATTCGAGTCTTAGTATTTGATAGCACAACCGGGGAACTATAGTAAACGATAACTCAATAAGTAAAAAGGTATAATTGGATTCTTTATAACATAAAGAATACAAACTTGAGGGGATGGATACTCCATTTTCCATGATGTGATTAGTACTCATTGCATATCTGTAACAAAACATCTCATGTGCTCCATAAATATATATGCCTACTATGTACCCACAAATTTTAAAAATTTAAAAAATAAAAATAAAAAATAGGGGATTATACTATAATATGTCTCAGGATGGTGATGAGGAATAAGTAAATAAATGCAGATAAAACATTTAGAAAGTGTGTATCATACATATTATTTGTGGTTGTTACAATTATTAAAATAACTTTTTGTCTCCTACTGCAATTGTAGCATGGTCTCCTTTCTTTAAAGAAGACACAGACTGTATCCATTCCCATGCTTATAGTAATTTTTGTAATCTAGAGAAGGGTCAGGAAACTATGGCCTCTAGGTCAAATCAAGCCCACTTTTTTTTTATTATCTGGCTTTTACAGAAAATGTTTGTTAACCCCTGATTTAGTGTAAAACAAAGTTTCAAAGTTTATTTGAAAAGTCAGTGAAAGACAATGGTTTCTCCTTTGTCTCTGTTGCTTGTTGCTATGGGGATTCAAACAAGTCACATTACCTTCCCACAACTCAAGTTCTTCATTCATAAAAATAAATACCCACACATATAAGAAGGTAATCATAATTTTCTTACTTATATAATTAGTGTATATTTCAATTATAACAATATGCATAAAAGTGCTTGGCCCAATTTAAATAACTAAAGCAAATTTGGGGCATTAATCATCAACAAGATTATTAAATCTAATCCACTCATTCACCTTCTTGATGACAAATCTTGTAACAGGTCTAAACTTGCTCGGCCTCAGCTGATTTTGGGACCAGGCCAGTGCTGTGGCCTTCTTTAGCTGAAATGAATAATATCTTCCCATTTTGAGTCTTAAGAATAATGAATTAGGTTATGGGATACAAGGAACATATGATTAAGTAATTATTTTATTTTCTCTCTGAAGGGTCATCATTAAAAAGTAGTGCTTTCCAGCCAATGGCATTGAAGCTGCACACACACGGCTCGAAGGGGCCCTTTGCCAGTTGGCCTCATTGAATCCCTGACATGCTCTCCTGCATTTTGTTGTTAGAGTGTGTTCGTTCCTTGATAATTCTGCATTACTGTCCTAGGTTCACAGCTTCATGTTTCTTCCCTCTTGCTGGCTTTGGACTTTTTCTTTGTTGAATAGAATTTTCTCCTCTGTCTAATCCCACATTTCTCAGACTTACTGCTTAAAGCAAAGGAAAATGTTCCACAATTGGTATGTTCTTTTTTCTGGAAACTGAAGATCCTGATCCCTTGTCTCATCCCAAACCAAGCTATTAGAAAGAAACGCAGTTCTGTCTACAAAGCAATGGGTTTTCCTTTTGATATGCAGCACGCTCCCTTTCATTCTCCTGGAGAGTACATTGTAGTCTATCTATCATTACTCTTAGTGTCATATAAAGAAATTCAGTTCTGTTAAAAGCCTGAGGATTTATAGAATAAGGACTCATAAAGCTAAACCCTGAGGATTAGCCCTGTCCGATTCTCTGTAACCAGTCATGACAGGAGACCTTTAGGAACCCATAAGAGACAGAGCATGGCAGAGGGTTTCTCACATGTAAAAAGGTTCTTCAGTCATTCTCTTGTCTGAGCTGTTTTATCACTTAGAAAAGCTGAATGTACCTGTTCCCCGGGTTTGTAGGAAGTAAAAACTTCTTACTCCACACATGCTTAATACCAATTATAATTTTGACAGGTTACAAACATTATATTATGTTATTATTATATTACAAACATTTGCTTCCATTCTTCCAGTTAATGTGGCAATACACAGAAAACTGGATTAATCACACACTAAACACTAAGAGTAAACAGCTCAGAATTATTTAAAATCCTGCCTTGGAAAGAGATGTATAACAACAGTCAAGAATAAAATTTTCTTTAAAAACAATAAAAAAGTACCGTTATGCTAGATCCGCTTATCTTATCTGCTCAAACTCCTTCAGGTCAACTTTAGAAAGCAACTAGTTTCAAGTCATAAAGAAAAATTATCAGGCCCCCATAATCTCAAAAAGTTGGAAAAGTTTCATTAAAAGATCTGAAGACTCTATTTTCCTGCAGTAGAGGTTAGGATAGGTCAAGTAGAGCTATAACAGCAATTCATCTGGGTATTAGATTTTAGACCATAAACCCATTTGCCTTGGCAAGATACTTTAACTTCTAGTTTGATCTTGTCAATTAAGTGGCAAAAGAGGACATTTTCAACGAAAGCTAATTTATAGGTGTGCAATGAAGATAGTTTATTGGGAAGTATTGTGGTCTTGTCTTTGAGGGTGCCTCCTCTTGGGTTATGGAGGTGAGCCAGATAACTCTACCTGTTTGGCAGAGGGAGGGTGAATCACATGTGACTAAATTTTCTAATAGATTACTGGATGATTGCAGACAGGGTAGGATGAATAAAACCTGGTCCTACAATGCTTAGAGAAGAAATGGTTGCCTGGTTCCAAAAAGTTCTTTCCTTCTTGGTTTACCTTTTTCTACTCCTTTAGATTTCTCACGCTGAAGATTTATGGCCACCAAATTCAAATTCTGCAGCCCCAAAGCCTCCGGCTGATACTAGCCAGAACCCAAATAATGAAGGCATTTATGGAAAGATTCAGCACTATGGGCTAGGTTGAACAATAAGAGAAAACATTCTAATGTTAAATCACTTTTAAATAGATATTGTGTAAACAATAGAAACAAACCTGGGAAAATGCCTCTCCATGGACATACAGTGAATATGAACATGATTGTGTTGCTGAGGTTGGTATATTCTACAATGGAATATACCTGTAATGTACGGACCTCTTTTACTTTATTTCTTCCCTCCATAAATAGTTGACTCTCTCATATGTAAAAATTATGTTTCCTTTTGTTAGCAGTAATGACCTTCAATTAGATCATGTGTTTTTATCATATCAATTTGTGGAAGTATTTTTTTTTTTTTTTTTTTTTTTTTTTTGAGAGGGGGTTCGCTCTTGTTACCCAGGCCGGAGTGCAATGGCGCGATCTCGGCTCACCGCAACCTCCGCCTCCTGGGTTCAGGCAATTCTCCTGCCTCAGCCTCCTGAGTAGCTGGGATTACAGGCACGTGCCACCATGCCCAGCTAATTTTTTGTAGTTTTAGTAGAGACGGGGTTTCACCGTGTTGACCAGGATGGTCTCGATCTGTTGACCTCGTGATCCACCCGCCTCGGCCTCCCAAAGTGCTGGGATTACAGACTTGAGCCACGGCGCCCGGCCTGGAAGTATTTTTATTCAAGTTATTTATAGAACAGTTAGGTCTGTCTGTCAAAGGCCTCAGTAATCTTTAGTGTTTGCTGATCTGCTTTTAATTCATCAAAGTCCTCCCTCAATAAGCACTGAAAAAACACAGATGCAGCAGATATTTCCCCTCTGCAATGTATATTTGATATGCTTAATGTTCATCTTTACACACACAGAGATGTTGGCATATAAGAAATGTGGAGGTTGTCTATAAATTCAAGGAAACATTTAGGTGCACAGTGATACACAGATACATGGGCATAATACTTTACGTACTTGATAAATATTTCATCTCTACTATAAAAAGAGCTTTTTATCACCTTTGATTGTTTTTTTATTACCTTAAAGTATTGTAGTTGTTTCTCAGTATTCATTGTTCCTTCCTTTTCTTGTCTTAGACAGGAATTGAAGATGAAAAGCTCTGTATCTCTTAGCCACCCTTTCAGTTCTTTGATCCTGACTTCCAGCTGCCTTACCAGGCTTCCGCTTTCAGGAGAGAGCAGGTCACGTGGACTCGACCCACTGTGCCCTGCCATTGTGTCCTGGATCTTCTCTCCTAGGGTTTTCTAATGCATCACATTAAAAAACAAAAAATAAAACAAACAAAAAAACCCACCACGAACAACAACAACAAAAAAACAAAAACATAGATTAGCTTAGATACCAGAAACACATCACAGTTTAGTTTGTAATAAGAGCCACCTGGAAGTGTCCATCTATACCTGCCACCTCCCTACTGACATTCCGTTCAGATTAGATCATTGTTCTGTTTAGTATTTGAATTCTCAGACAGTGCACATTGTTCTGAGTACCAGAGGAGACTTAAGAAGACCTCATTTACTTACTTTCCTTTAATAGGAGATTTGGCCCATAGTTCGCCAAATAAAAATTGATTTGAATTTTTTGGTCACAGAGAAAAATTCATTTGAATTCTCATGACAGGAGTTTATAGTAAAAAAGTCTCCACATGAAATGTTCAGGCAATATAAGTTTAATAAATATACTAAAGAGGCCAAGAATAGATCAAGCATGGAGAATTAAATTCCATTTTTTGTTTTGTGAAGTATTCCCAAAACCATATGACTAAAGGGTTTTAAGTAAAGGTAGCCTCCTTGATGATGATGTTGATTTTACCTGACTTATAAATTGTTCAATCCCACAATTATTTCCATTTTGCATTTGTGGATGCTGGACCTTCTAATACCAAATATGTGTTAAAATAATCCTTAATTTACTATGCTAGAAGCCTACTTAAATTAACCACTATGGCAGGAGAGTGTTCTAGGGGAGGACTCTTTTCTTTTTTTCTTTTTGGTGGAAAGCACTCCCAATCAATAGGATTTAAATCTATAACGATGAATTAAACCTACAAAAATAAGCTTTAAAACACAAAATTAAGTCAACAAACATTCATCTGTTGTGTAGTGGTCTGTAAATAGTATCTTTAGGAGATTGTAGCAGAAAAATAGCCTTTCTTGGCAACACCCTCGTATTTTCATGGTGAAAATATTGATAATTTGAAGACCCTCAGTGGAATCCAGATTTAGCTATTGTTTTTATGCTGTAACAAAAGTAGCAGCAGGAGGTGAAATCAATGCCCTTGGAGGGTAGGGTCACAAAAAAGAATTTATTGCCACTTTTTTGTTCTGGAACAGTTTGCAATCATAAATTCTTCATAAACAGAATACTTCAGAGAATGGTCCGTCTTCATAAATATACGACAGAGGACATCAATTTCATTTAATTCACAATTTGTGTCAGCACAGCAGATGCCAATGCCTGCCTTGATAGGGTTGTTTAATATGCAATTGAGACAGAGTAATATGCAGCACAGGGGACAAAATTTCACAGATTAAACTGTACGCACCACTGACATTTCATTCTAATGTATTTCCATTCCACACTGTTCACCTTAGATGAAAGTAATATTAAAAACCATATCCCTCTATTTTACTATTGTTAGAAGTTAAAATCCTTGTCTTTAATTTTTTTCATGCCAATTAAAATGTAATCATGCCAATTAAAACAGTGTGCCTGGTGGTGTTAGCCTGGTACAGGTTTAAAAAAAATCTTCCCTCACCCTACTCTCTCATTGCAAACCTGCCTGTTATATTTGAATGATATTTTTGTCAAAATGGCAACTAATTTTAAAGTCTCTGATTCATAAAGGATAGCTAAATATTATTTCTTTTTTCAATATAATGTTGACTTAAAATTCTGTTGAGGAAGCAATACACATGACATATCTTAAAAAATTTTCTAAAAATATTATTTATCAAATTAGCAATAGATATATTAAAATGCAATGTAAACAGACTTATCACTACTTTATCAAACACATAAGGTTGCCATTTTTATCTGTGTAGCAAACCACCTTTTAAAATGCCATACACTAACCACACTACTTCTGTCTGAGATCAATGAATGTTGTAGAATTTGGCAGATTTTGATTTGTCACCGTATTGTAAAGTGAAAGCCATTAATTATTATTAAAAAGCAACAATACGTTAGATGAAAAACTTTTAACAGTTTAAGTTACTTTGCACAACTGCAGAGTGTAGTGAATTTAAATGAGAAGGACTTAAACTTGCAGTTTTTTAATCACCTAGATTAAGTATGGTATAAAAAGAATACTGGCATTCCTCCAAATCATCAAGGTACATGAAGAGCTTTTTATTCAAAATATTTTTGGAGTATTATTTCTCTAAAATTTTTTTAAAAGGTAGAAAAATGAAAGGCATGCAAAATTATGCTCCATAACTGACATCGCCCATACTTGGTTGTTACAATTAATTATTTAGGTAATTGATAAATATAGCTTACCCTTGATTTGAAGTGAAGGCAATTTAGGAGAGAAGCTGATGAAAAAATACAGTTTAACTTCTCTCTCAGCTGTCTTCCAACAAAAGGACAGTAATGTCTCCTGCACAGTGCCATCCTGGTCTCTGGGTAACAGAATCTCTATATTGCCTTTTTGCCAGATTCTTGCATCTCAGTCTTTGGCTGAGACCCAGCCCATCATTGCGTGAAATGAATTACATGAAACTTTTTTTTTTTTGGCTTTTGTTAAAAGTGAGCTGGAAATTGAGGCACAAAACACAGGCTGATTCAATTCTGCAATTCAGATTTGGGTCAAATTTGCATCTTTGTTTTGGTAGCTTAGTGTGACTTGAAAGCTGTAGTGACAACTCCGCTTTTCATCTTAAGGGTACAGTAAATAGTTAAACAGTAGATGTCTCTTACATGTACCTTCAGAATAAATTCTATTAACATTCATTGAAGCATGACAGTCAGTATATATCAGATATACTGTATTATAGTTGACTTGGTGCATACCCATAATACATGGCATATTTTACTTACTTTTTCATGTATTAAAGAACCAAAATTATTAAAATCTGAGAGGAGACAAGCTCAGAAAAAAATATCAACAGAAGAGGAAAAGCAGTGTCTTTCCCATAATAGCACGAATAGCTTGTTTGAAATGTAGGTAGTGAATTGAAAGAGAGAGATATTTGTGCCTCAAATTAGAAATCAGACAGATAGAGTACTTCACTAGGCAAAAAATGTACACATAACCTACAAACAGTAATAAAAATGCAAATACCCCAAGCAGTTCCCATTTTTCATTAATTGAATCCACTTTTTCAAGGAGATCATTTGGTAGTAAAACGCCACCTTTCTTCAAAGCTTCAACCTTACTAAGCAGCTCCGTCTTTTTCAGGTGTCTGATGGACATTTCCACGCTGTACCTCTAAAATGAAAAGAGAGAAAGAGGTATCATTAGGGAGAGAGGTATTTTTATAAAATCATTGAACACAGAATTTGTAATGCTTATGAGCATTAAAAGTTTTTGTTCTCAATAAAATGTATGGGGAGGCTAAACCTAAGTACTTTGAGTAGATGAAGAATATTGCTGATTACACAAACACACAAAGTTACTACATTTAGTTGACTAAGATTTATGTCTTAAACTCAAATTATACACATATTTGATCTTTAATTTAAAATGGGGATTTAATATTATTGTTAATTTTGGCCATTATTTAGCTCCAGACTGCTGTCGACCTCTCATCTCTGTCCCTAAAAGACCAATGAATCTCAAGGTGGAAGAAATAAAATTATTCATAAAGATTATGTAAGTTTTTTGAGTTCTCAGTTAACATTTTGTTTTCATTTTCTTTTCCTTAAAAACTCTGTGTGGGCTTGGAGAAAAGGTACATATATAGAGAAAAAGGAAAGCCAACATTTTAGGAATAGTTACAAATCTATGCTTTCTTATTGATTATTGTAAAATATCCCCCAAATAATAGTTAATTATAAAACTCTCTCTCCCCAGTGTGTATTGTATTCTAACAAACTGCCAAGAGAGTCTCTCCTAAAAGATGTTTTGCTAGAGATAATGTAAGTGCTATTTAATATGACAGTTACTATGGTGATTCTCTTCAAATAACTCTATTTGGATAACTTCGTAATCCTATATTATGGATAGCTATAAATGACTATGACTGTATTTTATAAATGTATATGTAAGAACACCTCTGAGTAGAAAAATTAGATTCTAGTTAAAATATTAAACATATTTAACATTTTTAGCACATTTCCAAATAAAATGGCAATTTGAAAACTTTCTCTTTCTGGCACCAAATTTAGGTCACTGAGTTCCATGGTAGCATTTTGTTCCTTTACCCTAACTGAGAAAGGGTGCCCTAAGATAAGCACCTTTATCAGATTTAATGAGAAAAACTTTCCTCTGGGCAAATAAGTAAATCAGTAAGTTCAAACATGCCCAAGCACTTGGGTGATTTCATTCACCTCGAAAACATGATATACAAGATCCCAAATAAAAATACAATTGGAAGCAGATTAAATGAAAAGAAGGTGTGAAATCACTGTTTCAGTTAATAGATCTACAGCATTTGCGTGCATATGTTTGCATACTTTTAGTTTCATATTTTAATCTTTCATTTACACTAAACATGCACATCATTTGTATTATGTAAACTTCTCCAAATGTTAGTCATTTGTGGATCACAGAACAAAATGTTTTAAATGAGGTGATTTAAAGCATTTCATATTATTAATGAATGTTGATCAGGGTTTCAGAGTATCCAAAATTACATGAATATGCATAGTAGAGAAAATCAAGGGTTGCTTTAGAACGCTTTTAGAATTTGGCCTGTGATACATGAGAAATTCTGATTGTGTTTTCTAATGGAAGGCAATTACCAGGACCATGTTACTCCAGCACTTAGAAAACACACTGTCCACTTGAGTTTTCTGGATTCAATATTCAGAAGTATTCTAGAAACCTAGTGTTTTATTTGTCAGACTGATGATTAGAGGAGAGGACAATCTGCTTTATGTGATGAGATTCCCATCCAAAATGATAGAGCTGACAAAGAGTTACATAATTAATTTGGTAAGACTTCCGCATAATACGGGGGGAACCAGTATTTTAGGCAGGCAGAAGAATCTAATTCAAATGTTTTACTTATGCCACATGGTATTACTCATCAACAGAGGGAGTCCTCTGGCTGTGTCACTTGGGAATGGCCTCTACCTGCTATCCCTTTAGTTTGTGATAAGCTCATCCCCCCTCTTCACCCCAACTTTAAACAACTCTCACACAGCAGATCAGTCAAGAAAGGAAGCAGCTTAGATGTGTCCCAAAAATGATAGTCTTGTAAAAATAAAAATATAAAAACCAATTAATTTTGGATGTAATAAACTAATCTTCTCTGTTAAATGTATATAAGTAGTCACTGCAATAGCTATCATAAAAGGTTATTACATTTAAAAGAAATATATCTTTATATATGCTCTCAGTCTTTGTCACCATAGAGCCTACTGTCTAAACAGCCTGATGAAAGATGTGATTGATGGACAATGCCTTCAAACTATAATATAAAACCTCAGAGTATCTAGTTAATTGTTAGATGTATTGATATATGAATGAATAGTACAAAAAACTTACATAATTTAAGGTGAAAATATTTATTTTAAATTTTAAAGCACTCTGAAGTTTGAATCTAATATGATTTAGCGGCTCAAGCTGTATGTGTAATAATGTCAGGAAGCTTATTTTTTGTTGATGCTAGTATGTTTTTTGCTCTTCTCTCTTAACATCTTTTCAGAAGCATTAGGCTCAGAGAATGAACTGCCAGCTCTATCAGTTTTTGGTCATCCTATCAAGTAAGGCTACTTTATCCTGTGGTGAGAAGATAATTTAATATTCATATTCATTCCACCCACAGCAGTAAGTGAGCAGAGGCTGCCTCATTGTGTCCTGTAGTCTGGGGATGTTATGATATAGACTACTCTTCAATAGGCAAAAATGAGATTAGCAAAGTTAAAGTCAGACGGCTTTTCTTGAGTGCTAAGGTAAATAAGCATCCAGTATTTAATTTCCCTACAGCACCTGCTGTGGGCCTCTCTGTCTAGTCAAAAATAAAATATACT
Organism: Sapajus apella; assembly: GCF_009761245.1. Classification (NCBI taxonomy): domain Eukaryota; kingdom Metazoa; phylum Chordata; class Mammalia; order Primates; family Cebidae; genus Sapajus; species Sapajus apella. Next base: position 10,206,500 of record NW_022436990.1, read on the forward strand.
CTCTTGAAAGGCCATATTTACATTATTAAGTATATTTGCTTGGCCAATTCAATTTTGACTAATGAAGCCTCCTAATAGATATGTGAATGATCTAAATTAAAGACACAGGATAGTACTATTCTAAATGCCATCCCTGTGTATATCAATATAAAGAAAATTTTAAAAAAAGAGTTAAAAACAACTACAAACACTAGCCCATCATTTTAACTAAGAACTAAAGAAGTTTTAGAAAATCCTTACTGAGTGCTTACTTTTAATGGCACAAATGCTAAAACTGAATTATAAAGCAAAGCCAGCAAAAGCAGGAATTTCTGAAATAAATATACTTAGAAATGTATGAAGACTTGATTGAGATAACTTTTTTGACAGTTATGCTAAAGGCTTCCCCCCCACACCAAAGCCCCCCTCCTTTTTTTTTGTTAGAAATCACACCGAAAATTCTGCCCAAATGGAGACTGGAACAATGCCTTGAAACAGTGTTAATTGTCACCATGGAAACCAGAAGAATAAGCCATTTTGAAACTGGTATAGAAGGCACACATTGAGCAACTCAAGCATTTTTCTGCCTCCCTCAATGTTAAGGAACAAGATGCCTTGTCACTATGAGGTCAGAGAAAGAAAACATCATGAAAGGGTTGTAGATGCTCACTGTCTGGTAAATAAAAAAATAAAAATAAATAAACTATGTACAGCTAATGCTATAAGACTCTACCCAGTGAATCTTTTTGAAATAGAGGGATCATCAAAGGATGGCCAGGATTGGGGGATGGCTTCCACCTAAGCAAAACTTCAGGGCTATATTATGTGAACCTTGCCCCCAAAGCTCCCTGGGAATTCTGCTGTTGTAATAAAACTTCAGAAGAGGAAAGAAAAAAGGCAGCATGATGGAATTCAAAATAATGCTCTAAAAGCACACAGAGAGATTAAGACATCCATTGTAAGACTTTTGTATGGTACTTCTGTTGGTTATGCTGAAAAGAGACCAGACATTGCTGAACAGAGAGTGAAGCTTTGGCTGCAAGAAAAACACAAATTAAACTAAAGACATTTCGTGATTATTAGAATAGGGCTGCTGTATTCTGTGTCATCAGGGTTCCAGCATTTACATATTACACCATATTACTTTTAACTGAGCTTCAGTTGACTTTATATTAGGAAAAGTTAAAGGAAAATGATCTAGTTATTAGAATGACAGGATTGAACATCTTTCCTAGTATAAATAATGCCACAAACACCTGTTTATCCAGCAAGAACCCCCTCCCCATATACACATGGTGGATTGACTGATTGATTGATTGATTGATAGGATGGATGGATGGATAGATAGATAGATAGATAGATAGATAGATAGAATACACTGAGAAAATAAAATAGATCTTACTTAGTCTATCAACAAGAAAGCAAATGCTAGGAACATACCAAACAGCAGACTACCGGCAAAATTATGTGTGAAAATATGCATTTTTGCAAAAAAAATCCAGGGATGTGTCTATTTACAACTCTCACGTGTTTTCTAGCTAGTGTTTGCCCTCCTCATTCGAGGCTTCATGGTGGCCCCTCAGCAAGTCCATGCCTAATGCCATTCAGTGGTGAACAAAGAGTCTTTTTATATAAAAGTCCAGGGTCCAAGCTCAGCTGTACATGCAGAGTGCAGGAATCTGCTAAAGGCCAGTATTGCCTTTGCAGCGGCTCTTGTGCCGCCCCCCTTTTCAGAAGAGTTGTGTGCAGCAACTCACAATGCATATGATGCTGCACATGGAGTCAGTATCACCAACACTTCAAGAAGATGTTCAAAATTGAAGAAGAGGGTTCAAGGCCAGGACAAACAACAGTCATTATTTCTTGCAAATTCCTTGCGTTTTACCATTAGAATTTATGGTGAATAACTGCGTAGAGAAATTATAAAGACTCCTACAATTGTCCTTGTAAATTAATAATAGGTTTTCCTGATTGGGATAAATTTGCTGCTGAGCCTTTGGAAAAATTAAAAAGTGCAATGTCATTTAAAATTGCCAGAACTAGTACAGCAAATTACACCTGAGGTTAAGAATTGAGTTTTCCCCCCTCTTCTAGCTTATTCCATTTGCATGATCTGGAAATCACATTACACTGGCCATGTATTGTTAATTGGACATAGATTGCATTATCTTTAATATAAATCAAACTACAAATATTAAAATGAATTGCAAATTCCCTAATAGAAGATCATAAAACAATCTTTTTTAAAGTATCTCCCATTAATAATTTAATTCCAATTATATCACCCAGAAAACTTAAGTAGGAGACCTGGCAACTTATTTCTCCAATCATTTCTTTTAAATAACAAATATCTAAGCCTTTAAAAATAAATATAGCTAGAGCAGAAGTCATTGTTATAGAACAAAAATAAAAAAATCAATAACTAAAAACTTTCATGTCAATTTCATATAAAATACTGTATAAGGACACCAAGTCTACCTGTCTCCTTTCTTTCCTACCCATGTCAAGGGTGAGAAAAAAGTCTCCTATAGGTAAAACTTAGTAAGTAAGTTTAAGAACTACTTTGATCACATCCTGTAAAATTATAACATTGATCATTATTTTTCTATTTACTTTTTAAAAAGGTTCTCTATCCCCTGAGATATTTCTATAAATTTGATATCTTTCTGAAGCCTTTGTATGGCCATTAATGAGTTTATATTAAATATTTAATACTGTTTAGGGCATATCCACTACTACCAAAAACAGTTATATTCCCAGCAGTCCCACTGTTTCAGGCAGAGGACTTGATTGATCCTCCTTGCCTGAATTGAGTAGAATGAAAAGAAGCAGTTGGAAAATAGCTGCAATCATTTAATGCAGATGACCTCTGACAGCCTCGCAGCTCTTCTATCTGAACAGAAATTTGCATGGGGTCTCTGTGCAGAGGAACAATGTAACCTAAATGGTAGACAATCTTTATTCTAATGAAGTGGGTGTCAAGGTCAATGTAAAACTGCAATGATAAATGGTGCACCACTAGGCAAGAGAAGTTGCATAGGCATTGTAGTGCTTTCACATTAATTGAAGACTGAAATGCACTGCGTGAAAAGCACAAGCCTCTCTTTTCACCATAATGTGTTAATGTGCCAATACTGAAACGATTTCTTCAAGATATTTGCCTGCTGACACGTATCTTATTGGAAAAATAACACAAATATAAAATTATGGCCAAAAATTTGACACTTTTAGAATTTAGTGTTTTTCCTGGAATAACAAAAATTAAATAAAAACGCTCCCAAACGATGTCCTGACACCTAATGTAATTCCTTTGATCCCCTTTTCTTTTCTTTTTCTATTTAGACCTGTCTTTAATTAGTTTCAATGAAGCAACCTTTTACAGAACCCTTCATTTGGGTTCTTTCATGTTGAGCAAACTGTAAAAGAAGACTGAGGAGAGGAGAATCATTCAAATATTATTTTTCGCCTTACTTCTAAGTTTTCTGCTTAGTCTGCAGTAAAGATCTTCAGGTGTTGTTTGTCCTGAATAAAAATGTAACGAAAAGTCTATGGTTTGTAAAAGAAAATAACTATTTTCTAGCATAGGAACTAGAAAATCTTAATCTGGTTGTTGGAAATTGTCAAAATAACTGTACAGAAATAATTACACCATTATTTCAGTTGGTCTAGAAATTTTGTGGCAGTCAATATTTTTCATCCAATAAAAATAAGGATAGTAAGCTGCTTTTTAAAAATCCTGATCTACTTAAGCCTATAAAGGGGACATTGTTTGCTAATACACTCATTAGCAACCAAGCACTTTAACTTCATCAATTAAATAGGAAATGGAGTTGCATCAGTTAGTTTCATAATTTGCTAAAATACTGAAAAAGCATATTATTAATGATTTGAGAAACATTTCCAGGCTCAACTCATAATACCTTATAAACTGCATTTTTATGGTTGATATTTTTTTCAGATTCTGGTAGACTCTATGATATAGCTACATTCCTGACACTACACTTCCTGTTACAAATAGATTTTAATAAAGCAATTACAGTTATTATAGGAATGGTCTGCAGGTCTGCAATCTTGATGACCAGAAGGCTATTAATATCCTTTACTATAAAATAAATGATATTGCTAGTCTGCAACTCTGATGTGAAAACAAATTGTCTCAAACAGAAATCAACATCCCTGAAATGGTAATTCAGAGAAAAAAAAATCTCAACATGAAGGAGGATAGTGAAAAAGAAAAAAAAAGTTACTGATGAAACTGTTTAAAAAACTGTACAGCTTCATCTGTGTGTGATTTGTCAGGTCTGAAGCTTTGACGTGCCCAAGGGGCAGACCCCAGCGGGGAGTAGGCTGCCGAGCTAAATAGCTGTGAAAGAAGTCTTAATGTAGGATGGAATTCAAACTAACCTTGACATGACCTCGGGAAAAATATGCAAAAAGTAAAATGAATGCTCTCTGCAAGATACATCCTAATTTTGTGGTGGAGCTGGTTAGTTTTACAAACATAACTGAGACCTTAAAAGAAAAATAGAAAGCTAGTAAAAGGGGAAAAGTTTAGAATTCAGGCAAAAAAACATAAGCAGGGATGATGTGTTACTGTGAAGGCATGTGAACCATTTGGAAAGAATCCAAATAAAAACCCACACCGAACAATATTGTTGTCAGCCTGTCTATTCAGGAAAATTGGTTTTTTTTAGGTTGAATATAAATGACACAAAGCCAAGATTACATCATTGCATTACAAAGTCTGTTGTGGCTTTTAGCTGAACAAGCCCCATGGATCTATTGGTTTAGGACAGTAATTCAGTAAGGAGGTTTTAATGTGCTATTTTCCCCCCAGTGTCAATAAAAAATAGAGAAATTTAAGGAAGAAACATTCCATGTGCTCTCTAGTCTATTTCTTGCTTTTGATCTGTATTTGATAAGCTGAACTCCAGTTTTAGTTAATACATTCAGTCCTGATTTGACTCTATTATAAATTTTGCCTGTTTTGAAGTGATCGGCTTAGTAGGGAGGCATTTGCTTAACTCTCCAGCCAAGAACTGGCTAACTCACTGGATATATGGAAATTTTAATTGAGTGTCAACTTGTGTAGAAATTCAATCCTATTACCTTTTCAATGCAATTTTGTAGCAATACCAGTTATTTACTACACTACTAACCAGATTTTAAACATAATTAAATTGCTAAGAACATACACCCAAAATCTAATGACTTAAATTCCTACAGCAAGGATGTGAATTCCTGGATCAGGTGTACAAACGTCTATTAGATTTTCATAAGCATAAAGTGAGCAGATGGATGAAATCATTAAGAAGCACAGAGAATTTTACTAAGGACCTGTTGAACAATCATATGTAAAGATCACTGTTTAATGGATGTTATGCCATAGGTCTCTTCTTTGGTTCATTCTTATTAAATATTTTATTAATGACATTGATAAGGAAAATATGAATATGGCATATTGATCAGATTACCAGATTATACTGATCTCATTGATCAATAAAGTATAATAAATATTTTAGCTCAGAGATCATAAACTCAAATACCTAAAGGTAGAGGTATGCTAGCAAACTGGCTCTCTAAGGAAAAAACAAAAGAAGGAAGAAAAAAAGAAGAAAAAAGTAAAAGACCTGATTTGTAGTGTTCATTGATTTCCCATTGTCCATTATAAATACTCCCACTGTGGCTGATTCCAACCTACCAATGGTTGTTGCTGCTGCTAAAATTCCTGAATATTTAACAATATGCTTTCATAAGTCAGTGTTAGCCAGCTCCACCTCACTACCAGGCAGATGATATCAAGGAATTGAGTAGGGCAAGGATAAATTCTCTTCTCTCTTTCACATTCTAACTACTGCTACTATCATAAAAAAGATAACTACTTTTTTACTAAAATAAAAACAATGCATAAATGTGATTATTACTAATATCTAATATCAGTAAGAGATAAGAGGGCATGGTGTGAGCCATGGAGGATGGGAGAGCATATGCCTCATCTAAAAGGGGCAACCCTGATGCAGCTCTGCCAACTGTTACCATGTGGAAATATGGCTTGAACATGGGTTCAGTATGGCCAGATACAAATTTTTTAAAGCCTATATATATTTATGTGAAGTCTCAAAATTGTTATATGCTGCATTAAAACTTTTTAACACTACACAGACCAAACTATGTCTCTGGATATGAAGCTGCAGGCAACTACTTTATAATGTCTATTTCAGATGATAATATGTAGACTCTAAAAGGAGCAAAACATGCTGCCATAATGAGTTAAATCTAAGAAGGAGAAATGACAAATGTAAAGTCAGACAGAGTTAATAACCATCCCACTTCACCACATCACTCCCCCTTCAAAAAGATAAAATTTCGAAACTGCATAAAGAATGGAGGTGCCTAGGCTTCACTTGCCTTCAGGTTCAATGTGAGTCAACAGATAACGGAAGGTAGATGTACATCTTTTTAAAAAGAGAGGCAGGAGAGTTCCCTTGACCCCTTCACAAGACTTGTGATACAAGTGTAGCTCGTTTACTTGGCCACCTGTGCTCAAATCCCTTGCAGGAGGGGGAGCATGCAGGTGAGCGGGTGCAGGAGGCAGGCAAGTGACTTTGGGTGCCAGCAGGAACAAACCCCACACTGGTCCGCGGCAGCATCTAGGGGTTGCCCACAACCTCTGGAGCCTCAGAGGGTATATATTACAAACAATGGTCTTTTAGCATTTGCCATCTGTAGATGGCTTAAATGTTAAACACCTTAGTGAAGAGTCAGTGAGACAGCCTTTTTGGGTTCCTGCATCTTGAATTCCTATCTGGCATCCAGGAAGAATGAGGTCACACAAACCCCACACTGGCCTGCGGCAGCATCACAACCTCTGGAGCCTCAGAGAGCACCTGTTACAAACAATGCTCTTTTAGCATTTGCCGTCTGTGGATGGCTTGAGTGTTAAACAGCTTAGTGAAGAGTTGGCAAGACAGCCTTTTTGGGTTCCTGTACCTGATGCATCCTGAATTCTCTGGCGTCCAAGAAGAATCTTGTCACACAAACAGATTGAAAGGTGGTGTTTGCAGAAGATTGTATTGAGTGATGGAAGAGGCTCTCAGAGCAATGGGGAGCTGGAAAGGGAATGGAGTGAGAAGATAATCTCCCTGGAGTTTGGCCAGCCCCGGCTGAATTCCTTTCTGACTGTCCCCAGCCTGCTCAACTCTTGTTGGCATTCATTTATTCTCTTCTCTCCTCTGCTGCATTGCTCTGCTCTGTCAGTGGAGTTTGGGGTTTTTATGGGTTCAGGGTGGGGGGCATGGTGCACCAGGGTGGTTTTGCAACAGGCAGCATTCAGGCAGGAAAACAGGAATGCATGTTCTCATTTAGAGCTGTGGGTCCAGGCTTGAAGGTAAAGTCCTCATCAGGGATCCCACCCTTTTCTACCCAGTATTTCCCTGCTTCCTGTCCATATCAAAAGGAAAAAAGATTTGGGGAGAGTTAAAAAAAAAAAGATAATAGATACATTAGTTTGACTGATTTGCTAGGCACCAATCTTATACTGCTTGTATTTCATTTTCTAAAAGGGACCTAGACAATGTATTAAATGTACCAAAAAAAAAAAAAAGCACTCAAGTAAGGAAGAAGATTCAATACTTCCCCAAGGGTCAAGATGTTGAAGGAGCTAAAGGTATTCAGCTAAGAGGGCAAGTAAGAGTTAGAGGTGAGAGAAGAGAGGAAGGACATGTTAGCAGACTTTGAATATTTAGAGGACTTTTGCATAAAAAATATTAATTTGCTCCATCAGACCTCAGAGGTCAGGCTGGGGGTCAAAGGCTGAAGCATGAGTAGGAACACAGCATGGGAGACAGTGAGTTCCCATTCACCAGAAGTGTTCAGGCAGAGATGGGAGGTCTACCTGGCTGGGATATATTATGGGTAAATGAAGCACTGAATGAGGATTGGCCTGGAAGATAGAGCCTAAAGTTCCTCTCTGTTTTAGAAAGTTGAGCTTCTTTGGATCCACATTCATAAGATCAGCCATAACAATCACATTATTCCAGGTAAAAGAAATGCCAAGACTGAAAATCACCAAGTTAAGAAGAAGCTGTCACTCGCTGGAACAAGATTCAGGAACAAGATTCTCATGCAGAAAAATCTGAGAGAACAACAATGAAGCAAAGACACAATGAACCACATAAAATGTAAGCTGTATAATCTAAGCTCAAGATGGGATATAGAGAACAAAAGAAAGGGCAGGGTTAACTGAAAATTTCAAAACTGTCTTCAATCCATCCTGCTTTAGAGAGGTATTTCATTGAATTTGAGGTACAGAATGGAACATTTCGAGTCCTTTTATTTGGTAAATATAGGAGACTTCTATAGAATTCATGTGGTTAGGTGCATATTTCAACAACGTCCTTCCTTTAAATTTTTTAAAAGACATAAATTTCAAGATAAATACCACCCTCAAAAATTTCCTTCATCTATACAGACATTCTTCAGTAGATATCGAAGATGTGCATTTAAACCCTTGCTACCAGCAGCATGGGCATAATTGCAATCTCTCCTCCATGCTATGAATCTTCATGGTTGTATTATATTATGTTGAAAATCTACACATCTCAACGGGTTTTCTGTGCATTGCAATGTACTTTAGTGATGATGTGGATCATTGCCATAATACATCATGACTCCTCTAATTATGGTTTCATTATGATGCACCATATCAGGGCTGTTGTAATGTCATGTCAGCACATAGTAAAAATAGTTATGCAATTATGTAATATCTGTTAGAGTATGCAATGTAGAAAGGAAAAAAGACTCGAGGCACAGCAATTAATGTAATGAAACTCAGTTTTCTCCTTTAAACAAGTTTTCAATGTAAAAGTTTCATTTATTTTGTTTTCCATTTCCCAACCTAAACAAACATCTCTAAACATAGCTATTTCTGTTGAATTTGGCACCACTACTTAATTTTTTAATGTTTGAGACAGGTTCTTGCTATGTTGCCCAGGCTGGAGTGCAGTTGGCCATTCACAGACATGATGAGCACACACTATAACCTTGAACTCCTGGGCTCAAGTAATCCACCTTCCTCAGTCTCCTACATAGCTGGAACTATAGGTACATGCCACTGCACTCAGCACAACTACATAATTTAGAATTACCTAATAATGCAAAGTAAGAAGAAAAGGAAAAAGAAAAATCTTTGACTCTAGCTGTTCTCTATATGTAACAAAAGAAAACCTTTACCTAATATGTGCTATAAGAAATGCAATAACAAGTTAAGTGTAGTAAATAAAAGTCCACTGAAGAATTACTATTATGCAAACTTCAAACACAACAGTCACATTCTTCTATCTTCCTTGACCTCTTGTGTGGGCATACCATTATCTGCCTTACCTTCTAAAACTTGATTGACAATCTATCTCCTAAATAAACTATGATAATGAAATGAGATAAAGCAATGATATCCAGATTTACATCCCTAAACTACTAAGACCATAAATATTTACTTGCCTTTAGACTAGGCTGCCAAAATATACCCAAATATCTATAAAAGCAGAAATATTTGTCTTGTAAATTTGAAGAATAAACTTTCAAAAGATGGTGGATATGTCTTCTTTGGTTGATCACAGAGTATCTTGAATATTTGAGACCTTCAGAAATCCCTGAGTCAATGAATAGGTTCTCAAACTAAGTGATGTATGAATTGCTGTTTGTTGTTTTAATATACAATCATAGAAGAATTTATATATCATAGCTTACCACATATCTTTATACCTGAATTACAGGCCTGTTCAGTGCAAGTATTTATAATGAAAATGCTGATGAAGCCTGAACTATGGATGTGTATGGTTGTGCAGCAGCAGCAGCAGCCATTTCAAATATAGCTTTATTTTTAGCATTAGGAGGCACCAAGTTTGTTTAAATCTAAACTTTTTTTTTCTACAATTGCAAGTAATGTTAATAGCACACTGTAAATGTTAAGGCTAAGTGTGCAATGTCAAAATAGACTGGATCTCTCTGAAAATTGGAAATTCAGGCTTTTCAGACATAATCCAGATGTTTGGCTTTTATTCAGATTTCAAGAAAGAGGGAACTAATATGATATAAAATTCATACATGCATATTTCATTAGGGCCTTTTGTATTGCTGAATTAAACATTCTGAAACGTGCTTTTCCCAAATCACATAGAGTTTTAAACCAAAGCAGTTTCCAGGATGCTCTACACCGCAAAAATAATGCCAAATTAATTTCATAAGGAAGAAGCTATATATTTCTTATGTTAACTCTGTTGATATTTCCTCAAAGAGATATCTTTCTCTTTGAGGATAAGAAGAAAAATGAAAGGTAGAACACTGTAACCATTGTAGTTTATCAAAAAAGGTGTTGCTGCAGAACATGGTAGCTTTTGAAATCTATGAGAATCAGTTGCCTAAATAAAGACTGAATGCACTATTGCCCTTATTGTCGTCATGAAAAAACCGGCTTTTCAAGTTTCATGCAAATGGGCATTCCCCAGGGATTACGGACTCTAGCACTGAGAATCTGCACCCAGAATTTACCATGTGATAGTAGGTGTTAAGACAGAGCTGATCAAAGCATTTCCAGGTTGCCTGTTTCCAAAACACAATGAAAGTGCCATTATACCTTTATGTATTCACATTGTGCCTTTTTTATTTTTTGCAGGGTATTTTCAGTGTACAAAGAGTTTTCACATCTATAATCTTAACAGAATCATAATGCTATGGAGTTTTTCTTGGTGACTGCTCAAATCCCTGTACAGTGAAAATAGCTGACTCCTTAGGCTACTTTTTAAGAATATCTCTGGTGCCTTCACTTCAGATGAGGACAAGTGTAGTTTCAGAATTAGACTGTAAGCTTCTACAATGGACTGTATGAGGTCAGAGACCACATGTTATTCATCCTTTACCCCCTGTAATTCTTAGCATTATGGTTTAAATGTAGGAGGTTGTTGGAAAATATTGATTCATTTGAATTTCTCCCAAAACAAAGTCTAGGCAGATATAGAAAGCCGTTGAAATATATGCCAGATATAGCATTAGTACACAGAAATGAGTAGAGTGTGATTGCTTTATCTTTGAGCTTCATTTTCTATGAAAAACTCATTTGGTAAAACATCCAATACAGAAATATTATTCTCAATTTTCAAACAGAAACCATGAACAAAGTTAATTGTTTATCATGGCCATGAATGGTTAATACAAGAAAAGCTTCTGTAAAAATCTATCAAAGAAAAGAGAAAGGTGGCAGTAGTTCTTTGAATATTTTAAGGGAACCGTTTATGAGGCAGTATTTTCTCATAGCAAAAACATTTGATCAAAATGAGAAAGGCTAAGTGTAATTTTTAGTGCTGATACCAGTATGCTACAGACTTAAAACCTTTCGGTTCTATGCATCCCCTGACCCCTTAGGCCTTTTTGTTTCTTTTGGGTACCTACCCATATTTATCAGAAAGATATTTTAAGAAAATAAATTTTAGATATTTTGGGCTTAAAGGCTTAAACACTGTTGCTGCAGCCTCAGAAAGCTTGGCTGTCATTTCAATGAATTGTTCTTTTTTTTTGTTCTCCTATGGGAAGCCCATGGGGAAAGTTAGTAATATTACTTCTGTCTTACAGATTAAAAATTGATACATAGAAGCTAAGTGACTTGCCCAAGGTCAGTAAGATTCTACTAAAATCCAGAAAGAGAATTTCAGGAGGAATTTCAGCTTAGCTTGGTAAGCCATACTACTGCTCTTGAAAATACATCATTAGATCTCAGTCCAGAAGTCTGAAGAAATTGGTGGGCCCTAAGAATATAATGTAAATAAAGCCAAGAATGCCATTCAAAGTGACATTGGGGTGGCCAACACATACTTAAGAACCCTAATCTTGTAGCCTCTATAGCCAGATTCATTTGGTGTAGGCTCACCCTCAAAAACCCAATAGATTTTTAATAGCCTGAGGTTGAGGCTAAAAGGGCAGATAGGAGAGTTCTCACTGATAGTCATGCCTGTCATTCAGAAGAATGACAACACACAGTTTAAAGAAGCTCTGAGGTACAAGTGGAAATTTATTGGTATAAACTAAGACCATAAAGAGCAAACCTTGGTTATAACTGCTTTTGAACATTTTTTCAGCTATGTTAAGGAGTCTGCTATAAATATTCAAGGAAGTGTCTTAGAATAGCTCCATCGGAGAGAAACAGAATGTGTATGTATGTGTGCACGTGTGTGTGTGCGTGCGTGTGTGTGTGTGTGTGTGTGAGATAAGAAACAAGAGTGATAAAACTAAAGAGGAGGAAGAAGCGAAGATTTGGAGAATGTAATGGTGGAAATGCATAGATGCATGGAGAGAAAGTAATAAGTAAATAGGGGAAGTTACAAAGGTTTAGCCAGATAGGAAAAACAATTACTAGTCCACAGGGAATAAATCGTAAAAACTACATAAAAATAAACAGCATTGCAGAAAAGTAAGGAAATTATCGCTAGAGAAAAGGTCTTAGTGAATGGCTTCCCTGAAATCATCCGATGAGAGAATATGATGTTGATGACTTAAAAGTTTTATGTAAAGGCTGAAAAAAAATTTGTTAAGAGGATGTTGGAACTAAAAGAAGCACAAGTTACAAGGATGTGGCCATTTAGCACAGCCAAAATAATACATAAATTTTCAAGAAGAAATGAATACTAAAACATGTGATTTTTGAGAATTTCCCCTAAGCACCCTTCAGTGGGCACCATCAGCCCTGAAACTGTTACTTCTGCTTTTGTTCTCTCGGTGGCTTCCCACCTGATCCACCTGATCCAGGGAACATCATTTCATATTTCCATGGTCATCCCCTCTGCAAAACAGGGACAAAGCTATCTTTGCCACTTGTCCAACACAGATATTTTAAGAGGTAAATAGATCATATTTGTAAGAAATTTTAGATCTCTCTATAAAATATATCATTAATAAGAAGTCTTTGATTTTAACACATATGAGTTTTGTAATAAAATTTTTTGGTTTGCTATTCACGTGCAAGCAAGACTGAAAATTTCCCATGGTTTTTATTTTCTGCCTTAGAAATAATGTATTGTTAACTATTGCTGGAGAGTTAAAAGAAATCACACATCAGGATAAAGTCATTAGAAAGGTAAACATATACATATATATATATAGATAATTAATGTATACTATATAATATATAATATACATTATATAATATATATATGTAATTATATGTATTATGTATTTTCTTTATTTTTTTTCCTTGGCCATGCATGAACAAGCATTATGTATTTTCTAAAAGAACAGAATATATACATATTTACAGAGAGTACATAGTATACAGTACATATATGTAGTACCTGTATATACTAAATATATAGTGTATACTATACTATATACTAAATGTAATTGTGGTTTTTGCCATTACGAGCAATGGCAAAATCCCAATTACTTTTGCACCAGCCTAATAGTATAGAGTACATAATACATGTAGTGTATATACATATATACACACATACTCTGTCTATATATATACAGGTATTGATCGACTTACGACCTATGCAACTTACAACCATTTGACTTTACGACCACAATCGCTAGCCACGACTGCTCTGCGTCTGGCAGCGCAAACGTTGACCAGCTGGGCATATGACAGTGCGGACCAGCTTCCAGCAGCACTGCAATCTCCGCGTGCAATTGGGAAAATGTTTCCTATGGTATTTTTTACACCTGTATTTTGTATTTTTGTATGTACCTGTATTTTGTAATTTTGTATGTTTTGCAAATATTAAACCAGTTGTACTGGTAATGCAGTGTTTTACTTAAACCTGATGAATGTAAAAATAAGAAACAAAATGGCGTAGAGATGATACAAATGGCATAAAATGAACAAAGAAAATTATGATATATAACAATAATGAAAGAAAATTATGATAAAATATGACTTAAAGATTTTTATAACATCATTTCACAGTACTGTACATATAGCCTACTCAACTTACGACCAAATCGTGTTACGACCGGTCTGTCGGAACCAATCGTGGTCGTAAGTCGAGCACTAGCTGTATATAGATATATCTATACACACAGTTACAAAGTGTTACTATTTTTCTCGATCCTTAATGAAAGGAACTTATTGATACTACCTAGTAATACTACTTCTCAAAACCTATACACATGTAACCATTTAATCATTCATTATAAGAGTGATTCTACAAACATGGTGACAGAAAAGGAACCATGTCAAACATTTAATTTGTAAATCAATGAGATAAAAGGATATTGGTTAGGTAAATTTAAAAATAAATTAAATACATGCCTGGAATCAGACTGCTCATAATTAAACTTTGCTTGTATTGCTTACTAGCTGTGTACTTCCCTACGCCTTAGTTGTTCATTTGGGGATATTGTTAATACTTCATTAGGTTGCTGTGAGGATTGATGAGCTAGTATCTGCAAAGATCCTAGAACAATTTCTGTTACCTAATAAACACTATATACAAATATTTTTTAAACTTTTTTTAGCATGTAGAGTTGCATGCTAAGAATATATGACCGTTGACATAGCTCTTCTCATCTCTTTCATGCAATGAGTTCCTTTATTTGTGTATATAACTTCTCTTCACTATATGAAACATTGAATCTATGAATCAATATTCACTAGAATTTTTTAAAAATATTTTCTTTTATTGACTTTCACTGAACACATGGGATAAAAGCTATATGGTTTGTCCCTGGTTTTCCACTCTTCTCCAGTGTGTTTTCCTGGTTTTGGCAGAGTCCTAGGAGCATATCAAACTAATTTCCAGATCTGAGTTTTTTTCCCCCAAAATTGCATTACAGTATTTTGTAATGCATCTATCTCCATTTTAATTACTTAAATTCTATCTGGTAAGATTCAGTTCAAATATCACTTCTTCCATGAGGACTTTCTAAGACTAGCACTTATTATTCGTACCACAGAAATTTGCTATCTTTGCTAATATTTCATGTTTTTTTGGTTTTGACTTTCTAAGTAGATTATAAATTACTTAATGATAAGGTTAACCTTCCTTTATTTGGTTTTCCATAGCACCACACAGGACCCTAACAAATGCTTATTGTCTCATCTTCACAGTCACTAAAATGAGATAACATCATTCTTTATTCTTTTTAAATAAAAATGAAATAATTAGACCATTAATTCCTGATATATGCACTAGGACATATGGACATATGTAAATATATGTGATAAAATGAGAGAATTCAAGTGGAAAATGTCTTTGTGTTTAGACACACAGAAAGTGATGCAAACTTCATAAATTGTTAGTTGAATTTGATACCAATTATTGCACTTTGCAAGGTAGAAAAACTTGCAATCAGTTTTTCCTCAAGCAAATATGTATCTGCCTTCAACCATATAGCTCTCCAGAGAAGAATCCCCAGTAGGGAATTTGAAATTAGAGCGATTGCCTGTCACTAGATCTCTCAGGGTGTAGACTTCGAATTCAAACGTGAATCTGTTCTTTACCAAAATTCTTTAGGGACTATTCAGGTCCTTTCCTCACAGACAGCTAAATGCCTTTAGTCGTATTTGCCGTGACATCCAATGTGACAATTCAAATATTGTATAAACTACCAATGTATGTACCACAATGCAAGCAGAAGGTAAGAAAAGGTGGCTCATACGTTATGACATGACCTAGTTTCAATAGAAGTGTAAGTGAATATGTCTGTTCTATGCTGTGAAGACAAACTGAGGGGCATTTGGTAATTCTGCCTAAAGAAGAAGGTAGAAAAATTAAAATGTGTGGAAAATAAGACGTCAAAGAGAAAGCTGAATTTCCATGACAGACAGCAAAAGACACTGCAGAGAATCCTATGGAAGTTATCTGCCACTGAAAAAAAGTAAAATGGAAAGGAAAATGTCTAAGAAGTCTCATAAAATATATATTTATATTTTTACTGCCTGAAGTGAACCAGAGTTGTATTTGAAATTATGTACTTTTTATGGTGTTTTAAAAAAATACAGATACTTGGTTTTCTTATGCTTTACAGATATTACAATGTTTACAGATTGAAGGTTTGTGACAACCCTGTGTCAAGCAAGGTTATTGGCACAATTTTTCCAACAGCATGTGCTCATTTTGTATCTTTGCATTACATTTTAGTAATTATCTCAATATTTCAAAATTTTCATTATTATTTTATCTGATATGCTGATCTGTGACCAGTGATCTTTGAGGTTACTATTGTAATTGTTTTGAGGCACCGCAAACCACACCCATATAAGACAGTGAACTTAACTGGTAAGTGTTGTGTGTGTTCTCATTGCTCCACCTACCAGCAGTTCTCTCTGTTCCTCAGGCCTCCCTATTCATTGAGACACAACAATATTGAAATTCAGCCAAGTAATAATCCTACAATGGCCTCTAAGTATTCAAGTGAAATGAAAAGCTAGAAATAGCTAAGCTTTGTGAGCAAGGCAGGTAAAAAGCTGAGATAGTCTGAAAATGAGGCCTCTTGTGCCAGTTAGCCAAGTTGTGAATGCAAAGGAAAAGTTCTTGAAGGAGATTAAAAGTACTACTCCAGTGAGCACATAAATGATAAGAAAGTGAAACAGCCTTATTGCTGATAGGGAAAAAGTTTTAGTGGCATGGATAGAAGAGCAAACCAGCCACAACATTCCCTTAAGCCAAAACTTAATTTAGAGCAAGACTCTAACTCATTTTAATTCTATGAAGGCTAAGAGAGGTGAGGAAGCTGCAGAAGAAATGTTGGACACTAACAGAGGTTGGTTCATGAGGTTTAAGGAAAGGCACCATCTCCATAACATAAAAGTGCAAGATGAAGCAGCAAGTGCTGATGGAGAAGCTGCAGCAAGTTCTCCAGAATATCGAGCTAAGATAATTGATAAAGGTGGCTACATGAGACAACAAAGAAAAAAGAAAAGCCATCTAGGACTGTCATGGCTAGAGAGGAGAAGCCAATGCCTGTCTTCAAAGCTTAAGGACAGGCTGACCCTCTTATGAGAAGCTAAAGCAGCTGATGACGTTAAATTTAAGTCAGTGCTCATTCCCTATCCTGAAAATTCTAGGGCTCTTAAGAATAATGCTAACTCTACTCTGCCTGTGCTCTGTCAGTGGAACAACAAAGCCTGGATGACAGTTTATCTGTTTACAGCACAGTTTAGTGTATATTTTAAGCCCATTGTGGGGACTTATGGCTCAGTAGAAAAGATTCCTTTCAAAATATTCCTGTTTGTTGACAATGCAGTGGGTCACCCAAGAGCTCTGATGGAGATGTACAAGGAGATTAATGCTGTTTTCATGTCTGCGAACACAACATCCATTCTGTAGCCCATGGATCAAGGTGTAATTTTGACTTTCAAGTTGTCTTATTTAAGAAATACATTTTGTAAGGCTATAGGTACCATAGATAGTCGTTCCTCTGATGGAACTGGACAAAGTCCATTGAAAATCTCCTGAAAAGGATTCACCATTCTAGATGTCATGAAAAACATTAGCAATCCACGGGAGGAGATGAAAATATCAACATTAACAGGAGTTTGGAAGAAGTTGATTCCAACCCTAATGGATGACTGAGGGGTTCAACACTTCAGTGGAGAAAGTAATAGCAGATGTGGTGGAAATAGCAAGAGAATTAAATTGGAAGTGGAGCCTGAAGATGTGACAGATTTGCAGTAATCTCAAAGCAAAACTTAAACAAATGAGGTTTTCCTTCTCAAGAATAAGTAAAGAAAGTAGTTTCTTGAGATAGAATTTACTGCTGTTGAAAATGCTGTGAACATTGTTGAAATAACAATAAAGGATATAGAATATTACTCAAACTTAGTTGATAAAGCAGCAGCAGGGTTTGAAAGGATTGACTCCAATTTTGAAAGAAGTTCTACTGTGGGTAAAATGCTATCAAACAGCATTGTATGGTACAGAGAGATATTTTGTCAAAGAGCCAATCCATGTGGCAAACCTCATAGTTTTAAGAAATTGCTGCAGCCACACCAGCTTTCAGCAACCACCACCCAGATTAGTCAGTAGCCATCAACACCAAGGCAAGACCTTCACCAGCAAAAAGATCTGATTTGCTGAAGGCTCAGATGATCATTAGGACCTTTTTGCAATAAAATATTTTTTATTAAATACATTTTTTAGATATAATGCTATTATTGCACACTTAACAGACTATAGTATAGTGTAAACACAACTTTTATATGCACTGGGAAATCAAATGATTCCTGTGATTTGCTTTATTGTGATATTCTCCTTATTATGGTGGTATGGACCTGAACTTGTAATATCTCTGAGGTATGCCTGTATTATATTTACCCATGAGTTTGTTCTTCTAGCCTGTGAAATTAAGTCTTAAAATTCTGATTTTGCCTGATTGCTTATAGGCAAAGTCAATTACTAATTGAAGTAGTCTTTGATTTTTTTCACCAAAGAGAAAATATTGAAGTTGAAATGGACCTGAGAGACACTGAGTCCATCCCCCTCACTTTCCAGATGAAAAAAATGAGACCTGAGAGGATAAGAATAATTGCCCGAGGGGAATCTGGACTCCTTCTCCAGGGCTTTATCACATGGCTTCTCAATCTTCCTTTGCTAACACTGGTCTTTAGTGAAGCTTAAAAATAAGATCAAAGAAAGCTCAAAAGGGGATCTATAGAATAAAATAACATAAACTGGGGCATTGAGATGAGGTCCAACCATTCCCTTCAAGAGAAATTAACATATAGAGATCTGAGCCTCTTTGGCCTTTGTCTTTTCCTGAGGAAGCTTCGAGATCAGTTAACTCTGTATACCTATGAGAGTGGGACTGAATCATGGCAAAGCTATTAGTGACAACCAAGCTTCTTTATTAAAAGTCCATTTTGGGGTGTGTGTGTGTGTGTATGCATTTAAAAGCATTAATTCATTTTATAAAAAGCTCAGTGTGAATTTATTTATGTTTCAAAGCCAAACATGAGGTGTAGGGTTCATAGAACAATTCCAGAACAGTCAGACCACCAGAGAAGTGCTATATGAACACGGTGACAGTCAAAGTTGAAAGAAATGTATAGGATCCACTTTCTGAATTTTCTTTGGTTACCACAACCACAATAGAGTATAGGAGGCCACCTGGTGGTGAAATGAACCAATTAACCATTTAATGTTATACTGAAAAGCAAGCAAAACAGAGTTTGGGTTGTTACAAAATGAAAACTAGAACCTGGGGCAAAAGAACAATAATGAACAGATATTACTGTAATACAGCAGATAGAAAATTGAGCTGATAAATAATTCAAGTCTGTAAAATAATTATCTATTCCTAAGTGTTACTATAATAGTTATTATGTATACCAGGGATTAGCAAACATTTTCTGTGAGGAGGCAGATAGTAAATATTTTAGGTATGCTGGCCACATGGTCACTGTTCACACTACTCAACTATACCATTGTGTAAAAGCAGGCATAGATATTTCATAAATGAATTCTCCTGGCAGTGTTCTAATAAAACTTTATTTTAAAAATTAGCGGTAGGCTGGATGTGACCCACAGGTCATAGTTTGTCAGCCCCTGATTCTATTTCATCTACTGAGCACATACTATTTACCAAGGACCAGGTGAAGCTCCAATATACATTACCTCATGGAATCCTAACAACAATCTTTCAAGGCAGGTGTTATTATCCCTATTTCCTAGATTTAAAAACTGAAGCCTAAAATGTTTCAATAATTTGGAGGAAAAGGCACTAAGCTCATTCATTAGAAATGCTTTGTGTAGCGCCATGGCCATTTTTTCCCTCTGTGATTGCACGTGCTTGTTCTGACCCTCTCTCCCATTTATCTTGCAGAGTCTGCTTTTGGTTTCGCTCAATGGTGACTCTGCTCCTGTATCTCCACCTCATGTTCCCTTGAAATGTTGTTTGTCTCTTAACATCTTTTTCTCCATCACTTCTTTTATGTTTAAAAACTTTATGTCAGTTTTCACAACAACAGATGTAAGCAAGCAAGAAAAAGAGACAAAAGCAATGTATTAAAAATAGCCACATATACAACAATAAGCCAAGGAAACTGTCATATTGTGTATGCTCCAAATGGAATGTGAGCCAAAAACACAATGCTCCCTCTTACATAAATAATATATTACACATCCACTGGGAGAAGAAGTAGCTCTGTCCCTAAATGGAAGAGTTTTTTTTTGGTCCATTTTTTATATCATACTCTTTTTCTTTTTAAAATTTTTTATAGATATATAGTGTAAGTCATACCATCTCAGACAGGCTACATTCCTCTTCCAAACCATCCATGAACTATTTTATTAACTGTTAATAAGAGATAGTGGAAAAACCTGATGGAGAAATCCACGGAGCTTGTTAAAGCCCCTCAAATATAAAGATTTACCGGCAGTCTTTCAATATTAGCATATTTTCTGCTACAAAAGAGGATGGAAGTGGTTTCAGTTAGAGGGAGTGTAGACAAAACTGAAATAAATGACTTAAAAATATTTTTTCACCAACCAGCTTTGAGCACCAAAAAATTTCCTATTTGAAACTGCAAAAGCTTGAGAAATGTGACTATATAGAAAACAGAAGAGCTAATTATAGAGCATGGATTCTGGCTGATTTGATAACTAATCCCAACATCAGAGAGGATTTACACCAGCTATAAGAAGACTTTCAGGAAAGGGAGAGTTAAACATTTTAATGGAAGGTTGTGGAATTCCCTCTGGAAAGATCTTTAATGGAGGACAAATTCACTCCTATATGGATGGATAAAAACCATCCTTGGAAGAGAAGGAATAAAATGAAGGTCCTTTCAAGGCACTTGCAGTCCTGAAACACCATTGAAATTCCCACTTTCCATGGAACTATGTAACTGTACAAAATCTCTTAGAGATCAACTTCGGAATATTCAGGAGCAAAATCAGCAGGTGATTCAATTCAGAAAGTATTTACTGAGTGCCAGATATTACCTAGCGCTGGGGAGATGACTACCCCAGCAGGGTACAGGTCTGAGCAGTTCCCTGTCTGCGATGTAGACAGCAGACAGGGAACACGATTATTCACTTCAGATAAAAAAAAATCGTTGTGCTCCAATCAGGTTTTTGGAACTATTTCCTGAACTTGGTGAGCTCAAAACTCCCACAAGAGCTGGCTGTCACATGAGATTTCTGGCATTACTCATGGTATCCCTGGATCTTTTTGCAAACAGAAAAGGCTTCTGACAGTGTTTCCATACTTTATTTATTTTTCTAACCCAAACTTGGATGGATGGAGCCTAGTGAAACTATCATCAAAACTTGGATTGTAAGATGCTAGCCAAATTTGAAATCTTTTGCGATATTTCCATGTTGCAGAAAAGATTTCAATTAACCCAACCCTAGAGACTCATTTATACTTAACATGAGGATTTGGCTCCTGGTTTATAAGCATTACTTCACAGAATGGTCTTTAGCACCATCAGGCAGATCAGAGTGAAGAAGAGGAGAGAAAAAGCATACAGACAGGAATGTTTATCATGCATATTTTCAAATGGCAGCATGTCAGCTGAGGAAAGCTGAGGAGGAAGGACAAAGTTTGGTGGGAAAATAGTAAACTCAAAAGGATGTCAAGGCGGACACAAAGAGGGCCAAGAAGTGAAGTGACTACAAATCTTTGTCAGGTGCTAATTTCAAATGATGCATCTTGTAACATTTTCTTGTTTAAAATCATTAAATTTCACAATTAATCACTAAGTAAAAAAAAATTACAAATGGCCATATATGATTATTTCTTAAAATTATGGATAATATAAAAAACTTTTTAAAAATAAAAATGTGGGAGAAAGTTTCAAAAGTGTTTCAGTTCTCTCCCGGTATTAGAGCAGTGACATTTAATTTTCAAATTTCCATACTGTGAATTAGCTAGCTATAGCTTTGGGAAGATGAGTCACTCTTATACTCTCTCTCTCGTGCACGTTTCTCTCCTTCTCATTATAAACTTGGATTAAAGAGCCAGCCCAAGTCCAAGTCCCTTCTTGTTTTCCTCACCCACTTCCTGACTACATTTTCGGAAGCATACGCTCATCTGAACTCATATCTAATTTTCTTCAATGAATGGGTCAATAAACTCTCCTGTCAGCTATGGTACAAGAACAAATTGTGCTGCTATACCTACCATTTCTAATTACTATTTATATTTACCTACATCTATTATCTGATTTTTGGGTTTCACATTTGCACAGCACATGTTACCTTCATATGTATAAATAATCATACCCATATGTATCTAAATATTCAAGAATACATCAGAGAATACTATGGTTTGAGAGGCTGGAGACTAGCCATAGAATTATGGTGATTAGTTGTAGATTTTTGTACCGTTTATGTCTCAGACATGGGTTTCTTTGTCTTTCCCTTCTTGCCTTCCTACCACTTTCTCTTTCTCCCTGATATCAACCTGAGCAAGCCTGAGTACTCTTGGTACTAAGAACTGTCTTTAATGCACTTTGATTTTGCAAGGAGAGAAATTTTTGTTTTATATACAATAAAAAAGAAAATAAAGCTTGACATTCAATTATCACAGCATAAAAATAGGATTGTTTTCTTGAAAAAGTAATGAATTAATAGCATAGATCTGATTAATAGAGTTTAATTAACTATTGAATAAGTCTTGTTAGACATATGTGTTTCAACATATATTTATTGAGTTTCTATTATGTGCCAGGTACTGTGCTTGGCACTGGAGATGCATTAATAACTAATCAATAAATAGACACAAACCCTCTGCCTATAGTGTGAAGTCTAACAAAAAATATAATCATTCATTATTAAATTTGGTCTACGAAGTCCATATTTATGATCGTTATTTTAAAATATACATTTAATTAATAAACAAGTATTTTCAGCTAAATAATCCCCAAGGAGAACTTTCTCAGGGAGGCACTTTTGAGTACTAAAAGGGATAATACTGTTGTAATGAAGGTCGTAAATTCCAGTATGCCAAGATTTATAACATGGAAATGTGCTACTGAGTGAAACTTGGCATATATGAAGGAATTTTGTACAGTTATTTATATATGCATGATTTAAATGTCTTGGGACTATAGCATATCTGATTCAAAGAATCTGGCTTCATTCAAATTCAATCTTGGTGAAATATTTTTTTAGTTAAATAAGTTAATACTTTGTATACATGTATATATGTGTACACACATAAATGTATATGAATAAACACATTTTATATACGTGAAAGTCTTCCACAAACTTCCCAGTTTTTAAGGCTAAAATGAGATGACAAGGGGAATATTAAAATTCACACATTTTCTTTACGTAAATGTCTGTAAGCATATGGAATCAACTACATAGGAAAGCAGCTGAAATAGTAAGTTCAGATGAGTTTCAGTAGGGCATAGCTATCCTTCTGGAGAAAGGATAGAGCTCTGTGGATTGAGAAACTTTAGAAGTGAAATTGAAATCAACCCAAAGGCTAAAGACCATTAGCCTGGTTGTTTCTTTCCTAGCTTGCATGTGTGTGTATGTGCGTCTGTGTGTTTTATGTCTTACGTAAATGAATCAAGGTTTAGCAGGAAGACCACTCTTTCCTTCTTTGCTTACCCCAGTGTGCCTCATTAGGGATAGAGTGTCACTGAAGTGCCTAGTTTAAGAATGTATGAGTTTCACAAATGCCCACATTATTAAAAATATGCTTAGGAAGGATCTTGTTTCTGAGAACTGAAATTGCTTCCTCAACAGGACTGGAAAATTATTTTTCTGCAAATGATATTCCTGTAGAGCATCTCTCCATGGGGACCCCCCTTCAGTAACTTCTTTGGCATAATAGGATCCAGAAGGTTGAATCCTCTGAGGGCAATGCCGCCTTTAGTGCATCTCCCAAAAAGCATAAATATTTTCATCCTTAGCTTTCCTGAATCTAGCAAAATGCAGGAGGCTCCAGTGAGGCTCAGCATGGCAACACTTTCCCAGGGTGTTGAGGTACTTAAGAAAGTTTGGGGGCTTTCACAGAACATTCTGATGATTAGCTATAAGAGCCAACCCAATTCTATCATCTTTTCATTGCAGATGTACCATCTAACATTTCTTTCTTCTATCTTAGCATAAAAATCACATATAGAGGAAGAAAATAATGTTCTTACAAGAATCTACCTGTTGGAGAGAAGATGATATGGGACAAAAATGAGCAGGCAAGCAAAATGTGAAGAAAGACCATGAGCACTGGAGCCACCCAGATTGGGTTCGAACCCCCAACTTACTTAGTTCTTGTGGTAGTTATTAGTACCGCTCAACAAATATTTCTAGCTTTCTGCATTTCAGGCACATGGTAGGGCTGCAGTTCCCCCATCTACTTTGAAGTTGGTTGGAGCCATGCAGTTAGTTCTGGCCAAAATTTTGAGTGGAACTGACATGTGTTTCTTTCAGGTAGAAGGCTTAAAGGCCAGGGTGAGACCCTCCAGAGCTCCCTTTCCTCTCTGCCATAGTAAGGGAATATTTAAGAGGGTGGCTGCTCTTTTAGCCTAAGTCTTAGAGTGAGGACAATGCCAAGCAGAGCCAAAAGCCAACCTGTGATGGTCATGTAGTATGCATGAGAAATAAATCTTTGCAGCTTTAACCCTCTGAGATTTGGGGCATGTTTGTTACCTCAGCATACCCTAGCCTAGCCTGACTAAGGGACTAGTTCTGTGCCTTTCAGGTTAGCTTCTTAACCTCTCTATGTTTTTGGCTCAGTGTCTGTGAATTAGGGAAAATAATCAAGATTCCTGTGAGCATTAAGTAAGATAATGTGAATGCGGTAGTGACACAATCAAATGAATTAGTAAAATCTTACTCTTTGATGAGTTTCTTTCTCCCTCTATCCTATTCCCATCTCAATACCACACAAACATACTCACTCAAATATATCACACACACAAACACTTCTCTTTTTATCAAATGTTGAAGAAGATAATATCCGTTTTTGTTCCCTTTTCTGTATTTCTTCTCCCTGCCCACTCTCTTACTTTCCCAATGCCTTTCCATTTTAGCTAGACATTAAAATTGATATTTAATTCAATATTATTCTCCTGCCCCCCTCCCCACAGAATATCTGCATTCAGGAGAGTGCATTCTTCTTTACCACAAAGGAATGAATCTTGAGAATGGGACAAAGGCAGTACAGACAGTTGGTACTGGAGCTAGTTAGGTTGGAGAATTCCCAATTACTCCAAAATTGATATCCCTTGGACAATCACAAATCTACTTCTTTCCAAAGTTAGGTATGGTTATAAGATAAGGACATAAAGGAAGGAAGTTAATGAGTTTATTCGTGAAAGCACTATGGGAAAGCTTTTCCCTTGGGACTTACCAACTATTCTGAACAGGTACCAGGACTTCTGAAATAACTGAAACGTTACCTAGGTACCTTCTAGCCCCACATTCCTGCTTTAGGAATACATTCAAGATTTTCTAATAAACTACAAAAACTAGAACGATGATAAAGACAAATTATTTAGAATAAATAATATATGTATCTTATATATATACACTTCCTTGTAGTTATAATTATGATAACCAATGCCTTCCTGATGTAATTACATGGAACACTAAGTCTATCATTTATCCTTTTTATATCAATACCCCTTTGTTTAATCATATATCATATAATTTTTTCCCAGCCCCAAACCAGATTAGCCCCAATATGAATACAACCACTAAAGGTAAGTAATTTAAAAATAGGAAATGCTAAAATGTAGGTGATGGCCATTGCTATGAAGTCACTGACCTGAACCATATACATATTATTGAGTAGTTCAGGAGCCAAAGTTGGCAGTGATCCAAAAACCTTTCTTATTAGGTATTTAAATGTTCCTCTAATTTCTTTTCTAGAAACTAGAAAGAAATCTACAAATATCTTGGGCTAAAGCCAAAGCTCTCAGCTTAACAAAAGAGGGAATACTACACATTCCCATCTAATTAAGTAAAAGTCATTTTTCAAAAAATTAGAGGCTGAAATTTTTTTGCAACTTAATTCAAAGTTTTAATAGCAAACTCTAATTATTATCCTGAGTGGAAGCAATAAAATCTCCCAAACAGGTCAACTAATTTGAGTGCTATCTGTAATCATTTAGATTTTAACATGATGGTTATTACTTATTACCCTGAAACCAAGCAGCACAATGAGATATTGATTACTTTTAACCTTTAGATCCAAGGATTCAAGAAAGGTCAGAGGAGGGAAATACTCTACCTCTCTTGGCTGGCAAACGGATAGCCTTCAGGAGAATTCAAATTATTCCCATTGGCCAAGTATTTATTTGTTTATTCTCTGGACTAACAAGAAATGATGATACTTTTAAAAATAACACTCGGCACATATTTAGTTAGCATTATTACATTTATATAACCAATGGCTTCAGATGTGCTTCACATCACAGCAAGTCTCAAACTGTTAACCCTTTACCAAGTTTTGTTTGTGCAAGCATCTTTATTGAAATGAGATAGTAAATATGGGAGCATTTATTGGAATAAACTTATCTCATTGGGTTCAGAGTTCTTAGTAGATTCCAAAAGGCTGAATACAATCATTGGCTACTGTTGGCCACTAGCATTTCTTTTGGTTTTCCTTTTCCATGACAGCATTTAGAAATATTTTTCACATTTGTGCTGCTAAAGGCAATGAGTTCTAGGTAGGGTCCAGCAGAATTACAGGCAAGAGAACGTAACTGTTATGTGTTAGATTAATTTGCAGAACACTTGGCATTATTATTGCCAAGTCGTCAAATTGTTCCAAGTTGTTCCGGAAGGTTGTTATTAATAGTATGTTTTCTGAGGAAAGTTCTGTCTACTTTTGGAACTGCATTTCTGTTGCCAAGGAAACTCCTTTAAGCACAGTTTTCTAGGAGCACACTGCTGCTTTTGTTTGCCAGTGTCCTATTCATATCATCTAAGTAAGCGTTTTACGTGCTCCAGCCTTCAGTCCCAAATGTTGAAGTTTTAGCCCATTTAAGTTGCTTTTTCAAACATAGCTAATGCATGCTATGATTTTCCTCTCTCCCTTTCTCTCTCCTCACTCTCCACTCTCCATCCAAGCCCCCCTCTCCCGCCTTCTTCCCACTCTGCCTCCAACATGCCTAACTCTTACTATTCAAGTTTTATTTTTTTAAACAGTTGCATTAGGGCAGATAGTTTTCACAAGTTTTTGATAAATTAACTTTAATTTGAATAATAATTCCATAGGTTGTAGCATTAGTCCTTCAAGTGTTAATTATCTTTTCACTCTAAAATTAATGTACTCATTTCCTACTGACTCCTCTACCCCATTTATTGAAGTGCTGAGGAAAACATGTCATTGAGTCCCGAGCCAGCCCTGTTGTTGTGATTAAGCGTGGTCACATGGCCCATCTCTGCCAAAAGGAGGGCCCTGAGAAAAGGTGACAAAGACAGTGATTTCCTGTCAGCAAAGAGTACGACAGGGCTGTCTAGAAGTGATGCAAATGAGGGGAACTTTCCCCACGGCTTGTTTGATCCACTCTAGGCCAGAGCCAGCTAGGCCAGGGAGAGAAGGAGCAGCACAATGCCTCAGAGGCCAGCCCAGAGAGCCAACGCACCTTCCGGACAGTGGCTCACCCGCTAGAGACAAAAACTGCTGGCGGGGCTTCCCTTCCTTGCCCCTCCACACACAGAGCCAACTATTTCTTGGCATCCTATTCTCTTAACATCTTTTTTTTCCTTTTAAAAGAAATGATTCAAATAGGAATTACAGGCTCCAGCATGAACAGTGTTTCAAACATTGTTCAAAAACTACATTCATCTACTTTTTCTTCCCCTAAACATTTTCAGGGTAAGTTTTGCCTTCTCTCAAAAAAAGAAAAAAAAAAAGGAAAAATATATATTCCAGTATTCATAGCAAACACTGATTCATCAAAGCTCAAATTAATACAACAGTTAATCTAAGGACTTTTCAAACTTTAATAAAAATGAAACAACAAATTCATTTCTAGATAAGCTGTGGAGACAGTCTAAATCTTTCCATTCTGATCACTTTTTAAATGACTAGATAATGTTATTTGAAATATTATAATGAATTTAAGCATATTCTTCTTATCTTAATGGAGTTTTAATCTAACATACAATTAAGCTATACAATTAATCTACCAGGAAAGAAGTAAAAAATTATCATTAAATTCTTGTGCCTGATATATCTAGTACATTTTTACCTTGACTGCTTGAATAACTAGTAATTTGTTTCATTTTGAAAATCAGGGTAGACATGTAACACTCAACACTGAAATTCCAATATAAGGCCTAATTAACAGAATTTAATTTTTTGACATGTTCTTCTATTCTATACACCAACATGTAATTTTTTTTAAACTTAATAAATTTTCTTCTATTTCAAGTCTAGCTATGGAGACTTGGACCATGAACCAACCTAACACTACACTTTTAGGAGCTCAAGTTTAGTTCTAAGAATGTTAAGTCACATCTGAAATTAGTTAGGTCAATTTGGTCCAGAACAAAATAAAAGAGAATTATTCCAGAGGGTTGAAATGTGTGAATTTATAAAACACAGGAATAGTGTGATTAATCTGTTTTCTGTTATCAGTTCACATGTATGACAACATCATTTTGATATCAATAGTTATAAAATAGCAAGTCAACTATGTTCCATTTTTCTTCTTGTACTCTGTATTTCCTATTCCTCAGAATTTCTAATTCTATTCCATACATCTTTCTATTTAAGAATTATTATGGTTAGGCCAACTGTGGTGGCTCATGCCTTTAATCTTAGCACTTTGGGAGGCCAAAGCAGGAGAATCACCTGAGGTCAGGAGTTCGAGACCAGCCTGGCCAACATTGGAAAACCCTGTCTCTACGAAAAATACAGAATGAGCCGGGTGTGGTGGCAGGTTCCTGTAATCCCAACTCCTGGGTAGGCTAAGACAGGAGAATGGCTTGAACCCGGGAGGCAGAGGTTGCAGTGAGCAGAGATTGCACCATTACATTTCAGCTTGGGGGACAAGAGCAAGCAAGACTTTGTCTCAAAAAAAAAAATTATTATTATGGTTAGAAATTTATTTACCAACCATTCTAAGCCCTTATATTTAAAAAAAATATCCTAAAGGAAAATGTTTTCACATCTAAGTATCAAAACAAAATTTCTTCAAAGGAAGTATTATCTTTTTTTTTTAATAGAAAGCATACATTTTTCAGTTGGACATATTTCCCTCTTTGCTTTCACTACCAAGAAACTCAAAATATAATATTGGGATCATGTTTTAGTAACTACATAGGGCTTTACAGTTTATATGCAGGCATATTAACTCTTCTTAAAGATGCAACCTCTAGTCTATGTATATTTTCTCCAGTCTGATTTGTACTTATATTTTTAAAATATTTGTATTATTTTCATGTTGATTCTTATAAACAACCTCAAATTCATAGCAGGGTAAAAATGTAATTGATCTGTTTAGTAGCCATTGTATTATATAAATGAATGGTCCTTTTCCTTTTACACCAAGAACACATTTGGACTTACACAAACGGAGACATATTATGAGTAACTAACCTTCAAAATTAAGTACAAAATTTTAGTATAAGTTCTCTGAAAGCACAAAGGTCTTAGTTGAAGTGGGTACTTATTTAGTAGTATTTTTAAGCTGGGAGGATAATTTTTAACCCTTTTGAAATTGTGTACAAGTCATATGTTGCTTAACGATGGGGATATGTTCTGAGAAATCCCTGCTATAATCTCTCCCTTTCTCCCCACCTCACTTTCTGCTCTCCATCCAAGCAGTGTTTCATGATTTTGCCACTGTGTGAACATCCTAGAGTATACTTAGATAAACCTAGATGATAGATTAGATGGTAGAGCCTAGTATAAATCTTGGCTATACAGTATAGCCTATACAGTATTGCTCCTAGGCTACATATCTGTACAGCATGTTACTGTATTGAATACTGTAGGCAACTGTACCACAATGGTAAGTATTTGTGTAACAAAACATAGAAAAGTTATAGTAAAAATATAGTATTATAACCATTGTTCATTGACCAAAAATAATGTTATGTGGCACATGACTATAATCTTTTATTGATGAGGTGAAGCTAAGCTATTTGTTTGAGGAACAAATCTATCTGTGGGGTGTTTCAGTGAGCTTCAAAATATGTGAAAACAACTCTTGTTCAATTATAACAATAATCATCCGGATGCAACTTCTGAATTTGGCCTTTGAAATTAACCCTTGGACTCTGGAACTTCATACCAACCTAGGATCACTAGGAGCTCTGTCATCTGTGCTCTGTAGGTAGCAGCAAACTGGCAGTCATTTGTGCCTAGGTAAGGAGCCCCTGACAGAGCACACCCTCACCATACTACAAAGTCAGCTATAGCTGCTGAGGAGGATAGTAGAGCAGAAAAGGCAGCAGTCTGAGCTATAGCTCTCCAATCATTGAAATGCTTCTAGGTCACTCAGTCTATAACACTTATAGGGTAGGGGAGGAGGTGTCTTGAGCTTCCCTGAGCCAACGAATAATGCCACCTTTGATCTGTAGAAATGAAAAAATGGAGCTTTTCCTTCACAAGTGGGTTTTAAATATTTCTCCATTAATAGTTAATGCACATGCAGACCAGCAGAGTGACAGCTTCCTGTGATTATGAATTCTGGCATCGTAACTCTAGTCCAAATAGGAGCTGAACTTTCAAAATCATAGTGGTTACTTTTGACAAATTAAATTGTCCTACTTAGGAAGGTGGGAGGAATGAAGAGAAAGAAAGTAAGAGACTGGGTGCAAATTCTCCATGGAGGTAATTCTCAGGTTGAGGAAGAAAAAAATGAGAAAAGACTACACTTGTGTTTTCTAGCCTGATGATATTGCCAATGTTTGTTATAAAATAGATATAGAAGCCTTCTATTCAGAGGACAGATAAGGAAGAAGGGAACTCTTTGGCAGTATAACTCACTGTCTCAAAACAAAGAAGAACGTATATTTAAGGGAATAGTTTTTAATAGGAATTAGACTGCTGTTGAGACTGCAGTTTAAAATTATCTCAAAAAATTGTCTTACATTTCTAACAATATAAAAATAAAAAGAAATGCTTTAAAGTCCACTTTATAGACCATTGCAGTATTAAGGTTTCTGCATTGTGTCATATTATGCTAATGTCATCTTTGCCCATTAAATCCAATTATTTGTCTTTATAAGTTCTTTGTGTATTTTGCTGGCTTTGAATAGTCTAAATATCACAACAGATGCTCTACTCAGGATATGTGCTGAGTGAATAGTCTAGGGTTTCTGTGTTTCATACAATCTGTAGTTTCATATTTAGGAGGTAAGGCTAGGTGATTTTCTAGTGGAGACCAGGATATAAAAATAAATAGGTGAAGCCAGGAAGGTAATATCTAATGTTGAAAAGGCTAAATAAACTTCACTCTCACTGACTAGCATCTTACTAGATTTTATGTAACCTGACTTTCTAAATGAAACCTTGGGGATCAACGTAGGACTTTGTAAGTGCATGAGTCAGGGTTTGGGCATAACTACTCCAGGAAAAGAGTTGAGTGATGAAATAGCCACCCAGAGAGGGGACAACAAAGGTTTTAAATGCTCTAATAGAAGGAATAAAGATTCAGTCCTGCAGTATAGATTCCTAGGATTTTTTTTTTTTTTTTGAGACGGAGTTTCACTCTTGTTACCCAGGCTGGAGTGCAATGGCGTGATCTCGGCTCACCGCAACCTCCGCCTCCTGGGTTCAGGCAATTCTCCTGCCTCAACCTCCTCAGTAGCTGGGATTACAGGCACGCGCCACCATGCCCAGCTAATGTTTTGTATTTTTAGTAGAGACGGGGTTTCACCATGTTGACCAGGGTGGTCTTGATCTCTTGACCTCGTGATCCGCCCGCCTCGGCCTCCCAAAGTGCTGGGATTACAGGCTTGAGCCACTGCGCCCGGCCCCTAGGACTTTTTTTTTTACCATCACTCAGCTGAAGAGCTCCCTTAAAAGTTTCAGCTCGTACCTCGTCCTTTTCCTTAATACCAGGGATGATGAGCTTCATTTACATCCTTGATTTTTAAACTCACAACTGTTAGTTCAATATCAACTATATAAGGTGTTTGCTCAATAATGTATACAATACAAGTTTAAGGCATTTTCCTTGGTGTTATACAAATATTTTAAGGAGTGGAGATGGTATAGATAGGTTGATGGAATTGGAAATGCTGTAAAGTAGGTTGGGAGGTCTTGTTGACTTGTCACAATACTAGGGAACATGAAGAATAAATATTCTGTAATGTAAAACGTCCACAAACTAACAAAAAATTGTTTTGCTCTAAATGTCAACAGTGCCCTTAATAAAAAATGTTGATAAAGCACTGGTATCTTTTGGGGTCAACAAACACAAAGATTAGAGATAAATAAGGTAGTCTCAAATCGTATTTAAAAGCTAGCAAGGCCTGGGCACCCAGTTGAAAAGCTTTACTCCTTCAGGGGTCTCTATGATTAACAGACCATAAATGCCCCTTTTGCAAGGCATCAGTTCAGCTGATTCCTAGAAAAGCAGATTAGAACAGAGGAATAGGATATTGAAAATGTTGACCTAACCTGGAAATCCCTGAGGAGTCTTGGAAGACCTGAAATTAATTTTTCTCTTCAGTTTTTCTAATTTAGGAGCCACCTGAAGTTCTACATGACTCCTCAGTCAATATCCTCAGGATTATTCTGGAGGTTTCCAAGCCTCTGGAAGAATTTGGGGGCACACATAAAGACCCTATAGACTGTAGCATTTTCTACTCGTTTCTAACTCAATCTTTAATTTTGCTTATAAGCCAAATGCAAAGTTAGTGCTGGTCTAAAGAGCAGAGCTATGTTAAGTACCTAAAAGCAGAAGAATGGTGACAGGACATGAGTCACAAATGAAAAATCACAGTACAGAAAATGTTTGGAAAAATACTATAACCCAGAAGTTCTGAGTGGGTGGAATAATGGCCTTCGATATGCCAGAATGGGAATTTTCAGGCAAAGCACTTACAAAGAAACTGCGAGAAAAAGAAGACTGCATTTTTGTTCAATGATTTCCTATTAATTGTGATGTAAATTATATGAATGTGATTTTGACAAAGAATAGCACTGTTTCTGAAAAAATAGTGGCTTATATGCAAAACACAAAATGCATCAAGAAGAAAAGAAACGCTATTTGGCATCATGAGTGCAATAAAGTCCGAGATAATGGCTTAGGGTTAGGTAACCTTTCATATTTTTCCTATTTGGCTCAACTTTTAATACTTCAGTCTTAAGAATAAAATATTTTTCTATCACTAAGTTAATATAGATTTATAGGCATGTCTTCATACCTAATTCCTGATCATGATGTCAAATGTGAAGTCGTCTAGTTTTAGTTACATTAGGTTGAGATTGTTACTGTAACAATATGTTATGCCAGAAGATATATTAGATAGCTTTGTTGTTAATGTGGACAGCTATCCATACAGGAAACAGCTAACAGTCAACAAGCTCAATTAATGTTGGACTGAATTCTTTAGAGAATAAAATGTCCCCATTTGCTGGGTCCCTGGGGAGCTTATATCTTCTCCTAACTGAGATGATTCCTAGGGGACACTAATTAAAGTCAACCAGACCCTTGAAAAGTATGAATATCTCTCTTAAAGGGAGGTAAACGTTAAATAATTTATTAAAGAACAGTAATTTAAAATGATAACATTGAAGAAGAAAGAAGACAACTTTTATTTGACCTTGAATGTACTTCTTATTCTACAAGAAACTTAAAAAAAACTAGAGGGTAGTTGTTTCTTGTCATTATACTGTTGCTGATTCTGTGGTTAGTTATTAATTTTATTTTTTATGATTCACAATCTGCTCTTTGAAATATGCCATATGCTCAAACCAATTCAAGGATGACAACTGTCAGAATTACTCCAATAAAAATTGCCTAAATGAGGATGATTTACTGCAGTCTGATATTTCAGTGGAAAGTCCCTCTTCCCTCCCCCTGACAGCTTTTTCAGGCACTGTGAATCCTACAACCATTTTTGTTTTAAGTCAAAATCACATGATTGCTTTATAAGAACTGCTAAGACTATTTAAGTAGAATTGGTAAAATACAGTAGGTTAAGGGTGAATTAGCAGACATGGAAAACAAAATAGATAGTTATTAGATGGATTGCCTGCAATCAATAGGTGAGTTTCAAGCCAGTTTTCTTAAATCACACAGAAATGTATCGACTTAACATGACAACGTCTGCTCTATGTATCACTAATAAACATTAAATTGGATGAGCCTTGTACTTTGGCAGCAGCAAGCCAAACCAAAGGCAAATTTCTTTTTTCTCTGGGAAAATCTGAAGGGTAGATAGAATCCACCTGAGTACTCCAATCATACCATGTTTTGTTAAATGTTACTAGTCCATTTATCCCTCATTTTGTTTCAGTCTATTTATTAATGCAGTTTCATTTATTGCTATTCATCTTGAAGATAAATCTTTGTCCTTCTATAGAATTACAGCAAATAGAATGTCATAAAGGGAACTTTCTTGCAATTATGATGTCGGTCCAGCCTGTCAGCACATAAGGGATGGAAATGAGTTTGGGGACAGGGAAGGGAATTCTAATAGACACCATGATACATAAAATGAACGAAAAGATATCCTGAGAGAGAGAGAGACTTGTCAGGCTAATCAGATCTTCCACAGCAAGGTAAAGGCAGGAAGGGTAGCTCTAACCTTGTAAAGATGCTGCTGCTGCTCCTCTGACATCATCAGGTCGTGGCTGTCCATCACAAGGGACTCCATGTCAATCAGCCAATCCCAGAGCTCCTGATATTCTGAATCAAAGTCCAGAAGCCTGAAGATAAGGCACAAAATGCAGTATGCATAAATACAGTGTAGTTGTTAAAATCTCATATTAGAATAATATATTCTTGAAAACCCATGATGTTCCTAGTGATATCTATAAAAAGAGAAGAGAAAATTTCTATGTTGTTACACAGTGGGCAAAATAGAAACTCAAACCTGCAAAACAGCCACCTCTTAGATTGTGAAAACATAATATGCAATTCCAATGCTCATAGCCGAGACATGTTATGGCTATTTCCATTTTCTAACCCTTTCTGAGGATTTGCAGCACTTGAACAAAATGATCACCACTGCATCCTTAAAAAAGAGCACTGCCATTTAATAGACTAACAGAGTCAGAGACCTGCAGAAGGTTACATGGTCCAGAATTTAGGGTAAGAACAGCACCCTCAAAATTTTAACCCTTTTCCCCTCTACTAGATTTTCCATAGATATCACATCCTAACAGGTTTATGATTAAGAATATCAATTTAACTAATTTCTCTATAATGATCACTATCAGATCCAAATATGTTGATATATACTATCGGATCTAACATATTATATTCACTGGGAAATCACTCAATCACTTATCTGTCCCTCTGCTGTCTATCTGCCTATCTCTGCAAACATATATCCTACATTTATTGTTATGGATGAGTAGTTAGCATTTCAGCTTAACACTCAGAGATAGGCTTGAGTGACTCTGGTAAGCCAGTGAGAACCAGTGGCAGATCCAGTATTAGACAGGTGTTCCCCACAGACATGTAGGAAACAAAGGTAAGGACAGGAAGTCAAAACAATGAATCTTTGAATAGCCAGCAATCATTAAAATTCAAAGGAGGATCACTATGGTTTTCAACAAAATAAATCATTAGAATAAGGAGCTTAAAAGGATTAATGTGATTCTCTATTGAAAGCCTGGTGAATAAGTAAAGCCCAGATTCTTCTAAAACACTGTGATCTGCAAATGAAAGTACAGAATGAAAAACTATGACTTTGTCCTTTACCCCCAAAATCACCCCAACTAAAAGAAATCCTACAGTCTTGTCAAATTGTAACTGAGCAAAACCCTATCAGTACTAATGAAGCAGCAGCCTCAGGTATGAATCTAAATTTTTCAATTGAGTATTTTATTACTACCTGTTCCTGTCTCTATATATTAAATGACTGCTTTTCATGAAAATGAAAATCTACATTTAATAACTTATAATTTAATCTTAATAGATCTGTCAAAAAAATGTAAGGTGTGCCTGGTGATGGGGGTAACGGGGAATAGAGGATTGTCTATTTTATTTTAATTACTTTACCATAAAGATCCTTGATTAGAACTATAAGCACCCAAGGGCAAGAATCAACAGTGACTAACATGTGAAGTTTATTAATAAATGTTTACTGAATGCCAATGATGGGTATAGCTGATGTAGTTATAACCTCTAGTAAAGGTATGGTGGCCTAGAACAGTGTTTCTGAAACTAAAATGTGCATATACTGCAACTGATCATCTTGTTAAAATGAAGGTATTGCTTCAGTAACTGCTCTAGGGTAGGGCTTGAGATTCTGCATTTGTGACAAGTGTTGGCAACACTGCTGGTCCATGGACCACACTTTGAGTAGCAAGGGCTTCCAGAATATATGTGAAATCTGAACTAGTATCCCATTTCAAAATACTAAAACAAAACCAAACCGAACCATTGTAAAAGGGACAAATAAAATAAATAAAGGGATAAATAAAAAATAAACCATGGACTCTGACTAAGAAGGAATAACTAATAAACATTTGCTTACGTGATAGGTGTAACCATTTAGAAATACTTCCTGAATTACGGTCACTATTTCCCTTTCCTTGCACCCTCCCATATTTTAACCATAAAGAAACAAAAGGTGGAATGCCTCACACAAAATTAGAAGAGTATGATTCAAGGGATTGTTAAAGCAAAGGAGAAAGGAAGAGAAAGCTCACTCTTTCCACATCAGAGGATTTGGAGAATAAGAAAGAATAAGGCAGGAGGAGCAGGTGCTCAGATGTGTGTTCTCTTCTCTCTTGGCCTAAGACCTAGACAGAAGTTATGTGAGACAGGTTGAGAAGAAAGCCCAAAGCACAAGGATGTCCACTCCATTCTCTGGTCGGAACTCTGCCAGGAAATTGCCTCATACAGTGTTCCCACAACAACCTGGAGAGGGGATGTTGTGGACAGAGAGAGATCTTTGGTTAGAACTTTCTTTGCTCTGTTGTTCTCCCATTCTCCCAATAAGAGACTCCAGGGTTGCTGAGAGTTCAGATGATGAACCTGACAGAGGCATTGCCATGACAACAAAGGCACAACGACGCCCCTCCCCAACAAAAGGAGAGCCAGGTGGGCCTGTGGAGTCAGACCACAGGGAGTTGGCAGGGTCAGTGAGGGCTGAGTTGAGGCTTCGTAAACAAGAAATATCACCAGAACCTGACCAAGCCAAGAGGTAACAACACAAGCTAGACCAGCTACAGCCCTCTGTGGGCAGAAACGTCATAAAACCCTTGACAAAACCCATTTCAATAAGCCCACCCAGCCTGTACCTAATCACTGTGTTAAGCCAGGGGACTCAACTACACCCCAGAATTACAAGATCATGTAAATCTGAACATGCTCAGATGTCATCTTGGAGAAAAGAATGGAGACAAATCGAAAATCTAAAAAACTGAGCATAGATTCCAAAAGAGTATTTCCTAAAGAGAATGTTAATTTATTAGGGAGGCTATAATGTGTGTGAAGGCCTAAACTCTGATCTTAAAGCAAGTTTCTTCCTTGCTTTTCTAGAAAAGTGTGAGTGTAGGGTGCCTCATAAAAATGATGAATCAGCAAGAGAAAACAAGCTTGTTTCTTTTTCATACATGTGTACAACAGAAAAAGAAGTTTTGATTACGACTAAGAAATTCAAGGGCAAGAGATAAATTTATTATCTTTGCATTCTCAGTGTCCAGCATAGTCCCTAATGAATGACGATAAATGAATGTAGATAAAGAAACCAAAAACGTTTAGTGGGGCAAGAATGACTTCAGAAAAGCAGAATGTGTCAGACATAATAGTATCTCCTCACCAAATGCCAATACAACCACTGCAACACGAACAGGCTGCTTTACTCATTCTTTAGGTGAGATTTTGTTTTTACTATACTAAAATGGTAAATGCACTTACTTAAAATGATTATATGTAGTAGGTGTTAAATCATTGTTAATTGCCTTCCGTTTTCTTTCACCTCCTCCTCTTTTCTATGTTGAAAGCTAAATAAAGGAGGTGTATGAACATGAGAATTATTAATGAAGTTTTCAAATAAATTAAAAAATATAGAAAATAATGAAATGCTCTGAACCATGGAAATTTTTTCACTGCATGCATTTATATCTATTGAACTGTTTCCTTCTATTATTCTCCTTATGATGGGCCTTAGAACAAGTCATTTTTTTCTAGTTAGATGCACTTAAGACTTTTTCTCAAAGTCTATACTGGAGACCTGTAAGTAGCAAATAAACCTAATACAGATATTCATCCTTTATCCAGTCTAGTTTGTTTTCAACCTAGCTGAGAATATTCAGATTTGATATTTGATTTGTTAAATACAGTAAATACTTTGGTACCACATTTAGTTTCCTTGGTACACGATGAACACCAATGTCCTAAACAACAAATTCTTACAAAGTCTCAAAACAGATGACAAAAACGTTTTTCTTAAAAGCATTTGTGCCTGATTTCAGATTCTTGGCCATGTGTTAATCCACAAGTTGGAAAAGACCTGAGATTTTTCCACATTTAGTGATATCAAACATATAACAGTGGCAAATCACAGCCAGGCACAGTGGTTAACATCTGTAATCTCAGCAATTTGGGAGGCCCAGCTGGATAGATCACCTGAGGTCAGGAATTTGAGACTAGTCTGGCCAACACGGCAAAACCCAGTCCCTACTAAAAATACCAAAATTAGCCATGTGTGGTGGCACATGCCTGTAGATCCAGATACTTGGGAGGCTGTGGCAGGCGAATTGCTTGAACCCAGGAGCCAGAGCTTGCAGTGAGCTGGGATCATGCCACTGCACTGCCTGGGCAACAGAGCGAGACTATGTCTCAAAAGAAATGAAAAAACTGGCAAATCAGAAATAAATTACTGGCAAATCAGAAATAAATTACCAAATTTCTTTGTAGGTCCTGAAATGATTACAATTGAATGTGCCCATTATTACAGGGAACTTCTTAAGTAAGGAAATAGTTCACTTTCTTATGTTTATATTACCTGCA
Organism: Sapajus apella; assembly: GCF_009761245.1. NCBI lineage: Eukaryota > Metazoa > Chordata > Mammalia > Primates > Cebidae > Sapajus > Sapajus apella. Next base: position 10,245,528 of record NW_022436990.1, read on the forward strand.
AAGGTGTGTTTTTGAGTGATTTTATAAAAGACAATGTGCTCCAGGAAAAATTCCAGCCACTCTACAGGAAAACAGAAAAGACCATAAACAAATGAATTTATCAAGGGTAGGGCAGAACTAGTTAACAGTTCTATATTCCCTTGGAGAATATGCTGATTTTTATCAGTTGAATTCAGAACCAGGATCTTCTCTTGACTTTTTAGTGACAACTGCTCTCACCTCTCTGTTTCGAAGGGAGAGAGGTGATTAAAATTGTGGCAAGTAGCTTATAATCTTATAGGAATAGAACTATGAGTTCTTTTGGAGGAACTTTTCTCATAAAATTTTCTTTGTAATTATGCTTGGGTTTATGTCAATACATTCACTCTCATTTGTAATGTAGATTTTAAAAGGCCTGTAAGTATACCATTTTAATACTCTAAATATGTTTAAAAGGCCTGTAAGTATACCATTTTAATACTCTAAATATGTTATATTTTCTATGAAAGTGTTATAAAGCAAACTCACATATACTCTATGAAAGTGTTATAAAGCAAACACTTAACCAAAATGTATTCTTTTTGATACTTTTTATTTAAATTGCCATATACTTGATCTTAAATTGGTTCACAATAAAAGAGCTGGACATTCTGTTGTAGGTAGCTTAATCATGTTATAGGGAGAAAAAGTCTTCTAATTTGAAGTCAGTTTTTCTTAGACAAATATAGAATTATATATGTACTGGTTTTATAGTTTAAGCATCTAAACAGACAAGACTATGGAGAAATAGATGTGCAAAATTTGTCTTTAGTGTTTATTTCTAAGTTTGGGTTTAACTACTATGGGTAATTGCTCTAAGCATTTCACAACATCTTGCCCACCACTTTACTTTACCTTTTTAAGGTTATAAAAGATTCCAAGGCTTTTATAAATAAATAAAATACTAACAAGCTTATTTAGTATCATTTTTCTGCAGATTTGATGGTAATATATTACTTGTGAGGCCGGCATAGTTTAAGAAATAATCTTTCCTCTAAACCCTGATGGGAGTTATGTTTGACTAGCTAAGTGTTTGAATACATAAATGCATTCAGCCTTTGGTATTTAAAGTGAGCATCATTAACTCAACATTTCAACTTAAACTTTGCTTAAACGATAAAGTTTCACCCAAGTGAAATCAATGGGAGGTGTGTGTGAATATATGAGGTTTCAACTTGGTTCACTAAGGAATTTTGATGAAAACAGACAACCAAATTAAGAAATCATCAAAATAGAGCAATTATTAGTTGAAAAAAATATGTAGCATTAAAAGTCCTCACAGGTTTTCTACCTAAGGCTGAGTAATTGTGTGTGTGTGTGTGGGTGTGTGTGTGTGTGTGGGTGTGTATTTTTGGGCTCTTAATAATACATCTTTTGTATGCTTAATGTTAATTCACACTAAGGCATCTAAAAACACCAGACTGGTTCCTGAAATACCACCTGTCTATACTGGGAGTTCTATTAAATGATCCAATTTTCCTAGCTTCTTTAGCATATTGATTTCTTCCCCAAATATTCACTAAGTGTTCACTGTTCACATTATTTGCCTAGGAAAGTTTGCCTCTGTATTTCAAAAAAGACACACAAAGGAGTGGTGACAAAATCTTGCAAAAATGTAGTTTAAGTATTTTATTGAAGTAAAAAACCAATAATAGATCAGAATTTCCCATCCTCCTTTATTCCATGTGTCACATAAGCACAGAAGGGAGACATAACAGTGGTGCCTGTTATATCTCCAATCATAATATCATCAAAGAATAAAATTTAGCTTTCCAGACATGGAATCTGATATGCACAGTTGCATGTAGAATCCCTTTCCACTCTAAACATATTAAAGTGTGGACACTAATTTACTATTTTGAATGAAAATTCATGAGCGACTTCCTCATGAGAAAAGCAGCCTGCCTTTGCCGTTAATAAATAAAAAGGAATATGGAGTTCTTTAGAGCAGTAATTTCCTCAGTTTTTATATATACCCACATACATGTGAATATGTCTAAGAAAAATAAAATCAAGCCTACAATCTTGTTAATAACTGGCCCCGCTTTCTCATGGGCCATCTGTCTACAAATACCTATTATTGAAATAAAAAGCATAAAGCACCAAGATAATCTATCAAAAATTCTAACCAACAAGACAATCCATAACATTAGAAATATCTGTGTAGATTTCTGGGTGTAGTTAGAGGATTCCGTTACACTATCAGAAAGTTAAAGGCTTGTACAAATTTTCAGATAATATGCTGGACTAAGTTCTATCTAAGGAAACAGAAAACATTCTGAAGAATTTTAAAATCAGCAGTTGGAAGAACAAATGGATAAATGTACTTCAAAATACAAAGAGATGACTTTTAAAAAAAGATAAACCTCCCTATGTTACCATTTGTGTGTTATGAGGGCACTGGATCCTTGGGAGGCTGAGGCAGGTGAATTGCTTGAACCCGGGAGGTGGAGGTTGCAGTGAGCCGAGATCGCGCCACCGCACTTCAGCCTGGCCCCTGGTGACAGAGTGAGACTCTGTCTCAAAAAAAAAAAAAAAAAAAAAAAAAAAGAGGGCACTGGATCCAAACCTAATGGCACACTGCTGTAGGTTGGCCAGTTCATCCTTTCATAAAAGGATTACCCTACTCTAGGCCTCACTAGTTTTCCAAGTTGTAAGAGGTAATAGATAAACAACCTGGAAATAATTGTTGCCCAATTCTGACAAAAGCCTGGTAGCACAATTAGTATGAAAAGTTATCCTTTATTGAGGCTGACCCCACCCAGAGAGTGCTATGCTTGGACTACAAGATTTTAGTTACTTATAGAACTGTTCTTACTGAATTGTGGTTTTACATCACTTCTGCAGCCTACATCAAAAAACTGCTTTGGGGATTTGACTTCTCTTGTAGGGGTGTAGTATCACAGACACCTGTTTTGCCTTAAATAACTACAGGAGAAATTCCTCTCAGGTCTCAGCAGCATAAAAAGTTGTGCTTCATCTGATACAGATTATTTTTAATCATAAGACACTATATATTATCTGATAGCTAAGATTCCATTTTATTTTTTGGGTGTGGATAGCACAGAGTCAAATCAGAGCCCTTCTTGAGGACATACATAGGATATACATTTGTTTATTTTCTTAAAAGTACTTGACTTTTGCCTAACTTATTTTAGTCAAACATTTATTCTATTTTACTGTCAATATTTTTGTAAGTTGACTGAAATCCTTGGTTGAAGGGGATAGGGGAATGAATCAAGGAACACATTTTAAAGAAAAGAATTAACCTTAGTATATTAAAATGAAGTAAATTAGATTTGTCTTAGGTGTCTTCTCATTGTCCCTGTTAGCAAATTCCTACTTTTTTCAATGGGCCCCATCAACTCCCCAAAACAGTACAAAAATTGATCATTGTTATGAAGTGTGTGTGTGTGTGTGTGTGTGTGTGTGTGATTATATATACACATATGAGTGTGTGTGTGTGCGCGTGTGTGTGTGTGTATATATATATGTATATATATATATATATATATATATCTTTATTAGTTGACTATACTGTTAACTTTGAAGTCATACTTCTCCCAAAAACATGCTTCTACCTCTCTGGTTTGCCCTTTATTGGCTTTTGGCATGGATGGCATTAGATCACTGAAGTGGAATACTGTCTAGGTCTCCAATCGATTTAATGTATTTCATATTAAAGGCATATAATATCATGGCCCAAGTGAATACATTTCTACTGGTAAGAAATTTTGTTTATTTTAGTCCAGAAAGACCTATCTTAATAATTACATAGTGGTCAGAATATCACTTATCCAGGAAGTAGCCAGGCACATTTGGCTCCTTTTGACTGTAGCCTACATTGTTATTTTACTATTTAACAGTTCCAGAGCACAAAGAAAGAGGCAAAAGTGGCCTGAACTGAACACTGATCTTCTATTAGACTGAGGTAAGGCTCAGGGGAAGGAAGTAAAAATGCAGGATGGAAACAAGATTTCTTTGGGTTGTCCAGTGACTTAATCTATATGTGAGACTGTTATCAACATTGGCACACACAAGAATAGCACATCATCTTATGGCTGGTGTGCACCAAAAAGAAAACACTTCATGTAGTAGTGTTCTAAAAATACCCACTGGGCAGAAATTCAAAATGGTCAGGGGGTGTGTGTGTTTGTAAGAGAGAGAGAGAGAGAGAACGCAAGAAAGACAGACAGAGAGAGAGAGAGAGAGAGAGAGAGACAGACAGAGAGAGAACTATGAGACAGCATGAGTATTTTGGCCTGCTGCTCAGCAGAAAACAATAAAGATCACCCCATGGCAGGAAATTCAGGGTGGTTATGTCCCTTCTCATGTAGTTAAAGTCATCTGGCATATCTTATTGCTTAATTAATTTAAAGAAACAAATTTGGTCTTTAATCAAGTGGTATTTTAAATAATGATTCATTTGTTTTCACTTGTCAATTTCACTCCTCTTTGGGAATGTTATATTTATATGTATTTTCATACCCATCTAGAGGCACTTCTTTTCCTAAAAGAAAATGAACTCATCTTCCCTGCCAAATTTTTAGCCTATAATCCTATTTTAATTTAAAGTTCATTTTATTCAGCCTGTTGTTCTTGGGATTAACCTATATATGCTGTTTCTATTTGGGAAAAAAATTTATACTAAAACCTTGTGTGATGAGGGATGAACTCTTCCTGTTATCTCAGATACAAGGCATAAACCTCAGCTGTAGCTCCATCTGTAGACATTGCCCAATATCATTCACAGCCAGAGGAAGTCAGGCATACAGCTGATGAGACTGAGGTATCTTCTGGAACTTCACCACAGGAGCAGAAGTCTCTAAAAACTCTCTTGAAATCCTTCTAATTCCAGGAAGCAGAGTCAGAAATCACCTCCATGCCCTTCTGCTCCAATAGCATCAAATTATTTGTAGTAAACCTCAACAAATATAGATATTTCTCTCGTTCCTGTCTTATGGCTGAAGTTTACTATGTTTTACCTTGTTCCTGTCTTATGGCTGAAATCCTCACCCTCCCTCTACATATTTCTCTTTTAATTTTTGTTTTATTTATTTATTCAAAAATTTTATTTTTAATCTTTGTGGGTACATAGTTAAGTATATATATCTACGGAGTACATGAGCTATTTTGGTACAGCAGCACAATGAGTAATAATCATATCATGGAAAATTGGGCCACCATCCCCTCAATATTTAGCCTTTGTGTTACAATCTAATTATACTCTTCTAGCTATTTTATAATGCACAATTAAGTTATTATCGACTATCGCCAATTTGTGCTATCAAGTACTAGGTCTTATACATTCTATTTTGTTTTAACCCATTAACCATCTACGTCTCCCCCACTCTGATGCCCTACTACCCTTCCCCATCTCAAGTAACCATCCTTCTCTTCTCTGTCTCCATGATTTCAACTGTTGTGATTTTTAGATGTCACAAATAAAGTGAGACCATGCAATGTTTGATTTTCTATGGCTGGCTTATTTCTCTTAACATAATGACCTCCAGTTCCATCATGTTGGTGCCTATGACAGAAGCTCATTCTTTTTCATGGCTGAATAGTACTCTATTCTGTATAAGTGCTACATTTTCTTTATCTATTCATTGGTTGATGGACACTTAAGTTTCTTCCAAAGCTTGGCTGTTGTGAACAGTGCTGCAACAAACATAAGAGTGTAGATATTTCTTCACTACACTGATTTCCTCTCTTTGGAGTATATGCCCAGCAGTGGGATTGCTGGATTGTATGGTAGCCCTATTTTTAGTTTTTTAAGAAACCTCCAAACTGCTCTCCATAGTGGTTATACTAATTTAGATTCCTACCAAAAGTGTAGGAGGGTTCCTTTTTCTTCACATCCTCACCAGCATTTGTTACTGCCTGACTTTTGAATAAAAGCCATTTTATTCAACTGCACAGACCTCTTCTAATGTCTAAAACCTATGCATCTTTTGACAGCTCAGATATTCCCTCCTCCCCAAAGCCTTCCTGACTCCTTTCAGCTAGGCTGGATTAGGTAACCTTCTCAGTAACCCCCAACACTCTATATCTCAAAATTTCCCCATTCTTCATTAAGTAATTTATTTTTTGGGACATGGTTTCACTCTGTCTCCAATGATGGAGTGCAGTGGTGTGATCACGGCTCACCGCAGCCTCAACCTCCTGGGCTCAAGTAATCCTCCCACCTCAAACTCCTAGGCAGCTGGGACTATAGATGCAAACCACCATGCCCAGCTACTTAAAAACTTTTTTGGTAGGTCGGGGGGGGAGGTCTTACTATGTTGCCCAGGCTGGTCTTGAACTCCTGGGCTCAAATGATCTTCTTGGCTTGGCCTCTCAAAGTGCTGGGATTACAGGCATAAGCCACTGTGCCCAGCCCTGCCCATTGTTTTATAAGGATGTATCTAAATGTCTGTCTGTATCTCTCTCTCTCTCACTACACTGAAGGCCATGGAGATTAAGTCTTTTTTTTTTTTTTTTTTGAGATTAAGTCTTATGTATCTTTTTCATTGCTAGCATCTCATACTACTGGCTGCAACACAGTAGTTGCACAATAAACATTTCAATAGCTTGTTTTTCATATTATCTATTATATTCTAGGTATTTTAGATATTTTCCTATCAATTATTGCATTTCCTTTCTTCAAAAAACATGAAGTAGACTAGGATAATCATTCACATTTTATAGACAGAAATTATAATTTGGTAAGGTTAAATGTCCCAATCAAGTTTCCATAGCTACAAAGTAGCAGAGAGTTAACTTGAATTCTATTCTTAATTTTTAATCTACTTGTCCTCTCTCCTTTTAGGAAATTAGACTATAGTGAATGCATGACTTAACCCTAAAGAAACACATTATTTGTGTAGTTGGAAGCAGTTTGAGCAGACTCAATGCAATCTAATATCTAGGATCAGGAGTTTTACCTATAGCTTCGAGACAGAAAATAATAGTCAACTGTCGTCCTCAATTCCTGTCAATCAAGATATTACCTGGAATTCTCAATGGCATATTCTTTATTTTATAATTATTGAATATCACAGCAGGAAATACTCTAAGTAAAATACAAATGTTCTGCTTACCCATGTTTTTAAAAATAAGCATTCCTTAAAGACAATGCTATGTTCACCTTGCAGGGAGAGCACAGTTTACCACAAGGTAAATTCTTGGCTGTCTCATCTTCTGCTACCCCGTAGTTAACATGCTGTCCTTAATGTTGGCTGAGAAGCCCAAAACACTTCTGAGCTCCAGATCTGCTTCCTGGGCTTTTCTACATGGATGTTTCCAAGAGCAGGGAAAGAACTATGTCTCAAATACTCTGCTTTTCATCCCTTTTACTCCTCCTCTGCATTCCCCTCCTCAGTGAATGCCACATCTGTCTCCTAGAGTGCACGAGTCTGAAATATGGAGGTCCATTCTCAAATAGCTCCTCCCTCAATAATCTCATCTACCCAGTGACCAAGATTTGTCAATGGAGCTTCTTTCTTTCAGTTTCTATCACTGTTGCCTTAGCACAGGGCCTATTTCTTGTTTGGATGACTGGAATAGCCTCTTAATTGAGCACTGTCTAGCCTAGGCCTAAACAATCTATTCTCCACACAGCTAGTAGATAATTGTTGCAAACTACCACTCTAGTCATACTGGGCATCCTGTAGCGATTCTGGCTGTTTGCACACACTGCCTCTTCTGTGAGAAACACCCTTGTTGTCATTTCTGACCCTGGACCATCCTCCATGACACTTCTTTTGGAAGGTTTTCCTGCTTTCCATATACCTATCACCCTTCGTGTCCCACTGCCTCTATGTCCCCAGTGCCTAACACAGCCTGCACTTAATAGGTGCTCAATAAATATTACATGTTAAATGACACCAAAGTCATTTGAATCCAAATATTCCTGTTTTCTTTCTCTTTGAGTCAATAACTGGGGCATCAGAATGGTTCCTTTTCCCTCACTTTCTTCATCCCGTGGGTTACTGAGGTTTACTGATACTTTCTGGCCTCAGTCTCCATCTAGTATCCATGTGCTGCATTAACTGTCAACCTAAAAAATCTTTAATGCACAAAGCGGCATTTCTCAGACTTCAGCATTAGATTCACCTGGGAGGGGCTGGGCGCAGTGGCTCACTCTTATATAATCCCAGCACTTTGGAAGGCTGAGGTGGGTGGATCACTTGAGGTCAGGAGTTCGAGACTAGCCTGGGCAATGTGACAAAATCCTATCTCTACTAAAACTATAAAAATTAGCCAGGCATGGTGGCATGCACCTGTAATCCCAGATACTTGACAGACTGAGGCACAAGAATCACTTGAACCCAAGTGGTGGAATTTGCAATGAGCCAAGATCATGCCACTGTATTCCAGCCTGGGCAACAGAGCAAGACTTTGTCAAAAAAAAAAAAAAAGACAGAAAGAGAAAGAAAGAAAGAAAGAGAGAGAAAGAAAGAAGGAAGAGAAAAGAAAAGAAAAAAGAATCCCCTGGGACTCTTGTTAAACAAAGATTGCTGGTCTCCACTCCTAGACTTTCCAGTTCAGTAGGTCTGAAGTGGGACCTAGAAATGACATTTCTAACAAATTCCTAGGAGACACTGCTGCTAGTGGTCCAGAGACTATACATTGAAAACTACTGAAGCAATGGTTCTCAGCTGGTGATGAGCATTAAAACATAATCACTATCATTCAATTCTCCCTAGTGAATCAAAATTTTCAATAGGGTGGGACAGGCTGGCTTTTTTTCTGCTTAAAAGCTCCACAGGTTATCCCTGATACACTATCTTGCTTAAGAACCATGAATTCAATGGTTAACTTCTGGATCTGGACTTCATCTTCTTCCAAATCCTTATTTTTCACATCTCCCCCAACTTGAATCCTCCTCTTCAGTCCTATGAAACAGTAAGCAGTCTGATGATCCCAGACCTCTTCTCCCTGTCTTTTAGCCCTCGATCAGTTTCATTTATTCATTCTTGCATCCATTCATTTGCTGGGTATCTAGCACTTGCCAGGCACTGCACCAGATGCAGGAGAGAGTGCAGTGAACATGACAGATGCAGCCCTGCCTTATAGAGCTCATCCAGTTTCCCCTAAGCTCCCTAGCATTCTCTATTTCCCCTTCTCTCTCACTGCACAGATCAACATTGGCTTAATGCCGCACTCTCTTGCTAGACTGTAAATTCAATGAAGGCAGGGACTATGGTATGTCTTTGTAGGTGCTCAATATGTGTTTTCCAGGTTAAATTGAAAAACATGTCTGCTGACCTAGCCCTCTTTCAAAAACCATCTCCAGAGCCTTCTCTCTCTACTGTCTTTCCTGACCTTCTCTAATTCTACTCGACACAGTCAGAATTGAGCTCTGCTTTCAATGAGTCCTGCCCTCTTCCCCACACAGATTTCTAACTCAACACTTAAAATCTTTATTATATGCTGCTTGCAGAGATATGGTTCCTTCCACCAAACTGTGAGCTTCTCAAATGTAGGAACCATTTCATTTCCACCATTTTAACCTCTGCACTTCATAGAGCCTGACACATATAGAAGGTACTTTAAAAATGTCTGACAAATTCAGCCTGGGCAACATGGTGAAACCTTGTCTCCACTAAAAATACAAAAAATTAGCTGGGCATGGTGCCTCACCCCCAGTGACTCAGGAAGCTGAGGTGGGAGAATCACCTGAGCTAAGAAGTTGAGGCTGCAGTGAGCCAAGATCACACCACTGTGCTTCAGCCTGGGCAATGGGAATGAGACCCTATCTAAAAAAAGAAAAAGTCTGTCAAATTAATGAATGAGTTAATTTTGTTTTGACTTTAACCTGCTTTGCAATGTTTTGCCCAAACTTCCTTGTGGTTTTAATAAACTCTACTTAAGACTTCCACTTCTCCATAGTAGAAAGATACCTTAGTTTAAATATCATATAGTATGGAATACGTACAAAACCAGATTTTGGGGAAAGGGTCATTAAGAGTCCACACAAATCCTTACAGAGAGGGCAAAGAGTGACTTTATAGATTATCTTCTGCATTCTTGAGCCAGAGTTCTGAGTTGAGGTCTTAGCTCCACCTTAAACCTTCTATCCTTGCCTCTCAGTTCTCTCCTTTATATAGACTGAACAAAAGACAAGGTTTTAAATCTACACCAGTACTGACAGAAAGAATGATGCTACTTCGCAAATTAAACTGAATCTTTGAAATTCATTAGAAAAATAAAATCAGACAACCTCTCAATAGGAAAAGGTATATGAAAAAGATATGGTTACACTTTACAAAATATACAGAAAGTAAGTGTTCTTGATAAACAATGCCCAGAGCATCACGCTATGCACATAGCAGGCCCTCAGGGATATTTATTGGATGAAAAAAAGGCAGCTGATAAGTGCTTTCACCTAAACTGAAGAGCATTGGCTTTTGCTACTGTTGTAATCACCGGAGACTCACACCCTCCAGGAGCTACGGTTCCACTTTGGGATGCTGGAGCAAGTGCCAAATGTTTCCCACAGGTGAACAAACTGTGTTACTGGAACTCATACAGCCTCACATATGTTCAGGGAAATCCTCTTACCACATATATTCATAACTGCTAACTACACAATTCATAGTTGCATAATATATAAGCTGTGATATATCACCTTGATACATACCCTTTTGTCAAGTTAGAGAGGTTATAAATTCATTTCTAAAAGATATTTTGGTCACGTAAAATTCTCAGAAATTTAAGATCACTATTCAATGTAGCAGCTGAGTCTTCCCTGGAGTAGTCTTATTCATTTTTCAACTTTGTTAGTATATATAATATTTTTAGCATGCTTGTAGGCATGAGAAGGAAATAAAATGATATGAATTGTATCACCAACTTACTTTTCTCTTTAGTATATTAGATATCTGCATATGGAATGAAGATCCATGAAAGCCCACACCATTCCCACAATTATTTATTGGAAACAATGTTCATTCTATGTAACAAAAAGAATGATTAATGAAGTTAACGTATCATTGGAGCAGATAATTTTACAAAGCTATGTTCTTAAGGCTTCAGACTTAAGGATTTGACTGTGGGAACAGAGAGTTTTAAGGGCAGGACACCCCAGATAACCTCACCCACATGCATTTCTCAAACAATGCTTTTCTGTATGTAAACAGAAAATAGAAAGGAGTATATGGTTTTCGTCCTTAGTATTAAATAGCTGGCTTTCTTTCAGTGCACTCTTAAATTTCTGCACAATACATAGCCTTCAGCACCCCAGGGAGCATAAACAAAGGATATCAGGCAAGTTCACCTACTCCCACTTCACAGAACAATGCTTGTTGTTAACTAAGCAATTCCCAGGGCAGATTTATGATTTGTGGAGCCCAGAGTGAGTGCTCAGGTTGGGTCCCTGGAATCTGGGGTCAGAAGCACGTGGTGCTGTTCAATCCCCAGGGCTTTACAAAACATGAAAATGTGACCTAAAGTTTGTGCTTGCATGTACACCAGAGGCTATTTAGGCATTTAGAGAAATTAAAGCACATTACAGCCTCAAAGCAGTTTATTGTTCATGCTTCAAGATTTAACCTTTTCTTTCTTATTTGCTACTATGTTTTTCCTCTGGTGAATAAATGGCTACAGAATCAAGTAACACGAATTGACTACATATAAAACATGTCTCATGTATTAAAATATACTGATAGAGCAACAAGTTATATAAAGAGGTCAATGTGAAAACTTGAAAAATCCCTTTTCATTTCTTAAACAGAATTATGACTCTGAATGGCTAAGAATACAGGAGTTATTTTCTGTATTCTTAGACATTGGGTTTTTATAATAAGAAAGAATTTTTCATCAGTGTACTTAATTTATCCCAAAACTTTATATGAGGATTATAGTTTCAGTCAGAACTATAAGCACTTTAAAAAATAAATGTAAACAAGTGCATGAAAAAGCTTCTTTCCTCCTGTTACTTTAAGAAATATTTTGACTAGAGTTACATCCCATAGGTTTATATAATGCTATTAACATGTAATGTAACTTTGGGGAGTAGTTTCTCCTACATGTTGTCTGAGTCTAAAAGTAAAATAGGTTATTGTTTTCATTTTTATGAGTATAGCTATTATCAAGTAATTAATACTAGGAAATAAATTTCATCACTACTCTTTTACTCTCTAAAATCACCTATTAAATATTACAATTGAACTGGAAAATAATATATATGCATATATACATATATATGTTTAGACAATGTTCACATAACTTTAAAAGTCATTTGGAAATATCTAAATACCTGACTTAACTGTTCAATAGTATAGTTAGTATAATATAAACACAGCCATATGTCTCAGGCTGAATGAAATTGTTGATGGGTCACTGAAGGTGTTGGGTCCTTTCACATACCATAGATAATTCAAGAGCTAGTCTATTCCAACTGACTTCACGTGAAGCTAAGTGGCTAGCCCATGGTCTCTAAACAATTATTAAGTTTCTACATTATTCAGGAAAATTATGTACTACCAAGTTTCCAATGTGGCTCTGGTGTTTAAAAGTTCCTCAAATATGCTTTAAAATTAACTGTGAAATCTAAAAAATGGCAAATATAAGGAAAAATATAATTTATAAAGAAGACAGATCAATACTAAAGGCACACTGTAGTCATGAAAACACTTATAAAATCACCACACTCTATTTTAAAATTAATATGAAGTCAGAAAGCTCTGAGTTAGATGGCAGAGGCTGATGAAATCCACAGTCTTCAATTCTGGCACATACGGAAAAGAACATAAATGCCTAGTCTATTGAGCTTCTTCTTGTCTGTTAGCGACAGAGGAAATACCTGCCTAACATCTACCAGTGGAAAATCATTGAAAAAGTAGATTAGTGAGAATAAAACAACAAAAAGAATAGTTCCCTACCCATTGCTTCCCACTGAATGAACTTTTGACATATCAGCAAACTCTTCTTTTCTCTTGCTGCTGCTGGTGTACTGCTCACTATACAGCTTGAGGGACATCTGCTCAACAGCATCTCTTTGTGCTTCCAGGTAGCATAGTTGAACCTCAGCCTGGAAAGAGAAACAAAGAGAAATTGCTGTTTTAATCCAGAAGGAATGCATTTCAAGTGAGGTGTAACAACTCAAAGAATGGGAATTGTTCACATCATTATACTGTTCCTTTTCGAGTTGGATTTAATGGGATCAGTTGGGTATATTACAGAATTACATTTTTGATCCAAATCTTATAAGTTCTTCCTTAAAATATGACCTTAATAAATGAACCCTCAGAAGACTCTGTAAATATCACAAAATATCCCTGAGATCATAATACTGTATGATAAGACTTTACATAAAAATTCTGTGAAATTCCTCAATAATATTCTTCCTTGTCACATATGTAGCACTTATTTTTTAAAGATCCCCTTCCAACCCACACATTTGCATGGACACATATTCTAAATGCTTCTCTATTATTTTCCCTATGGAGAATAAAAAAAGCTTAGTATTAATTCCAGCACCTCTTCAATAATCACAATATATGTTCTTTATTACATTTTTTGGTTGTCTATGTTATTGTCTTAATAATTTTAAAGTAATGTGAATAGTGATTTTGCTTACATGCATGTTTGAACTGTTAAATCTTTCATACTTAGGGCTCACTGTAGTAAAGGAGAGGTAGTAAGTTCATCGTGCTGTTTTCTATCAAACCCAGGCCAAAAGAATGCTGAATAATATTTGGCATGAAACTGTATTGAATAGATGCTTTATTTATTGCAGCTGTTGTGATCCCTGTGGCTTTCAGTTTCCCTAGAACACCAGATGAGACCGAGAATGATGTCTTCTCAGGGGCATGCTTGGCCATGGTAAAGGGAAGGACGCAATGCTGAGTTTATGCACATTGTAGACCAAAGGACTCTTCTTTTAGTGTACGTCACTAAGTCCAAGCGTGTCCATTAACATTTCTGATAAACCTTAAAACTGCTACTTTACAATTCTATTATATATTCTAAGAAAACATTTCTGGGTCAGCTGTTGCGTAGTCACCAGAATTCTATAACATGTAAGAAGAAAAGTCAGGTCTCACATTACCTTCTACTCTTAGTATCCACAGCTGACCAAGGCCTTTTGCCTGATCTCTAGTTTTACAGCCTCAACTATGGAGAAAAAGTGAATATTATAAAGTGGCAGCTGCTTAAATTCCAAATTAGGACTCTATAAAGGAAATAGGTAACCTATGAAAAATGAGGTCTCACAGGCCAGATGCAGTGACTCATGCCTGTTATCCCACTTTTGGAGACTGAGGCAGGTGGATCACTTGAGGTTAGGAGTTCGAGACCAGCCTGGTCAACGTGGCAAAACCTTGTCTCTACTAAAAATACAAAAATTAGCTGAGGGTCCTGGCATACGCTGTAGACCCAGTTACTTGGGAGGCTGAGGCAGGAGAATCACTTGTACCTGGGAGACGGAGGTTGTAGTGAGTGAAGATTGCACAACTGCACTTTAGCCTGGGTGACAAAGTGAGACACTGTCTCAGTTTAAAAAAAAGAAAAAAAAGTGAGGACCCAAACCATTCTAGAATTCCTATGTTGTTGCTTTTTATAAGTACTTAATTATGAATGCTCTGGGTTGCTGGGAAAGAACTTAAAGAAACACTATTAAAATTACTATCGTTATATAATTGAAGTTTCAGAAATCAGATCAAAACTGCAATCTATTTGTTGGTTCATATGAATTGTTCTTGCCCAAACTAATTGACTTGAATAAGAAGACACTCAATGGATTAAGAACTATGTCAAACACTATAAACAAAGGATAATGTTATATGGAGTACATTCAATTGGAAGTGGGGGGTATGGCTGGTGGGAAGGCACAAAGAAAATGCCAGATCTAGTGATTTTAGCATCTTTATTAATGACGTGGAAGAGGAGGTATGTGGAATGTTAATGGCACATATAGAAGAGGACCAACTAAGAGGTTTGCAAACATCATGGAACCTGAAAGAATAATAACTACTGATATAATAATATTTTATTTTTAAAAGTCAACTAAATGTAAAGAGTCAACAATCAGAAACACAACGGAATAAATAACAGAATAAATCTTTTAAAAGAACATACAAATTTTTATGAGATAAATGAGATTACATAGATATTGAGCAATAGTCAAATAACTTAATACTCTTCCCAAATGTCACTCCTTTACGTCCACTGCAAAGCTACAAAGTTTAACGAGTATTATACCCATGTTAAGTATTCCACTGACTCCATTAGAATAATGCATTTGTGCCATTAAGTGCCAAGGGACATGTTTGATATCTAAAGGTTTCTGTTAGTTTTTAACCATCCTAAGTAACAAGCTGGACCATGGTTCATTCTGGACAATGACCTCACAAATGTGTACCACTGGTCACAAAAAGGATCATAAAGAGAGAAGTCAACTTCATATAGACTCAACATCATTACAGAAAAATAATCTGCATTTATCTCTGTGATTCTCAGTCATTTCTGTGTACAAAGAGATATATTTCACATATGACAGGTATATATGGAAAGAAATTCAGAGAACAAAGCTGAGAGTAACTTGAAAAATAATTAGTCACCTTACAAAATGATTGAAATGTTATAATCTATGACTTTTATTGCATAATATCTCACAAGCATTTGACAAAGGAAACTTCCCTGAACTAACAAGGAGATGAATTAGATGACCCAGGTCTTTCCTATCCATCTCTATTTATATTTCTGTTTTCAGTGATTCATTCCTAAATGAGATGATAAAAATAGAACCAAAGTAGTTCCTTCTGCTAAGGTTGAATGGCTTTGCCAGTCTAAATCTCTCTCAGCCTGTCTTAACTTCTTCTCATACTATATCTTAGCCCAAAGATAAATTTTTAAGAGAAAGAGTTGAAGAAAATTTAGTTCTTTAAAAACAGTAACACAATCTCTGGTTAAAGAAAAATTTATTAGCATCTATAACAGTAGATACTTTAAAAAGTGACTATATTTTATAAATGGAAACTTAGCCTGATTAAATAACACTTAAGGTGTATAATCAAAATAATTTGGCAACTTACTCATTAAACAGGGGGTTAGGGGAGAATAGTTGGTGATGGAATCTCCTCTTCTAGGCCACTAAAAGACCCATGATGCCACCAATAGGAGTATAAGAAGAGCAATTCAGGTGGATGGGAGAAATTAGCTGGATTATTTGAGTCTATTAATTTAAGGTACTGGTGGTATGCCCAGAAGGAGATGTTCAGCAAGCAGGTGGAAATAGTAGGACTGAAATACAAACCTACGGGCAATGGGTGCCATTAGGAGATAAAGTGAGAATGCCATGGGAGAGAGTGAACAATGAGAAGAGAAAAAAAGAGTTTTCACTTACTCTAGTCTAGGCCTTCATTACCACTGGCTCACCAATGTAATGGATTCTCAGTCATTCTCTCTTTCAAAATTCATTTTATTTATGGTTCAATGACCTTTCTGAATCACAGTTGAGATCACTGGTGTGTTGTTGTTTGAGGGCTCGATTCTGGACCACTTTTCTCTATCTAGACTCTCTTCCATGGCTTTAAATGCCAACCAAGTAGTAATGCCTTCCAATCCTCTTCTCAAAGCTCCATATTTATATATCCAACCAATCACCTGACATCACTACTTGAGTTACTTTAGACCTCACAACTTAAAACAGAACTCTTCATTCTCATCCTTACCACATTCCCCAAACCTTTCTGTACTTAGGCCTTTAAAAAAAAACAAAACCTTTCCTTTTAAATAAATGGTACTATCTATTGCTCATGTCAGAAACCTGAGAGTCACTCTTGACTCTTCCTCTTCTTCATTTTCCTTAGCAGCTTATTCCCTTTGTTGACTCCTCTTCTAAAATGTCTGCCCAGTCTCTTTCTCCAATCTGCACTGCTGCCAGCCTGGTCCAAGCTTTCATAAACTTTCACCTGTACTACAGCAAATATCTTCTAACACGTGTCTCCCTTCACTCATTCCTAGCCCTCTAATCGCTTCTCTTACACTGGCCCAAGTAGTCTTTATAAAAAATGAGCTGGTTTAGACTGCATTCAGACCCAAAAAACAAACTTCTCCCCTTGGCCTATGATATTTGGTTCCTGCTGACCTTAGACCACATTTCCCAAGAATCTCCCTCTTGATCACCAAGTCCCTGTCATCCTTCCCTTATTTCAATACTTTAAACATACTAGTTCTTTAAACAGCCTTTTCTTGCCTCAGGACCTTTAGACATATTGCTCCCTTTTTCTAGAACATTATCTTGCTAATGTCTTCTCATCTTTCCAGCCCTCAGCTGATGAGCTACTTCTCAGAGAGGCCTTGCCTAATTTATCAAAAGTAGATCAACTCTTTTTCCTCTATTTCAGATCCAGATTAATTTCCATCATAACGCATATTAAAATTTAAAATTCTTGCATTTGTTGGTTTACATTTTTTTCTGTCTTTTTCTAGACTCCAAACTCCATAAAGGATTGTTTCTGTCTCCTTTGCCATTTTGCATTGCCAGCACCCTGGCAATATCTGGAACATGAAAGGGGCTCAGTAAATAATTGTTCAATCGATGAATTGTACATTCTTGCATTCATCCATTTATTATTATTACTATTATTTTGAAATGGAGCCTCACTCTGTTGCCCAGGCTGGAGTGCAGTGGCACAATCTTGGCTCACTGCAACCTCTGCCTCCCAGGTTCAATTGAATCTCCTACCTCAGCCTCCCATGTAGCTGGGATTCCAGGCGCCTACCACCATGCCCAGCTAATTTTTGTATTTTTAGTAAAGATAGGGTTTCACCATGTTGACCAGGCTGGTTTTGAACTCCTGACCTCAGGTGATCTGCCTGCCTTGGCCTCCCAAAGTGCTGGGATTACAGGTAAGAGCCACCACACCGGCTGCATTCATCCATTTATTACTCATACATTTACTGAGACTTTCTCATGTCTCAAGAACTGTACAAGGAATTATGGGAACAAGGAAGAATAAAACATAGTTACTTCTCCTGAGGCACTGCAGTGTAGTAGAAGAGACAGCCATGCCAACAGATAACTACAAGTGTCCAAGTGAAATTACTGTAGACAAGGATGAGAAAAATAATTTATTGCCTGAAGGTGGGGGTGAGGGGTAGGGAGCAAAGGCTTGATAGAAGCGACATTGGAACCAAAACTGAGATAATGAGTATGACCTTGTCAGGTGAAGAAACAGATGGATATCTTCACAGACAGAGTAACTCATTTGCTCAGGGCACAGAGTTGTGAAAGGATGTGGCATGTTCAGAGAATGGTGGCTGGGACTTTGGGGTATTTGGATGAAGAGGCTAAAGTATATAGATGATAGAGGATGCCAGGTTAGAAAATTTGTACACTATCTTGGCCACAATGAGTGCCAGCAGAAGCTACTGTCATTTCAGTGATGGCCTTAATCTTCCTCTATCTCCCTTTTTATGTCATGACAAGATAGTTGCATAATGGATCAGTGCAAATATGTTGGTATAGCTCCTACCAGCTGTTGTACTTAGAGAAAGCTGCACTGAGAATTTGAATCAGCAGTTCCTTTCAGGCTGGATGCCCACCATATCAAATAGTGGGAATGCCTAAGACATTCTCGTAACTAGAACCTCTGGTAAACTTTTAACATAATGTTATGCATTAAATTATATCCCCTCACCCCCAAATTCCTATGTGGAAGCCCTAACCCCCAATGTGCCTATATTTGGAGATAGAATCTTTAAGAAGGCAATAAAGGTTAAATGAGGTCACAAGGGTGGGGTCCCAATCCAGTAGGGCTGGTGTCCTTATAAGAAGAGGAAGAGACACCAGAAATGTGCATGCAAAGAGGAACAGCATATGAGAAAACAGCAAGAAGGCGGCCATCTGTGAGCCAAGGAGGTAGGCTTCACCAGAAATCAAACCTGTAGACACCTTGATCTTGGACTTCCGGCCTCCAGAGCTGTGAGAAATAATTTTTACTGTTTAGCCACCCAGTCTGTGGTATTTTGTTATGGCAGCCTAATAATGTCAGAAATGCTGCTTTCTCATCTGAGATTTAATACAATTGCTTTGCTACTTATCAATAGTGGCATGTTCCCCTCCCCCTGCTTTGTTTTATTGCATTTAGCACCTAAATCACTAGAGATACTCCTTTTCAAATTTAGGCTATAAATTAACAATTAGCAATTTAATAAGGACACAAAATGCAGTGCTCTAAAATATTTTATGGAAATTTGGCTTGGTATGTGGTGACCCAAATTCAATGCCCGGATCATTACTCAGTCATATACTTCCCTCTGATCTTGTGTGGGTACATAATAATAAAATTGCATATAACACATTTTGGGGAGGAAATTTCAGTCAGTCTAATAATCTTGAAAGATTAAACACATAATCACTTTTATAATAGCATACAGACATAGTGCTTAATCTTTGTTCTACAAAGCAATTTTTAGTTTGCTTTTTGCTAATTTGACTGATTTATCACTACATGTCCTGGAATTCTTTGTTGGGTTAAGCATCCTGAGAATATTCAAATTAATTTTACTTTTTCTTAACTCATACCATTGTAGATCTCCCTGTTCCCTCATACTAGACTTCATAGGTTCCCACCACATCTACTACTGCCTATCTGTATCTGGGTCCATGTCCTCTTCAATTCCTTCTGTTTCTGCAGAAGCTGTCTCTATTTCTAACACTAATCCCTTGTACTTTTGTACCAGACTTCCCTTACCTACACAAAAATGATCATCCCCCAAAATTGCCTTTCTTTCCTTCACCAAGTTTTTTCTTATCTGCTGTATTATTCCTATTACACATTAGCCCCAAAACGCTGTTTTTTCCAATGGTAAAAAAAAAAAATACAGAAAGAGAAAGAAAAAGAAAAATAATCCATTGGCACTAATCTATCCTCCAGCCATTTTTTCCATTTCTCTGTTCTCCACTATAGCAAAGCCACTTTTACTTGCATTATTTATACTTGCCGTTTCCAACATCTCTCCTCTTTCTCTCTTGAACACACTCCAGTCAGATTTTGATTCACATTCCTCATGCAGTGGTCAGTTCTTGGTCCTCCACCTAGTCTATCCTGATTCAGCAGGGCTAGTGGTGTGCTCTCGGGGCATTTGCTTTTGTTTGCATGGCAGCTCAGTCCTTCACGTCTCTCAGGTCTTTCCTGAAATATCCTCTTGCATCCCAGTCTTCCCTGACATGTCACTTACACCTACAACTCATCCCCATCCCTAGAAATCCCCATCCTCCTTCCTACATACTTAACACATGCAGCCAAACATGTTACTTTTTTTTATATTATCCATCTTCCCTCGGTGAATTGAAAGCTCCATGAGGGCAGGAGGTTTTGTTTATGTGTTTCCTGCTGTATCCCTAGACCCAGCACAGCATGTGTGTCAGACACTCTATATAAATTGAATAAATGGTACTGAGTCTGAACATCTAAAATGGTTTAAAATGTACAATGAAATAAAACAGATAGTTTGAAGGCTGAAGTCTCAGATTCACTTCAAAAATTATTGGCTTTGCCAGGCTCAGTGGCTCACCCCTGTTATCCCAGCACTTTGGGAGGCCGAGGCGGGTGGGTCACCAGGAATTTGAGACCAGCCTGGATGTGGTGAAACCCCGTCTCTACCAAAAACACAAAAATTAGCTGGGCATGGTGGTGGGTGCCTGTAATCCCATCTACTTGGGAGACTGAGGCAGGAGAATTGCTGGAATCCAGGAGGAGGAGGTTGCAATTAGCCAAGATCATGCCACTGCACTCCAGCCTGGGCAATAGAGTGAGACTCTGTCTCAACAACAACAACAAAATTGTTAGTTTTATTCTCCCTCATGAAGGAGACTTTTTTCTTTGACAAAAAATAGAATAATTGAAATATAGAACTTGTTTACTATTTTCCAAGGTAAAAAAAAGAAGAAAAGAAAAGCTTCTTTAATTCACAAGCCATTTGGGCTTTTGGAGGAGACACCAACAATGGCAGAGTTTGTATTTGGAAGAGCCTACACTTGCTCAAGATCACAGGGATCCTTCAATATAATGGGAAGAAACCCTACTTTTTTGGTAATAATTTTGTTACTGGAGGACATTTTCCTTCTTTTACTACACTATCTTTTTTACCTTAAATGCAGTATATCTAAGCACCTGTCTTTTCCTTTGCTTCCCTATAAAAATACTTAACTATGCCTCCCTTCTTTCCTCCTGATAGTATTCCCTTTATGCAACTAGCCCAGAATGCTTCTTTCTTCTGGAAAGACCTTCAGGTCTCAAGACCTTCATGGGCTCCACCAAGGACTTCCAGGGTTGATTAGAATCTACACTTGATGAAACGGTTGACTATGTCCCCACCCAAATCTCATCTTGATTTGTAGTTCCCACAATCCCCATGTGTCATGGGAGGGACCTGGTAGGAGGTAATTTAATCCTGGGGCAGTTACCCCCATGCTATTCTTGTGATAGTGAGTGAGTTCTCATGAGATCCGATGGTTTTATAAGGACCATATTTTTCGGAGACAGAGTCTCACTCTGTCACCCTGGCTGCTGTGCAGCGGTGCGATCTTGGCTCACTGCAACCTCTGCCTCCCGGGATCAAGTAATTCTTCTGCCTCACCCTCCCTAGTAGCTGGGATTACAGGCCCCTGCCACCACACCTGGCTAACTTTTGTATTTTTAGTAGAGATGGGGTCTCACCATGTTGGCCAGGCTGGTCTTGAACTCCTGACCTCAAGTGATCTGCTCACCTCGGCCTCCCAAAATGCTGGGATTACAAGGGTGAGCCACTGCGCCCACCCACTTTCCCCCCTTTTGCTCGGTACTTCTCCTTACTGCTGCCATGTGAAGAAAGATGTGGTTACTTTCCTTTCTGCCATGATTTTAAGTTTCCTGAAGCCTCCCCAGCCGTGCTGAACTGTGAATCAATTAAACATCTTTCCTTTAATTATTGTCTTGGGTATGTCTTTATTAGCAGTGAGAGAACAAATGAATACACTTGGAAATATCTACTCTTTCGTTTGCCAGAGTGTCCATACTTATTCCAGGATTTAGAATTATTACCTTTCCACTGCCTTTTTCTAAGATAGTGTTTATTTTGTGTGTTTTTGCTTTTGTTGTCACTGGAGGTTCATAATTTCCTAAAATAACTCACCTTATTCAAAGGGCACTTCCTTTGTTCAGAAACAAACTCTCCACAGACATTTATTCACATACCATGATTTCCTACATTCTGGCTAAATACAAATAACATTAGGTATTACAGTGAATGAGAATCTCATGTTATTGTTCAAGTTCTGCATGGATGCCAAAGCTTCCTACTACAGAATCAGAGCAGGGAGTCATAGGACTAAAGAAGTAATGTATTTATTTGGAATAAAGTTGATTAAGGGCCTTCATTTATTCATTCAACAAAAATATCTAGAGTATCTCTTAGGGTAAGACGTTGTGCATGATACAAATCTGGATTAGACACAGTATCAACCCTCAGGGAATGTATAATCTAGAATCACAGAAAAATTACACTATATAAGAGTAGCTCAAATATTCATCCAAGGGTAAGACCAATACTATACTTCAAAAATTTTGCCAAAGAAACACTAAGTTTGTTGGAATGTTCTTTTTATTGTTGCATAAGAGAGTTATAAAAGTACTAAAAAATGGCCGGGCTCGGTGGCTCAAGCCTGTAATCCCAGCACTTTGGGAGGCCGAGGCGGGCGGATCACGAGGTCAAGAGATTGAGACCATCCCGGCCAACATGGTGAAACCCCGTCTCTACTAAAACTACAAAAAATTAGCTGGGCATGGTGGCGCGTGCCTGTAATCCCAGCTACTTGGGAGGCTGAGGCAGGAGAATTGCCTAAAACCCAGGAGGCGGAGCTTGTGGTGAGCCGAGGACGCGCCATTGCACTCCAACCTGGGTAACAAGAGTGAAACTCCGTCTCAAAAAAAAAAAAAAAAAAAAGTACTAAAAAATATACTTGTCAAAAATTAAGTATATATCCCCTTGTCAAAAATTAAGTATATATCAAAAATTTAACAAAGAATCTCAAAGCTATTTCAATATTATTACTCGGCAAAGACCACTGCATATACTAATCTTTGTACATTAGGATATAAAACTAATCATAAAACCGATAAAACTAGTATCACAAAACTAATCATAATCACAAAACTAATCATAAAACTGATCATATTGGCAGTTCCAAAAAACCTAGCCTAGATTCTCAAGGTTTATTTATAGGTCTCATGTCTAACAAAGCCAGGACAACTGCAAAAGATAAATGATTTAACTAATCATTTTAGTTAAAATAATATATTGAAAGTTATATAATGTTACTTTAAAAATTCATTTTTATTTCTATTAATCTGGTGTTTGCAAATTATTAGAAACATTCACTATAATGTTTAGAATATTCAATTTTAAAGCCACATCCTTAATGATATTTGTTAAATGGTAAACATTTAAACACAAGGTTGAGAAATTAACATTAACACCATTTTCATTATTTCTTCTCTTTGTGTGTAGAGAAAAAAGTCCTTTTCTTCCACTTTAATGATAAAATGTTTATTAAAAACAACAGCAACAAAACACCTCCACCTAACAAATGTGAAGAACAAACATATCAATCAATTGCATTTGTGAGGAACTTTACCCCCACCCTCTCATTTTTATAATGCATATAGTTAAAAATCATTAAAAATTCAGCATTTTATGTCATGAGCTAGAGTGGGAAGGGAGTACAATTATATTGTGTGGACTGAATAGGATGATTAGAATTTTTGATGTCACTCTATTACTGTTTCCTTAATAAATCTCTGCACAATGACATAGGCATCATCTGTTTATATTCTATGGCAGCATCCTTATTTCCATCTTCTAAATTCCTCTACAGCAAATCCTTATTTACTTTCTGATGGAAACTAAACATCAAAGATGTATAATAGAAAGATACAATCTTAGTTTCTCTTGCCCTGCAGAACTGGCACTTCCTTCCTTAAGTACAATTGTGCTGGCAAATGCTCCTATTAACTCTATGACTGCAAGACGTGCACACTAGTTCCTTTGAAATTCTATAAAGTAGTTGTCCTTAAATGGTGATAGAAAGAAAAGAATGAAGCAGGAACAACAAGAATTACTTTACATACTAATAATAATTTAGTTATCAAAACAGAGCCAAACAAGTGTGCCTTTATACTGTTCTTTTAAAAATTTAGCCTCCTAGGGTTCTAATAATCAGGGTCTATGTTCAGGAATGCACAGTAGCACTCAGCTCAGTGCCTATATCCTCATTTCAAAGAGAATCATTCAAACCGATATCCACCCTGTCAAGAATCTTGACTTTGAGCTGCTAATGTAGAATAAAAATCAATATAAATTTTGATCATTTGATGAATATTTACTTCTTTCTTTAGTGTTTGGGGATTTAGAATTGAAAAGTGCTGAATCAAGTCATTTTATTTTTTTGTATTTGTGCCAACACCAATTTACTACCCTCCGGAAAGTTCCTGAACAAGATGTCTCAGGTGGCATGCATGTTGGTTTTTCCTGTCAATCATAACAGTGTGTCAGTAGGGAACCATAATCATTTCCCTTTCATACTCTTAATGTTCCAAAAAGGAGTATTTTGTTACTTCCTTGGAAAAGGTAAACTTTCTCATTCAGACACATTATTGTAAACTGGGGTGTCTGTTGTTTTTGGCATTCAGCTAAGCCTAAAGTGATGCAATCTATTAAAAGTTAAACACTTCATTTTAGGCTCCAAGGGTCATGCACAATAAATACAATTTACAAATGGGTTCCTCTACAAGCAAAATTCAGTATTGCCCCCAAGACAAAGAGCTTTTATAGAAGCTGCTATACTTCTCCATGTATTTTCTGAAAAATAACAAGAAAGTATCAACTGACTGCTCTAATTAGCAGAAAGACTTCACAATAAAAAAAAGGCTTTATATTTTATTATAAGTGAAAAGTAAATGCATTATAGACAAATGAAATTTAAAAAGCTTAGCAATTAAAATATGATTCTTATATAAAGCTAGTTACATGAGTAGAGGAGCATATCACCATTTTTATTACAATTTCATATCTGTAGCAGAATATTACTATTCTTACAACATAATTCCAGAGTGATTTTAAAAATAAAAGTCATTTTCAATTTGTAAAAAGCCTAACTTAATTGGAAGCACCAAAAATGTAAGATATCCTCACTGAAAAAGAATATCTTATATATGACATAGTGGCATGACTCTATATTAAGGATGCATTTTTGATGGTTCCTTATAAATTAAATAAAAATGACAGCATCTGCCTTTGTCAAGAATGATATACCCCTGGACAATCACTAGATATTATGTAGACAGATGTTTTAAATAAAATGAACTATTTAGATTGCTAGATATGAAGGCAATTATAGGATGTCTTTGTTAAATTACATTTTTCATTTTTGTGAGGGGAAAAAAGAATTGTCCTGGAAACAGTACCAACAGGAAATGATCCTATATCTAAAACAGCTGGAGACTGTAACTAATATAAATTTACTTGAAAATAAAAATGCTGTGTGCCTCTGGAGACATGCAGTAACATGCCATAAAAACCGATGAGAATATAAAAGTATTTAAAAAGGAGAAAATACATTTTATCTAGATATTATACTGAGATGTGAGCCACTGATAAATGACAAATATATAAAGATGAAAAGAGACAAAATCAGATGATCCATTTGAAAACTTATAATAGATATTTTATTTAAAACTATATTTGTAAAAAATATCAAAAAGATTCTTAGAAAAACCCTTTGCTTTTTAATATATTGGTTATTAATCATTTACTACAGACATAATAATAATAATGAGCAAATAATTATGTTCACTTAAAATTTTATTGGAATCAGAGGATGCTTACAATGAGTAAGTTAAGGACCTTAAACGTTAGATAAGAATATTCTAGTAATTCTCAAAGTCATATGTAACAGGCATCTCACAAAGGCTCCCCACCACATGTGTCCATCTCCACCTATCCCCACTCTTGTTAGCTGTTGAATTGGAAAGGTATCTGATATACTACTTCATACCAAATATATACAGGCATTAACAGTTTGTAGTATTATGATATATACTGGTTTCCATCCAGAGCTCCTGGCTTATAACTCCCATAGCCCTTCCTTGGTTATAATGTTGGGTATGCTAGGCCTCCAGGGCAGGTCTCTGACTTTCTGCTCTCCTTTCACTTGCTCCAAGGCAGGACTCTAATGTTGCCTGCCTTTCTGATTGTGACTCTTAGGACTCTCCCATGAGAAGGTCCCACCCTATACTGTGGGGGAATGAATGCTGGCATCATGAAGATTCCATAACACCCCAAGAGGACAGAGTTCAGTGAGTTTCCAGATAACTGAACATGTGGAGGTTACTGGAGGGTAACACGTCAAGGAAGGGTGTGGAAGCCCCACATCCCTTACCCTATTTCTCGCCCTATGCATCTCTTCATCTGTATCTTTTGCAATATCCTTTATAACAAACCAGTAAACGTAAATAAGTGTTTTCCTGAGCTCTGTGAGACGCGCCAGCAAATTAATATAACCCAAAGAGGAGGTCATGGGAACTCCAACTTGAAACCAAAATTTTGCCACTCTGATCAGAATTTCTGGAGGGCCGAACTTTCGACTGGTGTGTTGGGGGTTGGGAGAAGTCTTGGGGACTGAGCCCTCAATCTGTGGGATGTGATACTATCTCTAGGCAGATAATGTTGGAACTGAATTAGAAGGCACTCAGTGGGTGTCCACTGTTAGGTGTGTGGGGAGAATTCTCCCCACCCCCAAATATGGTCACAGAAGTCTTCTATATTGATGATTGTTGTGATGTGAAAGTAGAGAGAAAGCGCAGTTAGTTTTCTCTATACATAGAACATCTTAACATAAAACATCTCCAAGTTCATGAATAACAATATTCTTCACTTAAAGATTGAAATGCATTAATCTACAAGATACTTTTAAGAAAAGCTATGGGTGGAAATCTATTTGCACACAGCAGGGGTGAGGAGAGCCTGAAAAAATACCTCCAAATCTTGAGTGTTTACCTCTCTTATCTATGCCTGAAACACATCCTGGTCTAGTATCTAGGGGTCTGGGTCTCAGACAGAAGGAGACCATGTGAAGCTGGGACTTTCTATGGGGCCCGAATTTGCACAGGCAGAGAAGATCACAGAGTCTCAGAAGCTGGTGTATCCATGTCAGCTGGAGAGGAGATCCAATAAAGAACATGGGATGAACGGAATAAAGGCAGAATGGAAGAGCAAGTGAAAAAAAGCATGCATGTATGATGAATGAATGTGAATAACAATTATCACAAATATACCCATAGAACCCAGAAAGGAAGGTTCTTAAACAAAATCTGATTTAAAATTCTTTTGTATGCCGACACTGCAGTAATATTTTCAAAAATAAAACTCTAGAACCTAAATTAAAATTAAAAAAACGTATCCAATAGTCTTCACTTTTCTCTACAAGATCATCAAATGTTAAAAGAAGCTACAGTATTTTCTGGTAGATCTGTGACAAAGCCACACACACACACACACACATACACACACACACACGAACTCTACAACAATGATTCCCTTGAATTTGTGTCCTCTTTATCGCTGTATAGATTGATCATCACTGCTGCTTAGAGCTTGTAAAGCTTGACTTATTGCTTAATTGTTCCTGAAAATTTTCACTACCTCTTTGCTATTATATTCAGAGGAGACTATAAAAAAAAAAAAAAACAAAACCAAATATACATTTTTTTTCTTCCATGGCTTGATTCCTATCCTCTAGGCATATTGATATTCTAAGTAAGAGACATGTTAAGCAAAATTATATCCTCCTGTTTTATCTCAGTTTTGCTTATCTCAGTTATATTTTTTTCTGCTACTTATTTTAGAGCTAGATGAAAAAAAAAGACTAATTATAAAAAGGTTCCTCAACATTGATATTGTCCAAAGCAGACAAATTTCAACAAATATTGCTCTGTTTATTATACTATTTCCCCCCTTATGTAGTAAGACAACACGATAGTAGGTATTAGATGCTACGCTCAAAATCTATTTCAAGGCAAGATCTGACCTCAACCTCAACCAGTGTGTTGCAGACATACCTTTCCTTGGGTATCTGAGTCTCCCAGGGCTTGTCTTCCTTGGCCCTTGCTGTCCATCACTCCAGCCTCCTCCCTAGCTGTTCTTGCCCTTGCCCACACACAGAATCTCAGGTTCTCTCCCATTTTGAGCCTAGCTCCTTCGCACCTTAGACACATTGTTTCTTCTGCCTGGAATTAGCCTCCTGTCTTCTTCACATGCAAAGCACCTATATATGCTTTAAGTTTCAGTTTAAATGTTACTTCCCATGGTGAACATCTACATGTACATAAGTCTCAATTTAACAGTTATTTCTTTCCCTAATCAGCTTATCTCAGGTAGGTATCTCCTATTATACTCTCTTTCCCTATTATACTCTCTTTCGGGCCTTATTTATTCTCTTCCTAACATTTACTGCAACTTACAATTGTATTTATTTAACTGGATGATTTCTACTTTTTAAAAATTTTGCTCATTTTAATTCTTGCTTGTTTCGCTGGGATCCATATCCCACCGAAACATAAATACCATAAGGGAAGGCATCATATCTTTCTTGCACATAATTGCATCCCCAATGCCCAGAAATCGTATGCTGAATGAATTAATGAATGAATGAGTTGCTGAGTGAAAACTCGTGAACTATCACAGTAGAAGGCTAGAAGGAGAAGTGATGCCTCATAGAAAGAAGAGATGCTTGGCCAGTGCTGACAAACACCTCAGGTTGCCAATCTGAAAGGTAAGATATGAGTGGTCAAATTCAAAAGACTTCTTGATCTGCTGCAGGATAAGGACCCTTAAAAGGGATGCTTTGACCAAAGTCTCCTGAGATTCCTTCAGTTTAAGAAGTGGATTGGGATTGTCTAAGAATTGCAAACAGAAAACCCTTGGAGGCTATTAAACCTCCATGTTACACATTTTAATTTAAAGTGATGATGTTTAATTTTAGCAAGTCTCTATGAAACTTTAACTCTGGAGAGAAAAGACCCAGTTGAGCTAAGACATGGAGAAAATATATCACACTCCAGAACACAGAGGGAAGCAGAATTCTCAAAGTCATAGGGAAGAATAGTTGAACAACACACAACAGGATAGGAAAGTTCAAATCATGATGGAACCAAGGGAAAATGAAAATGCTAATAAACAGTCAAACACCCTAAACTGGGCTCTCAGTGACTCCCAAATGCACCTAATTCAGCTTCCAATTAACAAAGGGGAAACAGATGGAACAATTTACGTCTTGAAGTGCCAACAACATTTTGTGAATTATATCTCTTCCATTTAGGATGCAAGTCTGAGATATTTCACATCCTTAAACAGAATCTGTGCTATGGATAACTGTCAAAATATAACATCAATTATATACTCACAGGTATTATAGGGGCTGCTTTTCTTTACATGGTTTTAGACCCAGTGACTTTAAGGTTCTTATTTCTGACTTAACAGTTCATGCTCTTTAACACATTGGAAATGGGAGAGTTATTCCTTTCAATTCTTGATGTGCCAGCCTCTAGTAGCTTGTCTCATCTTTTATATATGATATGTTAAATTAAGCTGAGAAACTAGACAACTTAGTTCTAGTAAGTATATAAAACACAAAATTAAGTAGTCTCAGAATAAAAGCATAAGAAGACTCACTTCAGTTTCTAGCGCTTGGGTTCTCAGCATTTTCGTTGTTCAGATCATTTTGCTTTTCTGCCACAGTTTGCATAATTAAAGTTGACCATGTAAGTAACACATATAGGTATAACTCTATCAAGATTTGAGGAAAGAACCAAAAAGGAAGGAGTTCTATGCCTGGGAGAAAGATACCTGTGCTGTATAGAATTTCTCATGGTTGTGGGAAGTTGAACATATCCTTATTATCAATTAACATTAAAATTCTTTTGATGATGTTTTGTTGTATATGAGACACAAATCACAGGAGCAGTCAGTGCCCTTGCACTTGAGTCATTAGACCCACCACTGGCCAGCTTACTCAGCATTCAACCCCATGAAAAAGGCTTCTGTATGAGGCGTACCATAGCACATCTTGGCATTTCATTGTTTTCATTTAAAAATTAAATAATAACAATGAAGAACAAAAGCATTTTAGTGGTTGCCATTTTCTTCAGAATAAAATCAAATGTCTTAGTATATTATAGTATTTAAACACCTGGGGTCATGGTTGGATTCTAACCTACCTTCACATGTACTTGCATGACTTCCTTTTTTGACAAATAGCAAAACCCACCTACACTCACATTAGACTAAGCTGTGTCCTCCCAGGTACACAGCTTTTCCATTTCTGCTTCCCAGGCTTTCCTTCATTTCAGCAGCTCTACATCTCACATATTCCTCTGGGCTCAAGAACCTCTTCCCCGACCTGCATTTCCCTGATACATGATCTGTCCCTCTAATATAAAACATATCTCTCTTCACCTTATAGTACTCAGGACTCCTCTGTCCTATCAGATTTTAGGATCCCCAAGAGTACAATATGAACCAGATTTCTTTTGACATCACCCACAGGTTCCTGACCCACAGTAGACACTCATTAAGTATGTACTGAAAGAATGATTGAGGCAAGGAGAGGGTCTGATATGGCTCATTTCTAAGAAGAGCTGAAGATACTATTTTTAAAATCCTTTTCAAAGGGAAGGCAGGAAAAGTATAAGGTGAGCCTGAGACATCTCTGTGCCAGAAAATAAAGAAGCATTCCTTGACTAGAAGCGAGCTGTCAAAAGGACACAAGTGTCATCATGAAGAGGCTCCCTTTTGGCAAATATGAGAAATATAAGCACAGCAAAGAAGAATTATTGTTAGTGATTGTTGTATACTGAATAAATAAAAATCAGTTAGTCCATAATTATACTTAAAAGAGAAAAAAACATGCCACCATTGCGGGTGACTATTACATTAACTCCTTACCCCCAAAATTGATAAACAAGGAGAAAAACATTTCACTTGCTTTTTAAAAGAGGAACTATAGCTCATCTGATGTTGATAAGAGAAAGTTTATAGGAAAAACTGCCAAGTAAAAATGTGGAAGAAATAATAGAATTAGCAAATTATCATTTTACAACCCCTAAAGAAATAATTGATTCCAGCAAGAATCATCAATGTATTATAAATGCATTTAAGCAAATATTTGATGGAAAACTGAACATTCACACAATGCCCAAGCATTATTCTACAGATTACCTGCTAATTATAAAGGAAATCTTGTCTATAGAAAGAGGTACTGTGTCTGGTCATCAGCAAATTAGCATCACAAACAGTGGATAGCCTGGCATGATGGGATGCCATTTGAAGTACACATGCCAAAAATGTTTAATCTGAATCCAAACAAGCCTCTGGACCAAATTTCTAGTTTATAGGAAATACTGAGTAGAGAAAAAAGTTAAGATACACCACAAGTAAACAATCAAACAAATCTATAACATGAAACATTCCGATGATTCACCTGGCTTCTTCAGACTGGTATTTAACAACTGCGAGGACCTCAGTTTGAGTGAGGTTCTAAGATAGAATGAAATGTGTCAGAATAAAAGACGGCAGTGAGAAATGAAGTCATCTTTTGTATTGGCAATCTGCTACTTCACACCTTGAGAATCAGTCCTAAGAGAGAACTGTTTTTTTTAAAATGACAAACATTTTACTATTAGTCAGAATCCCACACCCAAAGTGAACCTCTCTACCATTTTACAGGACATTTAAAAAGAACTATAAAATTTTATATTGTACATAATTAGATACTTATATTTTATAGCTTCTTTCCAAATAATCTATTATACTATGAAAAAAGTATTGATTTTGTCCTCTTATTTGCAACAGTATGCAAATTAACAGATTAATTGGATGTGGTAATCCTGGGTTCACTTACTTCAGTTCACTGTTCACTGAGTACCTAGATAAATCCTTAAATCATCATTGAGAATAAAATTCTGCTTGGTGAGGAATCACTTGGGAATAGGATATTGATACTTTGATAATAAATTACATTTATACTTTTATGGCTTGTGATTTCATATATATTATCTCATTTGATAATCCTAACAATCTTGTGCTATGCACAGGTAGATGTTATTATTCCCACTTAGCAGATGCAGAAGCCAGAGATCAAATAAATTCGTTTGTTCAAAGTCACATAGCTAATGAGAAGAACAGCCAGGGGTTTCTGGCTCCAGTGCTTTTCTACTAACCATCCTAGGTATTCTCTCTAACCAGTAGTACTGAAACCACAATTTCCAGTCTCTAGCTCATTCCTGGTTGAGGCTGTCAGCACAGACATAGAGAACTAAAAGAGCCTGGGTATTACATCAAGTCTACTGAGTAAGGTATGCACATTGGTCACTTTCTGCAAGGCCTAATGTACTTTGTCTTATGAATCTTGGACTCAGTCAAAACTCTCTGCTCCCACTGCCTCCAAGAATGACACTGATTCTGCACCTTTGGTGGTATGCACCACAGTGTGTTCCTTGTCTGCACACTCTGATTACCTGTCCCTGTTATAGCTTACCATGCAACCACTTTGTCACACCTTCCCTGTAAATGTCCAGAGGGTGGTAAGCAATGAAGCCTCATTGTGAGAATTTTTCCTTTCCAATTCTGATTGCTAGTTCCCAATCAGCAGCATGATTTATTATTATATAATTATCATGATTCATTGATGTAATAAGGGGTCCTGTAGTAATTTAGAAATTTAGGGCTGGAGTTGCTGCACATATGGAGCCCATGGCTTCTCTGCATTTTGACTTCCTACTATTCCTTTCTGGAGACACTATCCCTGTTCTCTCTGACCTCCTTTCTGCTCATTTGCCACTATTTCTCTACTTTCCCAAAATGAAATGTTATTCTCTCTGTGGTGAGTCTTGAAAGATAGAGAGGTTATGAAGACTTAGGTGATCCTAGTGAGAAAGCAGGAGAGTGAGCAATGAGATACAGACAGGCAAGGACAAATGGCTGGAATTGAGGAAGGCGGGGAAGTAAAAATATAGAGCTAGAAATAGCCAAAAAGCTTTTAAAATTTCATCCAGGTCCCAGAAAAGTCATAAGATAGTAAATTAAGAAACAGGAATGGTGAATTGAGTTGTTAAATACTCCACTTCCCTCATCCCAGTTTAATTAGCATTTCCATATTCTCTATGAACACCTAACCTTTATATATACTCTCAGAATCTCACATTTTAAATAGTATTTATGAATCAAGTATCTTCCTAAAGTAGATTCCAGGTTCAGATAGGCCTCACAAACTCCTTTAAAAGTTTTTTCTTATTTAGAACTTGGAGGGAAAACAAATGAATGTTCATAATCTATTTGGCCAGGCTATAAAGTCACTTCTTTTCAGAATTCCCTCAAATTCCTTAACTAGAATTTATTGTTCTGACCAACTTCTTCCTCCCAACGACCAACACACTGAGGTTTCCTTCCAGGCTTTTTGAGTGATTGCCCACAATTAGGAACAACCCAGCATACCCATTAGGTTGTCACTTCCTACCAGATGTTTTCCAGCTGTTCTCAATGTCTTTTTGCTAATGCTCTGCCATCTGCTACCTTAATGGTGGCATAATGGGGAATGGATGCTTTGGTGACTTTGCTCTTCAAGTTATAAAGACCTGGCCCATTGCCTCGTCCTGGGAAAGTCTGATATGCACATTTGTCACATTTCTCCAACTAGTTGTTGCATTTATTCCATCTACTAACCAATATTAAACGAGGTTGTGACATGAAATATGTGAACTCTCACCATCAAATCTAAACCTGCACCACTCTTCATTAATGGACACATTCAAATATTATTTCCAGCTATCATAGGTCCTGCCATCAGAACAACAGCTGACATCTTCTTGCCCAATCAACACGATTCCCTTCTACCTTTCTTTTTATTTTTGTAACCAGTATGCCAATAGCACATCAGTACAGGAAGCGGTTATGTGTCTTTTGTGTCACCTTGTCAGTTACACCTTACACATGGAAATCTTATGTTTGTTTGATATTCTCTACACCTGAATGAAGACAAATCTTAGCCCTCTGAGATTGATAGTGAGTTATCTGAGTCAAAGTCTGCCAAAGCACAGCAGTTATCAATGCAGATTTGCAGGGACTGTAAATCAGTGTGTAATCTATTTGTATATACTTATTGAGGAGATTATTGCTCCCTTCAATTATGGAAACAATTTTTCTGAAACCATCATTATACTACATGTCAAAAAGGTTAGTACCTTTAGCTCATAATCCCTTCCAAAGGCCCAATGAGAATGGTTGTTATTGGGACTTTGGCAAACATAAGTTCGGGAAAACTAATGTCCATACTAATTACAATGTACTTGTCTCCAGTAATCTATATTTTTAATTAATTATTTCAAGATTTGAGCTGTTACCACATGATAACTCCATGTCTTATCTTCTAAAATAACACCAACCTTTGATGGTTCTCTTAAACGGGCAGCATATTTAAAGTATTTGTGCTTATGGTCACAAGCCAGATCTGCTTGCAGTAGGGTCAGATTACAAATCTAGGACAAAAGAGGATGTTAGCATCATCCCTGCCAGCACAAACACATGTTCTTTTGTCTCATAATACTGACTATTTTAACTTGAACAGGTACTTTCTTCCCCATTCCTGCTTATATTTAACAGAAATTAATGAAAACATCAATCTTTTATTTGATAAAACAATAACACCTCAAACAGCAACTTCATGTTTTACTTGGAGCAGCCATAAGTGTAGCAACAGTGTAATCATCATGTTTTAAAAGTTCACTCATATCCGTTTTAGTCAATAAATGTACTGGTTTTACACACACTTAAAGAGTGTCTTCAGCTTACAAAACATGCTAGTGTCTTGTCTAATATGCTGGTCTTTGCAAGTGATAAAGACAAGGAGCTTCTAATTAGCAAAGGACACAAATTCTAACAACTAACTATAATACAAAACAGAGTAATATAAAATAAATAAGAACAACAAACTGAAGCTCTGGTAGTTGGTTGAGCATTGGAAAACACTTAACGGAAGAGCTGGTGTTTTAACCGGGTCTTGGTGGGTTAAAAAGAATTTTGGCCAGTAAACAAGAAATATAGCTGGGCTTTTTTTTAAAAGGAAGACTTTCTAAATGAACCTACCAAACTCCACTGTGCTTCATATAATCACTGATATTTTGCACCCCTAAGAGTGTTATTTAAGTTTTCAATGCAGTTAATTGAAACCCTACTAGATGCAAATCAAAAGTTTCAGCCTTAATTGAGATATTTTGAAAATTGAACCCATTGCTTCAGGCAGGTGCTACATGAGATTCCATTAATATAGGTAATTAACATTAGCCTCTGCTTTAATTAACATGCATACTTTAATTAGCAAAGCATTAACCAACATTAAAAAATCTGATCTTCATGCATCACAAAAAACTGCTAAGTTATGACTAGTATGTTATTTTTCTCCAAGGTTGTAAATCACAAAACAGTGATCACTTCTAAAGTACACATCAAATTTAAAATATTAAACAGGGAGAGATGTACAATATGAGTGAAATCATCATCAAAATAAAAAAGAATGCTCTTTAGAAATTATAGAGTCAACAGCTTTCACATTTTAAACAGGAGTTACATTATAATCTCCCAACAATCATTTGGAAGGCAGGAGACTTTTGCCTTGAAAAATCCCCAAAGACTATCACCTTCCTTATATGTAATAAATCAATGACTATACTAGAGTAGCATTATCTATGTGACCATCTACCTCCTAACCTTTTCTTATCCTTTTCAGGGATCAAAGAAAGCACCAGTTTCTGAACATATTTAATACCTGATGTCTGAGACTAGCATAAACTTCACTTTTAAAACAATCTATGTTGCCTTGTTTTGTGTTTAAGATCCAAATGTGTTACAATAGTTCTTTATTATCAATCTATCATGAGTGGGACCACCAACAATTAAAGATGCCTTTTTAAAATACAAAATTGGCTTTCATGTTCTTTCCTTATTGTCATAATTAGATGTGCCAACTTTCAAATCCTGCTCATATGCTGTATAGATTTTTTTATTACTAATGAAAACAGCGTCATCATTATATGGAATAGAAGTACTGGAGAAATGGATCCATATAGCAGCTCATTGTATTCTTTTATCCCAAGACATAATAAAATTATGGTAAAAAAAAATAGTGAGCTTTTAAAAACATACGTACATTCATAGAAAAAGTAATCATATCCTGATTAAGCATTAAGAAAAATAATCATAATATTACAGATAGATCAAAATTAAAAACAACAAAGTCTCCAGGGTAAGCCCATACTGGATATAAGGCAGTATTTTAGACACAGAGAAATCTGAAAGACTATGACAAAAAGCAGCCTGGATCTCATGAGCTTTCATTTAAATCTAAACTGAAAATCCCAGAAATAGGTCCATTGTGGTAAATGTTGGTGCAATGAGAGAAAAAGAGCTAGGGAGCAGCACGCACTGATTTGTAGGCTGATTTGCTGCTTTAAGCTGTTATAACCATTGGAATTGTTTGTTTCCATTGACTCTAAGGAGGGTTGGGCTTCACTTCTCTGGTTCCTGCCACCTGCTATTTCATCACAGCCACTACAGGGTCAGCATGAGCCAGCATCTTCTCCGTACTCCTTTTCAATTAATAGACTGGGAAATGAATTTTTCTTGGGTTTGCAAAGCCATTCCCCAGGTTGCAGTGATTTTCTTGGGCCCTTTTCCCTATGTCAAATCAGAGCCTGGGTTCCCAGGAGATCATGTAGGATCTAGCCATTTTTCTGGATCTGTACTGAGGGCAGTACCCTGTGAATAGGCACAAGGACAACTTTCAATTCTGTTTAAGTGAATTTGAGGAGTCTTCATCAAATTCTGCCCCTATTCTATAAGCTGTATTATGACAAAATTCCATATATTGGATTGCCATATGTCACTACTATCTATGCTCTGCTAATTAAATTTACTTGGGCTTTCACTCAAGAAAGGTAAAATATAAGCAGGATAAACAGAGAGATGAATATTTCCACCCAGGGCTTTAAGAAGCACAGAGCCCTGCTCTACCTGCTTTGTGTGACAAACCCTCACAAACATCCTTGTGGTAGGTTTTAAGTTCATAGGGCCTTCCTTAGAGAAGTCCTTCAAAGATGGAGGAGTAGACCAATAGCATCAACCACTGAGCCATTTACTTAACTGCATATAAACACTGAGGCATTTACTTAACTGTCAATATTATTTAAGACAATTGTCTGTGAGTGAGAGATTACACTAAACTTTGTATTCCCCTTCCTCTTATGGCAATGTTTCTCAAAAGTAGTCCTCAGATTACCAGCTTCAGAATCAGCTAGTGGGCTCACTAAATGCAGATTCTCAGGCCCAGTGAGGAGTGAATAAATCTTAGTTTCCCAGGTGAGTCAGTTTTGACTGGCACTCCCAAGTGATGTTTACTCAGAGTAAATCTCAAAAACTGCTAAGAAAGAGAGAAATAACTGTCTTCTATTTCTCATACTACAGGCAGTAGTGATGAAAGTGAGAAAAATATTCTGTACCTAATCTCATAACCTCTTTATAGGTTAATGTGGGAGAAGAAAATAGCTTTTGTTGGGACAAAGCTTTCATTAAATAGAGTCACCTTTGATAATTAACAAAATTTGATGGGCAGATAATAAAAGTCACAAGAAAGATTTATGTTTATGTTTAATGTATTTTTATAGTCATACCTGCTATAAATATTGCTTCATGAATGCATTTTAAGCAAGAGATTTTCCAAATACGTTTATTTTTTAAAAATCCAAATTAGTACAAAAAATTAGCTGGGCATGGTGGCGCATGCCTGTAATCCCAGCTACTCAGGAGGCTGAGGCAGGAGAATTGCCTGAACCTAGGAGGCAGAGGTTGCAGTGAGCCGAGGTTGCACCATTGCACTCCAGCCTGGGTAACAAGAGCGAAAATCTGACTCAAAAAAAAAAAAAATCCAAATTAGCTATGCTGGTAGAGTATTCTACTTTTAACACTTACTTCATCATTAGATGGCTAGATCTTTATTATGTTTCATGTCAACCAACTCCAACTTTCACTGAAATATCTAGATGAGAGGTATTTATCTTGAGAAAAACAGACAGATTTATCTCTCCAGAGAGGCAGATTTTACACTGATTTTTCTTTAGATTTCTGATTATATTCTATATGACATGATCACTGTAAATCTGGGATAATATGGTCCATGCCACCTACATATACAAAAGAGTTAGATTGCAAGAAATGCTTTTCCCAGGCTGGCCCCAATCTCCTTTTAAAATTTTCTCCAATTCTACGTCTCTATTAATCTACTGTGTATCTTTGCATTGGCAAAGATCTATCTGCTCAGTCTTAGCTTCCTAACTAAATTATGAGCTTCTTAAAGTTAAGAAGACCCTGCCTTACACATCAGAGTTACTTGAAGACTTGACCTCAACATTTAAAAAGATTTACTAAGAGATACAATAATAAATTGTTTAAATGTACTATATGGTTTAACCCTTAGCATTAGTTACACTTAACATCTTTCATCTACCCTCTGGTGGAGAAACCACACCCAGTTTCAAAGAGTTTACTGGAGTCATCAAGGTATAAGGAAAATAACAGAATGTTACTCATTCAAGTATTTAAGTAAGTACTCACTTAAATAACAGAAAGTTAATTAAGGTAAGTAGGGCCTTTATACCCTAATTCAAGTAAAATTCATTTCTGTGGTGATACAGTAATTCTCTGCCACAGTCAACTGCCTCCTAATCTGCTGCATATTCACACTTTTCCTGATAGTCAATATTTTTAGTTCATTAATCAATTTTACTCATTAATATCTTATTCTTATTTGATGAATTTTTCTGAAATCCACTTCTCAGTTGGGATTTCCCGATGAAAATATTTTACAACCCAAAAATTATCTAATAAACAAGATTGTGGTTCCAAATTCTGCAAACATTATTTTGTGAATTTATAGAAGTCCTTAAAGCATGATTTTTTTTTGTATTCTTTATATATTGAATAAAAATAGCTCCTTCATAATACTTTTTTTTTCTCTTCCCGAGACAGGGTCACACTCTGTCACCCAGGCTGGTGTGCAGTGGTGCAATCATAGATCACTACAGCCTCAATCTTCCAGGCTCAAGCTATCCTCCTGCCTCAGCCTTCTGAGTAGCTGGGACTACAGGCATGTGTTACCATGCTCAGCTATTATTTTTTTAAATTTTTAGTAGAGACAAGGTCATGCCATGTTTCCAGGCTGGTCTTGAACTCCTGAGCTCAAGCAATCCACTGCCTCAGCCTCTGAAAACATGCTGCGATTGCAGGCCTGAGCCAGCTGGCTCAGCCCATAATATTTCTAATTGTGTACAAGGTATCTTTTAAAAAGACTATCAGTCTGGTATATTTCACTGTACCTAATTAATTCACAGAATTGTGTGTTTTGTTTGATTTAATTGGTTTGTTGTATTTGTGATTGGCTTCTTTCAATATATTTTCCCACAGAGAAGAAAATTTTCATTTTAGTCAATGCCATTTCATTCCATGACAGAACATCCCTAGGGTAGCCCTCAGGGTATGAGAAATATTCTACGGGACTGTGTCAGAAAAACAGACCCAGAGTGTCAGTGGTGCAGGCTTCAGAGTCCAATTCTGCTGAAACGAGAGTTTGTAATGGCTTCACAAAGCTCCCCCAACCAGTTGCAAACAACATACCAATATTAAATCGAGTATGACATTTTTTGAAAGAAGAAATTACACAGCAGATATATAGCTGCTAAAAATCATGGGCATTTTATAGGGCAAAGTCAGATTTTTAATAGAGATCTAAAACGATGACTTTAAGTTTGTGCAATTAGTTAAGAGTTTAAGGTACAATGGTTTCAAATTAGACTTGTGCACATGGCAGAAGAACCCAAGTGGCCCAAGGCATGGGCCTTCTGATTTGCTACTATAAATCTGTACAGGTTTTTAATAGACAGAAACTTGGAAAGTGCCACTCATTCAACTTACAAGAATGTAAAATGATGGAAATCAATTATTGTTTTTCTGTTGAACTCAAATTATGACTATAAATAAAAATGAGGAAATATTTTATTTGCTCTAGTTTTACTAACAGAGCAGAGAAAGCAAATGAACAAATACAAATCTATTACTTAATACTTCTCGATTTCATTATATTCTTCAAGACAATTATTATTATTCCCTTTTTATAGATAAGAAAATTGATTACGAACTGTATTAGGCAATTCTTGCATTGCTATAAATACTTAAGACCGGGTAATTTATAAAGAAAAGAGGATTAATTGGCTCATGGTTCTGCAGGCTTTACAGAAACCATGGTGCTTAGCTTCTAAGGAGGCCTCAGGAAACTTACAGTCATGGTGGAAGATGAAAGGGGAACAAATGTTCACATGGAGAATGAAGGAGCAAGTGAGAGAGTGGGGGGGGTAGGTGCCACATACTTTAAATGACCAGAAAGTGATTTCATTTTCTGAAAGTGATTTCATGAGAAATCACTATCAGAAAGACAGCATCAAGCCATGAGGGATCCAATCCCATAATCTAAACACATTCTACCAGGCCCTACCTTCAGCATCCGTGATTACAATTCAACATGACATTTGGGTGGAGTTCAAATCTCACAAACATTTATATCTAAACTATATCACAAAACTTATATATTAAAAAATAAAACAATAAGGAGAAAAAAATGGTCAAACATGGTAGCTAAACATTTGATGATAGAATACTTAAACTGAGGCCAAACATGCTTGTTAATTGTGACTCTTCCACATTTTAAATGTTATGAGACATGCAAAATTGTCTCTCGCAGTAAATCAGTGATGGATTTATTTATCTTTATTTTTATTTAATTTTATTTGAGACAGGGTCTCACTCTATCACCCAGGCTGGAGCATAGTGGCGCAATCACAGTTCACTGCAGCCTCAACCTCTTGGCCTCAAGTGACCCTCCCACCTCAGCCTCCTGAGTAGCTGGGATTACAGGTATGTACCACCATGCCCAGCTAATTTTTAATTTGTTTTGTAGAGACAGGGTCTCCCTATGTTGCCCAGGCTGGTTTCAACTCCTGGTTACAAGCTTTCCTCCTGCGCTGGCCTCCCAAAGTATCGGGATCATGCGCATGAGCCACTGCGCCCCTCTAGTGATGGACATTTTAGAGATGTGCATTCAGAAAGAGGAATGGGAAGAAAATACCAACTCAGGAGAAAGGTGAACAAGTTTAGTGGAGAGCAGTGGAGCTGTAGCTTGAATAGAGAGTAGAGTCTTCTTGACTGGAAATGAAAAATTAATTTGGTGTGATGTTTGGCAGTATCTTTAAAGAAAATGCAAAATATATTTGATTTAATCCAATATGATTGTAATGCATGGAATTTCCTTGTAAGAAATTTTGTGCTTTTATAAAGATCAGAAGGCAAAAGAATGCTTTAAAATAATCCAGCTCCCTGATATTCTGGGTTTCTAAGAAAGAGAAGGAAAATTGGGTAAGAGTCAGGTGGAGTAATCTAGACAAATATAGATAAATGCCTAGGCTCGTTGGCCAGATGGGGAAATAGAAAAACATGATCCCAAGAGGCTTTGTCAAGGAAGATGCAGCAGTTCTTGGTGGCTGATGGCTCCCATTTGGGAATTAAAAAAGAGAAGAACAGTGAAATTTATTTTCAGCTTCTATTGCTAAGGAGCCTGGCACATTGGAAGGATACAATGACAGGAAAGGCAGAAAAAAAGGAAGTGGTAAACTTAATTATTATGGAAATTTTTTAGGTGACAACAGTATATAGAACTAGCAGTATTCTAGTCAACTGAAAATGGAACCATAGCATGCAAAGTAGGTGCAGACTAAACCATAGATGTAGATCTGTATACCACTGCCTATAGTGGTGGCTAAAATCATCCTAAATGATAAGATTCCTAAGGGAATATGCATACTCTACAAAGAAGAACAGATGGTCTAGAATCCACAGTCAAAAGGTGGCAGGAAAAAGAGTACTCAATAAAAAAATGAGTATAAGATGTAAGGGGAAAAGATGTAAAAAAAATTGCAATGATATATTGTTAATAATCTCAACAGTAAGTGGATGTTCTACAATACATGGAGGTACAAGTAATCCCTGCTATGGTTTGAGTGATGGTGTCCCCTTCAAAATTCATGCTGAAACTTACTCCCTGATGCAACAGTATTACGAAGTGTGGCCTTAGGGAGGTGATTCATTCATGAGGGCTTAACATTCTTGTAAAAAGACAAGGTCGAAGGGAGTGTGCTCTTGCTTTTCCATTCCTTCTGCCATGTGAGGACAGAGTTCACCCTCTCTGGAGGATGGAGCAACCAGGCACCATCTTGGAAGTGAAGACTGGACCCTCATCAGACCCCAAACCTGCCAATTCCTTGATATTGGTCTTTACTTCTCAGCTTCCAGACTGTGAGAAAATAAACATCTGTTCTTTATAAACTACTCAGTCTCAGGTATGTTGTTATAGTAAAACAAACAACTAATACAACCCCACATAGCATAGACTACTACACTATCTGCAAAAATTAGACACTCCACTACCACCATAGTGATAAAGAGCCATTCAAACAATTTAGGAGAGTGATGAACACATTAGACCTATGATTCTTGGCTGCTGTGATACTATAATAATCATGAGCACCTTGCTTAAAAACTAGAAAGTTGGCTGAAGGCAGATATTGCACAGTTTATAAGCGTGGGTCAGTGGGTACTCAAGATGGGAGCCATTAAAATATATGTTAAAGGCAAAGAGGCCTGGACAAATCCCTGTGACCCGTCAGTATGAAGAGCACCAAATAACCTACACAAGTGTCAAGGCCCTCTGATCCTTGCAGGATCATCTCTAGTTGTTTCTCTGTATTTCAATCAAAGATGGAATAATTAGGTATCATGGATACTTCTTTCCTTCATATGTCTTACCTTATGGCTTAAAAGAAGCAAATTTTATAATCCTCTGGTAAGTCACAAGGATTACATTTATAAAAATATAAAATTGAGTAAATAGAGTTATCAGGACTAACCAGCCTAAACTAGTCTTTTAAATAGATTTTGTTACTTTCTCAAAGTATTAAAAACCTATGCACAGCGTACATGAATGCAAAACAGGGTGAACAATGCTGCTTTCGTTATTATTCCATCTTCTTGGGGAACTCTGGTACAGTTAATATACATTTGAGCTGGTCAGTGGTTTACTTTTCTTTTTTAGGTGACATGAATTTTTATAAATTAATGGTATTTATTTTTAATTTTCATTTATTTATTTATTTATTTTAAACAGAGTCTTGCTCTGTCGCCCAGGCTGGAGTGCAGTGGTGTGATGTTGACTCACTACAACCTCCACCTCCCAGGTCAGGCAATTCTACTGTCTCAGCCTCCCAAGTAGTTGGGATTACAGGCACATACCACCATACCCAGCTAATTTTTGTACTTTTAGTAGAAACAGGGTTTCCCCATATTGGCCAGGCTGGTATTAAACTCCTGGCCTCAAGCAATCCACCCAACTTGACCTCCCAAAATTCTGAGATTACAGGTGTGAGCCACTGTGCCTGGCTGTATTTAGCATCTAGAAATTA
The DNA here is from genome assembly GCF_009761245.1 of Sapajus apella. Taxonomy (NCBI): domain Eukaryota; kingdom Metazoa; phylum Chordata; class Mammalia; order Primates; family Cebidae; genus Sapajus; species Sapajus apella. Next base: position 10,289,183 of record NW_022436990.1, read on the forward strand.
GAATGCCACACTGGTATGTCTGAAAGACAAACTATTGTGATGTATGTTGGCTTCTTGCATGGTACACAGCTATGGTGAATTAGGGGGAAGTAACACAGGGTAAAATTGGATATCATTGTTTGCTTTACCTACTACTTCAGTGTTTAGGGAGTTTCATTTTAGAAAGGAAAAACTAGAACCCAAAACAAGTTATCTTTTTTATCTCTGAAATGTATAGGTATGAGACAAACTCAAATCTACAAAGTTAAAATAAAAATCCAAACCCTAGATAATTAGTTCAACATCATTATTGGGGAAAGGAAGAACAAGAGTCCTTTTCAGGCTCTGTTTAAAAAAGTGATCTATATAAAATATGAGTAGTGTGTGCTGCTTAGAGAAACCCAGTGTCACCATCGAAGACAAGGAACTTTTACAACACAATCTTTGTGCCTTCTCATTTGTTAAACTGACTTAAAACCATTTACCAAACCGATTTGCAAACCTAGCTTAGTGACCAACCAGCTCTTACTTTTTTATATTGTTCTTATGAAATGCAGTTTACTTCAAAAAAGGGGCTATATAATATTGACCATAAATTGTGTAAAGTGATGTATTGTTGCATATTTGTTCCATGTTTGCATCCTAAATTTACAGACTAAAACTTCTATTTTATTAATTCATATTTATAAAAAAAGAATCAATTCATAAGATTTGCAGTAAGAAAAAAGATGTCGATTTAACTTTATAAGTGATAAACACAAGATAACAAAATTACATTGAACTGTATTGTAACTTTTCACTTTATGCCTTAAAAATACAAAAATATTCTAGAAATTTAATAAAAACTTTGTAGCACAATTAAATGTAAAATAAGTTTTAACATGCATTTCTCCTGCCAATCGGCATACATAATAGAAAAATGGTAGAGAATAGGTTAAACAGTCTAAAAGGATTTTAACCTTAAATTTGACAGAAGTTAAATGGCTGTGACATTGGGTTCTTCTGCTTTATTCCAGCTAGTAATCCACCCTCAAAGTTCCTGTCAGGTAAATGACCTTGTATTTCATTAACTGATAATTAAATGGATTTATTCCACTAACGGTTTTAATTAAAATGCTAGAAATATTGATTACCCCTCTCATCCTTATTCCCCCAGATGAAAAAAAGGTTTTAGGAATGTTTATTTAGAGAAGACAGAGAATTAAATTAGATTGAATCTCTATGAGACCCGAAGACTGGTTCTTTCATTTCTGCTGCTCAAGCAGAAAAAGGTTTCAATTTTTTGATGTTTGATTAATTATTTTGAAATCCATTTATGCTTACCTTGGTGTTTAATTAAAAATGTCATTTTTAGCATAATTAAATTGGCTATCTGTGGAAGACTAACTTCAAACTTATATTTTAAAAATGCAATGCCTTTTTTTTGGTAAAAGAAACTTTTTAGTTATTTGCTTTTTCAGTAGAGGTACTGCCTCATGAATGAGAAACTAAGACGAGCTAGAGCTTAATTGGATTTCCTACATTTGAATATTAGGCCACATATGCTTATGACTAGTCTAAGTTTATTTGGCTGTGCTCTTTAATCTATTAGTGATTCATTCATCCTAACAAACACAGAGTATGCTTTTCCAAGTGTGCTGGATTTCATAGTGTTTACACTGACAAAATGTACCTCATAAAAGCTGTCTTCAGCATGCCTGGGTGCTTTCCTACAGCACTGATTCAAGTAAGTTAAGATACAGTTTCTACTGTCAGTTCTGTCAAAGCACATCTAGGCAATTGGAAACCATTTTCGCTAAACTTCGGAGCTGATAATGACAGAGTGAGAAGTGTAATAAACAAGAAAGGAAGACCCAATCCTTCTTGCTTAAGGTGCTTTACCAAGAGGAATGCCCTCCTATGTGATCACCAAAAAAGGCAATTCTGAAAATGATCACCTCTATCATTAACAAAATAGTGTGAAAATACTAATTTCTATATAGGCAAATCATAATTCACAAGGAAGCTACGACCTGAGAGATAACAAATAGAAACAGAACATTACTCAAGAATGAGATATTTTATTGCAATTTTTAAGCAAATCTAGCTCAAATAAACATTCTCCTAAAATGTCTGTTTTTTAAACAATTCCTTCTAAATTCTCCTCTAGCTAAGTGTGGGACTTAATGAATAGTTGTAACTTGCTGAAGTCACAGAAATGAGAACACATGCAATTCTCATGCTTAGGACCACTGAGGCCACAAGAACTCACAGTGTCCTTTTGCATTATTTTAAATGGAAAGACAATTAAGGGAATTATACTGATCTAAAGACTCTTGATAAAGCTTTATTTTGGTATACTTCCCTATAGCACAATTTGCCTTTTTTTTTTAATATATATATATTGCTTAATGGTATATCCTTTCAGGTTATATTCTTGTGATGGAGAAAAGCAAGTATAGTCATGCTGATTATATGATACTTTGAATTGTTTCAGAAGGGCTACTGATTATGTTTGTGCTCTGAATAACAAGGCGTATTTCAGAGTCGGGCGGACTAGAATCATAGTGGCCTAATGTCCCATACACATGAAGTCCTGCGTTTCAGTTGCTACAAAGATAGTAACTTAGCACTCATGTGGTACCAATACCTGTTGCCTAGATTTTAGCAGTCTAATTTCAACATAGTGAATTTTTTAAAAAGACTTAGAAATCATTGGTGCATCTTTATCCTGTCTTATCAATTATCGGAAGAAAACTTTAGCCAAAGCTTTTGCCAGATAGCAGCACTTAAAAACTGAAGATGCCACTTAAATTCTGCTCAGTCTTCCTACTAAAAGATAAGGAAAAAAGATTGGACATATTCATCAGCAAAAGAAGACTGCAAAAAGTGAAAGAGAAGGATTCTCCGCATTTATTTTTCTTACCAGTAAAAGGAAACAGATTTGGTCATACATCTCAGTTTTCTCATCTACCAAATGGAAAAAATGCCTAACAATTTTCTAGCTCTAAAAGCACTGACATCTGCAGATCTGAAGACCAATGAATACTATTTCCAAAATGATAGCTGCATCAGAGTTTCAAATTTTTGCAGAACAAAGACTCAGAGATAAGGGATGTTGATCTGAGCTAATAAACACTTGGAAAATGTCACATTTAATTTTTATAATATTATATGAAGCAGGGTTTTTCATAATACCTACTATTCCTGGTATATAAACAGCATCTGCTTGTCAAGATTACTAATGGTTCTATCATAAATTGACTTTCTTGACTATTGTTTTGGGATATAGTGACATGGTATGCCCTCAAAATACATATGGCACTGCTTTCAAGGTATCAAAATAGTTGTAGTGCCTTTCCTATGAACTTTAAGAAACTACCAAGATTAGTAACTTTATTTTTAACACTGATATATGACATACTTTAACTTGTCTATATATAAAAGTAGAGCTGTTAACAATTGCAACTTTCCTCAAGTATGCCATGAATCACTGTATTCCTTTTTCCTTTTTTCATGCACCATTGCCACTATCTTACCTTCAGCAGTTTTGCTAGATTTCAATGAAGATGGAACTAGAGGGCACACATTAGAATTTTATATCAGTTCAAGAAGGGGAGAAAAGAAAGACATATGAAGGCAGAATGACATTCATTGAAGGTTCCCTAGGGAAGATAACACATGTTTTTGTCTCTCACCTGCTAGGCATGCTAAATCAGTGCAATGATAAGCTAATTTATGAAATATATTTTATTGAAACCTGGACATCTTTACTGTTGCTAGTTGAGCCATTAGAATTTCAGGAATAATGGCAGCCTAATTTTTAAAACATAAAAGACTTGAATTTTCTTATATAATGCTTGTGGTAGATCTTGTATGCAGCTTCAGATTTCTAACTAAAATAATTGTTACTACACAGTTGCTTAGCCTAAACTCAGAATCTGTATTTATGTCTCTCTGAAACTTGTCATATTAGTGTTGAATACCATTATTTTTCATTACAGCATCAAAGTGATTGAGTTTGGGAGAATCTATATATCTGTTATATACTATTATAGATCTATTATATATTATTATGTATTACATATTATTATAGGTCTTCTCAAATACACAACTGACATTTAGTTTTTAAATGGTCCTTTACAATGCCATAAAGCTCCATTATCCAAACTTAGCTTTCTACCCACTTTTCAATACTCAATATTGACTCACTTTTCTTCAAAACTATGACTTTAACAAAGCTATCAGGCAATCACAACCAGAAGAGTTGGTCTGGAGATGATAAGATGATTCCAGTGGTGCATGCTTCAAAGTTTCCAGGTGGGCACCATTAAAATATAACGCCATCAATGGTAGCCCTTGAAACCAATCTTGTTTTGTTAGCAATAGAGCAGATAGTTTTTCATATAATCAATGCTTTCTCCAAGGAATGGCAAATTAAATGTGGATCAAATTAAAAGCATCTAAGCATAAAATTAGAGTCAAAATAAGAATTTTCCATTAAAAAGTGCTATTCAGTCTTGTGTGATTTTTTCTTTTAAAGACTCCTTTTCCCGGCCAGGCTCTGATCCTCCTGCCAGGTTCCCAAAAATTGTGTATAAACACTGTCTGCCTCCTTTATCACCCACCTGCTCCTCTTGCCAGACTACTTGAATTCAACACAGTTCTGATTTGAGGCATGTGAGCTCATCAATACAGCAGTAAGTTCTCCTGTCACTCATACAAGGCAGTGCCATCAAGAAATATACAATGTAGGTGGGTGTGGTGACATAAGCCTATAGTCCTAGCTACTCAGCAGGCTGAGGAAGGAGAATCACATGAGCCCAGGAGTTCAAGTCTAGCTTGGGCAGCAAGTGAGACCCCATCTGTAAAAAAATAATAAATTTCAAAAAAGAAACATAAATAATAGGAGAAGCTCAGTTATGAAATACATTGTCTGTTCACCCACAAATATATTGACAATCAACAATGATGGGAAAACAAATGCAACAAATATTACTGATAGCTTAGTGGCATTTAAATAAAATATTCTAGGTTGAAAATGTCCTCGGTGCTACATTGCTCTTTTAGGTGTATTCCTTCTAGGATGAAATACTTTTACCTAATACTATATATATAAATAAATAATTGGGTTTTTATTTAATAACCTAATTTTCCTATATAAAGAGTCAAAATTTAAATAGAATCGGACCTTTTAAGATGAGGTCCCTATCAAAAATAAACATTCTTTTTCTTTAGCTAGATAAAAGCACCACCTTTAGCTGTGTACTAATGCATGTTTTACAGCAAAGATGATAAAAGATTTCGGTTTGTCACAGAAATAAATCCACAAATGAGAGAGGACTGGCTTGTAACTTCTGTGTTTGAATGATCCATTGACTATGGTATATATACCTGTTAGTCTATCAAAGACCAGAAATATCATGGTGGCTTTTTAGAAAAGCAGAGGTCTCTCTTGACAAAAACTGAAGGGAATTTTATTGCATAATCATATGGAGAGCTACTGAGCTCTTTGTGAAAGCACTCAGGGACAACAAGTGAGAAGGCTAAAAATAAATTATATATTTAGAGAAATACAGACATTTCAGTTTGTGATGGTTGGTGAGGAGAGAAAATAGAGAAAAGAAAACAGAGGCAGAGAGAAACGGAGGCTAAGGAGTTAAAAAAAAAGTCGGTCCCCAAAATGCAATACAGAAATAAAGCCATCCAAGGCCTTGTTATACAGACTTTGTGCAACTTTATAGCAAACTAAGAAAAAAGATTTTGAGTGCTTAAAACCTTTTCTACTTCCTAGTCCAGCAGAATTCTCAGGAACATCCTAGAAACAACTCCCCCTGGGCAGTATTCACAGAGATCTAACAAACGTCTCAAGAAACCAGCACTATGTTAGTTTATTTGCTCCAGCACTGCCAGATATAACCTAGCTAGCTTAGAAATTACTGACAGCTTTCCTCTCTGATGCTAGCCTAGATACAGTTGATAGGAGAGAGAAATGACCTTCACAGAAAGTGTCACTTCTCTGGATACTATCTGATAGCACTTGGAGTAGCAATTTCCTATTCCTAACACCCCTTCAAATTCCTGAAGAATAGCTCCAACTCCATCTGAACTAAGCTCTGTGTGGACACTGGGCTTACAGTGCTTTTGTATCACTCTGTGGCAAATGGAAGAGCACCAAACAAAATCAGACCATTTAACATCAAATGATCTGTTAGAAATGGTCTCCCCCAGCAAATGTTTCATCCTCAAGAGTCTGCAACTGAGTAACTTTCATAAGTCAAAATTATGTGCTCTATATATGTACACAATGAGCGTCACAGGATTCATTAATATTTCAGTGTGTCAGGTGAACATAGCTATAAGAAATAGGGGGAAAAGGCAAATAACTGTAGTCAGCATTATGAGTTTATTAAAGCCTACAGATTGAATCCTAACAGAAGATGAAGAACTATGCATTTTTAATTTCTATCTCAGATTGCTTAGTCTGAGCAGAGAATCAAGACTAAGTATCAAGTTCATTACAGTTCACACATCCATTTTTATAAAGGATATGTGTCTGTCTTTATGTCTTCCTGATGACATACAGTTGGCATAAGGAAAACCTGTAACCCTTGTTAAATAGCTCATATGTTTAAAAACAGTAACAAAGAAAACATGCTCATAAATTAGGAGAGAGAAAAGGAAGAGAGACAAGGAGAAAAGCAGGAGATAATAGAATGTATGAAGAAGGAGAGAAAAAAAGGAAGAGAAGGTGGCAAACAGAATACCTTTCTCAATATAATATCCATCCTGGTAGATGGGTTTTACCATTGATTCCTACTTTCTACTTTCAGTGCTAGAAGATTTCAGTCATCCATTCGGACAACACAATGATAAAAGAGTACCTTTTAAGAGATTCAGAGCATTAATCTTCCTTATTACATTTGTTTCATAAGAGTTATATTGAAATGTACAGATTTTTTCTAGTTGTCCTAGTAAGTACAATTTATCCTTTTATGCTGTCACAAAAACTTTTTTATTGTAATGAAAACATTCTAACACTATGTGAAACTCTAATTGTATTGCCAATTTCCTTGTCATATGGTATTCCCATGGTACAGTATTAATACTGATATACTTTAACTGTGCTTCATGTGTAAATTTATACACCCAGAGGGATATGCACTTTTTAATGGGATTTACCTGAGTAATGTTAATGGGGAATCACATGTGTAAATCCTTGTGCATCAAAATGAAAATATATGTCTACATATTTTCAAACAAGGTTTCTTGGAGGATCATTTAATGTATATGGGGAATTCATTTATATTTGTAACCAATTCTAATCATCTGAAGGTCACAGCATGTGGAGTATTTTTTAAATGTTCTTTTCTGTGGTGAATGAATGACACAGACTATGCTCAAATTTGCTGCTCTCCTCCAAGCCCATTTAAAAAGGAGATGCCTAATTTTAAGGACATTTTCCCCCTATTTACAAAATAAATCAACTTAGTGAAAGAAAAAACTATACAGCTGCCAAGTATATGTAAGTTCAAAAGTTTTTATATTGCCTGAAATAGAGACACACAAAATTATATTAAAGTTTTAAACAGAAACAGAAGTTTTCAGCCAATGTAGATCAAATTCTATTAGGGATAAAATTGTTTTGACAAAAACTGTGTAAATACAATGCCACTGGCTGCAAGCCTATTATTGAATGCAAGTGGAAAATAAGAACAGCACTCCTGAAGGGGCATTGCTAAAATGACACAAAATAAACACAACCATTTTGGTATAATTTTTCACATTAATTATGTTCTCTTATCATGGATGTATAACTAGCCAAGTAGAACAACAATAACAAGATAGCACAGAAGTTATTTTGCAAACAGGAAAAAGCAAATAAAATAATACTGATATGCTAGTTATTAGATTACTAGCCTTTTATCTTGCGGAATAGCTTCCCTGAACAAAAAGACTATATTAATTATTTCTGTTCCTCCAAGTAAATGATACTACACTTTTGGAAAAATAATGTTAACAGTCTTTTTCCTTAAAGATACCTTCATGTATTTGCTGATTTGCTATTTCCAAATCTCTAGCCACCAAGAACAGTTTCATAAACAGCTTCTGGCATATTTGCTTTTTTTCTCTTTCCACATTAAAATGCAATCCCCTAAAAACATGTTCCCCTCCCCACTTTCCTTAGATGGAATTTTTGTGCCTGTTCTTTACAATTTTATTAAGAAAACACCTAAAAATTACATCATTTTTAGCTTCCTCAAATAAACTGACCTTTTCCTAAGTTCCAATTGTAGCTCTTCTTATTTCTCACAGAGTAAAATTTAGGGACCATATCAAATTCAACCAGTTTCCATCATCAGTCATCAAGGATTGCCCTCTGGAAGCCATTGTTTCTGTTCATTGCTCTTAGAAACAAGCCTAAATCTTAAGTCCAATAGACTTAGTTAATATAAGTCCTTCAGCTTTTACTTAAAAAATCAGCAAGAAAATTTCTTTTTTTTCTTCTTCTTCTTCTTTTTTAAGCAGGGTTTCACTATTTTGTCCAGGCTGGTCTTGAACTTCTGAGGTCTAGCAATCCTCCCATCTTGGCCTCCCAAAGTGCTGGGATTACAGGTATGAGGCACTGCATCCAGTAAAAATTTTCTTTTTCTTTGGCTAGAAGGTCCTAGTTTTCTGATTCTTTTTCTTGTATTGCATAGCATTATATATTCTACTTCTTCCATCTATATAATTTGCATTATTCTTTTGCTTTCAGATCTACTCTCTGAATACTAAGCATATCAGATTTAAATGAATACACACCTGATCACTCATTACCATCATAGATGGAGAATAGGCATGTTTTTCTTTATCGGTCCCAAAATGTTTTCAGTGAAAAAAAAAATCACAAGGATCTTTCAGAGGGTAGAAGAGCATTAATCTATTTCTCCTGCAGTCCAGTTAAATACAGTATCCATGATGTCTCTCGAAGGTAATCTGAGGATTCTCTAGGTAGTACATCCAATTGCAATAGTTTATAGAAACACATCACCAAAAGGTCATCAAAGAGAAATGGTGGCAGCTAATGATTCCTCACTTACGTATTTTACATTGTCAGACTTTTGTTTATATATTTCTGTTTGTACATTTTTGTTTGCATATTTCCGTAACAGGGTCCTATGCTACTGTTACACAGATTCTCTGTAGTATTTCTGTATCATTTCTGACTCACATTCTCTGAAGCTTAGCATTCATAAGATTTAGAACCTTAATCTCTTTGGAGGATAAAAGGATATTAGAATATACTACTGGAGGTACCTAAGATTCTCAATCAATTGAGGGTTATCTGTGAGGGCTAATGTGAGCAAAGGCAAGAGCAAGTTGGTCTCTACAACATGAAGCATGTTGAATAACTGACTTATTTTAAGAATTCATTAGAACAGGTGTTTAGATTTGCATTTTATTTACATAGACATTTGTGAATTGTTACAAAAGAAAACTGTTTATTTTCATTTCCTTAAAATACGAGAATAAAAGACATGTTGAGAAGAAAATTGGCAGATCATAGACCCCAAAAAGAAATAACAGAACTCAATCCTCTCTAGGCCTAAATCAAAGCTCTGGAATTATTTAAAAATGTTTTTAAAATGCTCTTTTAAAAATGATTTAATATAGTGAGTTGAGATACATTACATTAGATATAATTAGACTTAGACAGGAAAGGTGGTTCTGAGAAGCTAATGAAATATCATTAAGGTTGAATATAAGATTGTTGATTAGGATAAAGCTAATCCTGATTAGGATAAACAAGATAGGAGCTAGGGATCTTATTTTTCCTCTTATTTATTTATTTTATGAGTGAAGAAGAGGTGTGCTTTCTTGCCTTTATTGAAAATTTTAAAATAAAGAATATTTTTATTTTTACATCTTATTAAAATATTCTATCACGATAATGTCTTTTCCATTTTATTTTTTGGGAAGGCATTTGCCTTAAGATGTATTTATATTCAGGTAAAAGATATGAACAAAAATGGAATTTACTTGCTGCATATTTTGCCTTCAAAGCAAAGAACTATAAGGCTCCAAGCAATTGCTGCTCCCTTCATCCCAAATCTTCCCTCACACCTGGCCCTAGTTGCACTCTCTCTCAGTGCCATGGTCTTTCTCCAGTTTCATTATCACCAGTACTCTTTCAGTCTGAATGTATTTTCAGTCCACAGTCCCTTTCCCTATTTAATCTTTGTTTAGATCTGCATTCCATTTTGCTTCCTTGGTGAACACTTGCCTAACCTCCCTGATTGGATAAAATTAACAAAAAATCTTCAAATACTTTGAATTTTTCCCTTGTAGTATTTTTCACAGGTGCAATTTGATGTTTATTTGTGAAAACATGATTACAATCTATCTTCCTCAAGCCCCATAAGGGGACAAATCCTGTCTGGTTTTGCTAACTATTGTTTCCACAAAAGCTTTTTGTGATTTCCAGCACATAGAAGATACTCAGTGAACATCTGACAACTGAATGAATAAATAAACGTATGAATGATTCTCACTTTTGATTGGGATTGTTGTGCTGTATAGACACATTTCACTTACTCTCACCCCAATTGTGCTGTATAGACAATCATTAGTTCTTGTCTTGGGATAGATGAAGATGGCTATAGCATCGTTTTTCTAAAATTTTAATATATACTTGAAATCTTCTATTCTCTGACAGCAAACATCTCTATTCTTTAAGCACATATCAATGATCAGCCACAAACCATAAATTCATGTACATTCATGCGAAAAGAACGTACATACTTCTGGATCACCTATAATTCCTTTAATCATCTTCAGGGCTTATTCCTAAGCATTAATAGGTCGTAACATTAGTGTGAACCACTTAGTAGCAACAGCATTTAAATTTTATATATTGTATGTATGCCAATTATCCACACTGTTGAAAGAAAACCAAAGTAAATCCTATCTGTATAAAGTCAGCTAGATTTTGAAATTTAGAGAGTGTTTTTGCTACGTCAGAACCAAAATTCCCACTAAAACACACAAATTCATAAAGCATTTCATATTCTTTAATTGTTCTTTCCTCTATACTTCCATAAGATATCATTTATTTCCTTGTTTTAGTCCATGTTTTTCTGGCATTACAGTTATGTTACATATTATAGTTATGTATATTATGAATATTATCAAGTCTGCTTTCTTATCTATAACAATCTTGGGAGTAGGAACCAGGTTCTGTTCATTTTATACCACCTTTAGCCCTCTACCCTACCAACAACTAAGAGCAGTGCTTTGGTAATTAAAACTCAATAAATGTGTCTTAAATGGAAAGGAGAAGAAAAAGAGAGGGAAAGAGAAAGAGAAAAAGGAAGATAGGAACAAAAAGTGGTCTTCCTACTTATAATACCATTTTGCTTGGATCAGGCCATTAGATAATATCAACTTTTTGCAGCAGTTATTTAACAAAAATTCAACAATTTTTTGAGGTTTCCTGACAATATGCAATCATCTAATGACTGTATGCTTATTTCTTCTCACTATGTCTCTCCCTCGATTATCTGGCTGAAATGCTAATACACAGTGAAACAGGAAAAATGTTGGAAGAAGAAGAGAAAAAGAAACAAAACACTGGCATACAAAATACAGAGTTGAACACATTGACTGTTAGGCCACAGGCTGCTGGCGCTCTCCAGCGCCTCTGCCTTTGTCAGAATCAAAGTTTGGGACCAGTTAACTCTACCATGCCTCTCATCCTTGCCATTATTCAACAGTACTCAAAGAGAGAGACCTTCTTATGTCTTTTCACTTATTCTCACCCCAATAGTGCTCCCAGCTCATGTTCCCCTTGAAATCCCCACTAGCCCTTTCCTTAGATGTAGAGGCTGCTTGGTCTTCATTTCTCTACTCACCATAACATGCAAAAGAGAGTCAGTCTTTGTGTTCTTACAGCCTTTTCCAAGCCATTGCTTCTTTACCCAATTTTAAAATATGTCTTTTGAAACTCACCCTGAGTCTCTCAGTGTGACTCAATTCTGGATTTATTGGTTGAGGATTATGGGACCTGCCACAGAATCTGTTTCTTCCTCCTCCACCCACTTCCATTCTGCTTTGGACAATTTCAATGTAAGTGATATTGACTCTTCCTACATCCCAGTTTCTTGGTTTCCTCAATTCCAGTGACCTACACCATTCTGCAACCAACTCCCATAATCATATTTTTGCCATATCTAGAGTATAAACTCCCATGTCCCACACTCTGACTACAAACTAATTCTCCCAATTCCCACTCTCCAACCTCACCTCATTGTTAATGCACATATTCTTCCCAGACTAGTTCTAAGTAATTCTAATCCCTGCCTCTGTATCAGCTCTCTTCTGCCTTCCTGTTTTTTCAACTTAAATCTCAGGGTTCATTATACCAATCAACCCCGTGCCACTACTTCTGGACTCTTGACTTGATTGAAAACAGTGTTATATGTTACAAATAGCCCAATATAAAAACAAAAATAAAATAACAAAGAAAAAAACCTTATCGGCCACATGGGTGGCTCACGCCTGTAATCCCAGCACTTTGGGAGGCCGAGTTCGGTGGATCACCTGAGGTCAGGAGTTCAAAACCAGCCTGGCCAACATAGTGAAACCCCATCTCTACTACAAATACAAAAATTAGCCGGGCACAGTGGTGGGCTCCTGTATTCCTGCTACTTTAGAGGCTGAGGCAGGAGAATCACTTAAACCTGGGAGGTAGAGGTTGCAGTGAGCCGAGATCACACCATTGCAATCCAGCCTGGGTGACAGAGTGAGACTCTGTCTCAAAAAAAAAAAAAAATCTTATCAAACATCTCACTTTGGCTATGATTTTATTTTCCTGCTTCCCTTCACAGTTAAATATCTTGTTAGAGTAGTCTATCTATCTTTTTTATAATTCTTCACTGTAAATTTTATTCTTGAACCTGCTACAATCTGGCTTCTGGCTTTCAGAGTGAATCCTTCCTCTGAAATTACCTATCTCAGAATATTTACTCATTACTTCTTCAACAGCCCACATTGACTACATTCTTCCTTGCGTCCCATCAGTTACCTCATTCTGCTGATATATTATGACATATAATAAGCTAATATTTATTAAGTGTATTTTATGTACTAGGCCTTATGTTAAGTGGTGTTTTACATTTAATCCTTTCAACACAACCTGTGGAGTACACAGTAGTAGTAGTATTCCCATTTCACAGATATGGAAATTATAAATAGAGATGATAGGCTAGGCCAAGACTTTTACCTCTCTAACATCTCTTGGATCCACCCTGTCCCCTCTATATTCCCACTGTTACTGATTTGAAGCTTCATCTTCTCATTGCATTCCCTGACTCCATTTTGTGCCCCCCATCCATCATCTGCACTGCTATTAGAGAACCCTGTAAATTGCACAGCTGATCATGCCATCCCCTGCTAAAGTACCTTCACAGATGCCTCTTAACTACCAGTGGACACACAAGTCTGTTCACAGTCTGCTCCTCTCTTGCCTCCTGGCCTCAGGTTATGCTATTTACTCCTACTCCTACAGCCTAGTAGAATTACTTATTGTTTCCTGCCAGTGTTGTGTTGAACACTTTCTGAAAACACTTTCAACTGACTGATTTTTATTCATTCTTTAAAACTTGGTTTCAGCACAGCCTTTCAGAAAGCCATATGATTCCCAATGTAGACACCCTTCTCTACCATTATGACTTGCCACATTGTACTCACAGCACAGAGCAATATGTTGCTCTCTCACACTCACTATGAGTACCTGTAGGGCCAGCAGGAACTTTCTCAACTTTGAACCATGAATGCCACTCTCAGTGCCTATCTACATAGAGGAACTCAAAGTATTTACTTCATCTCTTCTAACTTAGCTGCCCTTATTCAAACTCACACATCAAAATAATGTTTCTCAAAATCTATCATACACCTAAGGAAATTTAAAAAGTAATTTTCCAGTGTGACAAATTATGTTTTGATAAGTTAACATTCCTAATGAAGACAGCATCCATGAATTTGGAGTAAAACAGACATCATTTGCTTGTTTTGATGGGCAAGTAATTTGATTGCCAGCAATTATGTTATATATGTATAGACTTTTCTGCACATGTAGCATTTGCTGCATTTCAAAATCTGTTATTTTTAAAGGTATAGATTTTTTGTTTCAAACGTCTAATAGAGAGCACGTTTATTTTGAATAATTTTAAAAATAAGTGCAAAATATTTCTGGGCAAAATACAAAGTCCTTACAAGTATTAGTCTATATACAACTGAGAGAAGAGACCACTATTTGCATGTAAATCAGTAAGCTTAATAGTGGATTTCAGTCTCTTGAGAACTATCTAACATAAAGCAAGGAATAAATTGAATGGTGCTGGATTGCTCTCACAAAAGCTAATAAACATGGCTTTATAACATCCTATTCTTTGAAGTAATCTTCTCTTCCACCATTATTTGGTTTAACCTATATATTCCTATAACCCTTCATGCACATATTCATACTTTTAAAAAATAAGTTACAATTAATCACTCATTTTCAACATTCTTTATATGTTTACTAAAATATGTGCATTGAACACATAATTTTCTCATAAAAATGTTTGACATTCTTTTCTCCCACTATAATTATCAATTACCTTGAACATATCCACTGTCTATTATAACAGTGTTATTTCCATCAGGTTTTGTTGTAACTCATTCATCTAGCTAATCTAGCTACAACAGTAGCTCCCAGCTCTAGGACAGCTTCCACAGCTAAATAAATAAATGAGTTGTCTGTTGAGGGTAGTATTTTCTGAAATTACTTTTGATTTAATAATTACAGATAGATCAGTGATGTGCTTGTATCATGTGATCCTTTCTTTTTAGTGATTGATACAAATTAAAATAGACAATAAAATATCCATATGGAGCCCCAGTTACTTACTTTGTCCATAACTTATGTACCTGTTAATCCCTGAAGCAAGGATTTTCACTCTATGACTCATACAGCAAGCTTTTCATAATTCCCTGTTCTTCACAGTTGCATAGAATTGGCAAGCTGCTTTTCCATGCCCCTATTCCCCTACTAAAATAAATTGATTTCCACAGTTTCCTGGAAAAGCTGTAATTTTATTTTCCAATCTGAAAACAATTAATAAAATACTAGCAGTGAGTCTCAAATAATACAAGACAACTTGACCTTGGCAGAACATACACTTCATTTAGCTAGCTATGATCTTCTCTTTCAAAATTCCCCTGATTAAATTCAGCAATACTGAGGTCACTCTTGAGTTTACACTGAAAACTAACCCCATGATGGGTGCACCAAAAATCTCGGAAATCACCGCTAAATAACCCCAGTACAGGCCTCACCTAACATGTTTTTATCTTAACACCAAACCTTAGCTTCCCTGGTGGTCTAGTGGTTAAGATTCGGTGCTCTCTTAACACAAAAGCTCTTTTATAGCTACAGGATTCTTTCAAATTTGAGGTCTATTTAGGAAAAGAACTGAATGACATGACAGGTGTTAACAAATTTCAGAGTGGTTTAAAAGTAATATTCTGTTAAAACTATAGCCATTTCTGCACTGACTCCACCCTACTCCCTATCACCACCCCTCCAAAAAAAAATAACTGGCTCTCCAAATGAATCACTTCAACAGGGTAAATATTATCGATTAATTAGACTGGATAGTCATGATGTCCTCAGTCTGTAGGATACAGAGTAGGTTTAACTCACTATCTTCAAGATTAGAACCAGAAACAGCCTAATTCAAGGAAACAACAATGAGCAAATAAAAGACACTATCAAAAAACTGCAAGGGAAGACGTCATAGAGAAATGAACTTTGAACTCAAACATGAAGTTTGGTTAGCACTGAGATAAGTCAGAAGTAAAAAAAAGCATTCCAGATAAAAGCAACAACCAGTTAATACTTCTTGAGCATTTGCTGAGACAGGTACCACACTAAGAATTTTATATGCCTTACATCAGTTAATAGTACAGCCCTGTGAATTGGGTACTCTTATTATCCTCCTTGAATTATCCAAAATTGAAGCTTAGATAGGTTGAGCAACTTGTTCAAGGTTACCCAGCCAGTTCGTACTGAAACCAGGGTTCAATCTCAGGCTGTCTGAATCCAGAAGCTAGTTTTAACCACTGTATTCTACTGCTCTAAACATATGTGAGACAGTGAGGAAACTGGCTCAACTAGTGATGGAGGCTGTGTGGAGTAAAAAACGAAAATAAGTTTGACATAGAAATTAGACTATAGGCTTGCCTTGGAAATAGACAAGTTTCACATTTAAAATAAGAAGCCATGGAAGATTTGTGAGCTCCCTTATTTGTGACACGAACAATGTTGGAGGAAGACTTAGAGATGGGAAACATGAAGAAGTGTAGACTGGTTTGATGAGGTTGGGGAAATACATGGTCATGCTTTTGGTAATGGTAGATTACCTGAAATGATAGAGGCATAGGAAAACAAATGTTTACTTCTTACTTAACATTATATGCCCACTTAGGATAGCTGTGAGTAAGTTGTGGGTTTTCTCTATCTGTCTTCATTCTTTCTTCATTCCTGGATGCTGGATGCAGCCCCTCTTTGGACATGCTATCCTTGTGTCAGAGTGAAAAGAGCCAGAGAGCTAACGGAGACATCCAATGGCTCCTAAAGCATCCGCTCACTTACCATTGTCCAAAGCTCATAACAGCCAAGCTCAAAGTTGATGGGGCAGGGGTGTATCCTCCTCCACAGGAGGCCTGCAAATCACATGGTAACAGGCAGGGGTGTATAATCCTCTTACAGAAAAGGGGAGTGAATCGTGGGAACAATAATGCAATCTACCAGAGTAAGACTGTGCTCTTTGCAGAAGCTGTCACTATAAATTAAAGCAACAGACCAATATGAGTGAACTTCGTAGAAGGGGATGAAATCTCTTGTTTCCCCTGGATAGAGGGCTCTGTCCTAAAGAGAACAACTGCTGTTCTCTTTCTATATTTTCTAACGTAAAAGCCTTATGCTGTATGATTTTTATCATTTTGTGCTTAAAAATCTGTCAAAGACTGAAATGTGAATCAAAGACAGTTTATATAAATTGATGGGGTGGATATGAATCCTTTATACTGTTTCATTACAATTAAAATGAAATCAAATTAGAAAAAACAGAGAAAGGATCCAGTTAATGTGTGCCTATACTTTCTTGATTTTTCTATACTAGATAGCATTACATTTAGAATGATTTTACTTGCTGATTCTTTGCGGCTGCTGATCCAATAAATTATTCCAGTCTGATACAAAATATATGTGATACAAATGAGTGATAGTTAAGAATCAACTAATCTAAATACATGTTGGTACAAACAAGTTACTCCCAAATACGCAAATGATTAAATTAAATAAAAATGATATGACAGTATTCTTGGAAAGAGTCACTTCCAATCCTTTCTTTGGAATTTTTAAAAACATATAAAGCTAGAGTCTGAATCTAAGCTTTATGCTATCTGATTGGTTTTCCTGTTCAAGCCTCTTGCCCCTGCTCATCACTTATAGCTTTCAAGTCCTTTCCAAAAAGGTCAGTGCTTCTGTGGTCCAAAGCCTTGTTTTTTTGACTCCCTTCTCAGTTCCCCATCAAGGTCTCCTGTTTGGATTCTTTGATATAGATGCATATCTTTGCAAATTTACCACTTCCTCTGAGCATAAAGTTTGCTGATACCAGAACATTCTCTTTAAAGATCAATTTTGCCTGACATACAATTAGAAAATGGCCTGTCTCTCTCCTTTCTTGCAATCCTACCAAATGTTTTATAGGAAAAGCCCAAGTTTCCCATGACACAAAACTTGAAAGTCTAGGGAAGACAACACATTGGGATGTATGGTAGGCATTAAATACTTAATAAATATTTGTAGAATAAATGAATACACAAAGGCTAAATCAACTGATTGATCATTCCAACAGTTAAGATCCTCCTATAAAGCAAAAGCTCCTAAACTTTTATTTAAAAGCATTTAAAAATAATTCAATATATGTTTTTCACATAAGATGCTCACTAAATATTTGTTATTGTTTACCTAGACCAGAAGGGAAAAGTATAGTACATGGTTCATAGCAAAACAGACATCTCAGTTACAACAACACTTCCTAATCTCCCCTATTAAAAAAAAAACACCAAAAAATGTTTATAAGCTTTGAGGGAAAATAATGAATATACTGCTGAAAATACCAACATTGGGAAGAGAAAGTTGTCTCACATTCATCTTCTAAAATACCTTTTCCTAAACTCTGTAGAATGCTATTACAATGTCATCAAAGTCCAAAAAGGCTTCTTTTGTATTTTAATGATCTACTGTATGTCACCATCCTTATGAACGAACATTAACAACTCACAGCCTAACCACATCGAGTGTATTACATTTGCTTTCTAAAGACCTTTACTGAAATTGACAATCAAAATGTAGTTGTACATTTTTAAATCATTTTAAACATCTTATTTACATGCCAACTTCAACAGCTTATTCTAAAGCTACTTTCTGCAGAGTAACGCAACTAGTCTCATAAGCTACATCTTACTGGTAAAATGCTAGAGTGCTAGGTTCAATCATAGCAATGAAATATGAAGGAATGGAAGAACAGAAACAGAATCCCATCTCTTTATGCTGTAATTACTGCTCTCAGGAGATCAATAAAGGTATTTCTCCTAGTTTTGTACAACTACACAACTGTAATATCCAGTGTTTACTGTCTTGCTACATTTGTAAAACCTATTAAAAATATAACCAATCTCAATCTTAAAAAATAAGAAACTATTCAGTCATGAAATCCAATCAGGAAATCATAAACTTTCCAAAAAGGCATTCTGAAAAGTGGAAATTTGATAAATATAAAACCTGTCATTATAACATCATGAGCTTGTTTGCATAAACACAGAAGTGGTGTTAATCTTAATCTTACACACAGGGTGAAAATCTTAACCTTATATACAGGGTACTCAAAGAATAATTTTCTAAAAATAACATGGTAAACAACAGATGAGGTATTTTACACTTCATATGAAATTTTAGTAAAATAAATATGAGAACAAACTTCTCAAACAAAGTGAAATGTTATTTGTGGAAAAAGAGACATGGAAAATATATTTCTCAATAAAAAAGTGAAGTATAAAAATATTGATCTAATTTAAATATCACCATATAATCTGTGAATTTTAAAAATTTCAACAAAACTATTTGCAGTAGGAAAAAAGACTAGAAGTATGCTCAGAATGCTACATCGGACTGTTGCAATGGCTCCATCAGAAGCCAGAAGAACGTCTATTGACTACATCAGAATGTTAGCTAGCCTTGTCATTTGATGGTAAGATAGTTGTGATTTTATTTCTTTTGTATTATTTACTGTACTTCCAGGTTTTCTTCAATGAGCATCTATTACAATTAATATTAAAAAAAAAACCAATAAATTATTTAAAACATTAGAAAAACTAGCCGTTTCTATCAGGAAACGGTTACATTATTAAGAAGACTTTACACATGCTGTGTGGAAGGGCTTCCCTACCCTTTACCTCAGATTTCAAATTACATTAGAGGCTCACATATCAGGTTATAATTTCACTTCCATTGGTATTATTGCTTGCTGCTAAGTCCTAGAAGACAACAGCCTCAACAGAATTTTTTTTCTCTCTGGTCCAAAAGTATCTCTTTTTTCCCCTGAACTATTGTAAACATTATTGCAAAAATGTCTTGGCAAATAAAATCAATGCTGATACCCAATTCCATTGCATTAACAAGTTTTTCATCAAATTCTACAAGTAACACATTATATTGCCTTTTTTCCCCACAATAGCAACATGAGGTAATTTCCATCATACTGTTTTTATATTAGAAAAAAAATTCTGCATTCTCTAAATGTTGACCAATACAATAAGCTGCTTATATTCTAATCTGGGACCTTATTTCTAATTCCAATTTAAAGATGGTTTGAAGTAAACCAAATGGGCCTATGAAATAAGATCTTTTCAAAACCGAAATTTAAGATGAAATGAGATCTTCAGTTAAAAATTCTACATGTTAAATTGCAACAACTTATTTAATGGGAACAAGAAGAGGCAGTTAAGAGCTGGTGCTTTTCGGCCTGTATACTGTTGAAGAGAAATTCGCGTATCAGAATAAATTTCCAGATACCACACAGAAATGGTTATATAAACCTAACTACTGGGAAGCAGTTTTCTTTTCCTCTTGTAATGAGGTCATTCCAAACTAACACTTTAGTAAGTCAATGCATTATAGCAGAGTATTATCATTCTTTTTTTTAATTTAATTTTCTGTAAAGACAGGATCTTGCTTGTTGCCCAGGCTAGTTCTGACCTCAAGAGATTCTCCTGTCTCAGCCTCTCAAAGTGTTCAGATTAGAGGCATGAGCCACTGTTCCCAGCCAGAGTATTCTCATTCTTAGAAAAGACATAATTTCAAGTCACACTGAACTATTGGGTTATATCGAAAATTCCAGGCTCTAGTTCTTCTGGCTTCCTGACCAAAAAAAAAAAAAAAAAAAAAAAAAATGCTTTTATGCAATTAGCTGCACTTGAACGTGTCATAATCTTACCTGTACATTATCTTATTAACAACAAAGCTTAGGGTTGGGCCCTCACATGAATAAAAGACACCCACTTACAGCTGAGCATCCAGAGATGTGGGACTAGTTTAAGTGCTTAGTTTTACAGGCTCTTGAGGGAAAAATATACTTGAATGCCTTTCATAATTTGAAAACAACATGACTGCCTTCTTTTTCTTTTTGTTTACTTTTTTTTTTGAGAAACTCGCACTTCAGCAAATCACATTGTTATGCTGTGTTATGATGCATGATGTTTTCATAGTAATATGACACATTTAAATGACAAAATGCTGGCTATCTACCAAAAATGTAAAATAGCTTAAATTCTTTTCCAAAGAAAAACAAGCCATTATCAATTCTCCTAGCAAATTTCTTTGCTGTAAATGGCAGTCAACCAACTTAACAGCAAATCTTCATAAAGTTTATGATTACAAAGAAACAATGGGTTTTAGGTATGTATGATTTTTGTTTATGAAATTGTTCACTACCCACAGCTCCTTCCTTGTTGGCTCACAGAGGTAAAATTATAAACCTTGAAATTATCTTTCTTTTGCTCCTATAGGAGTAGTAATAGAAGATTTCCTCCTCAAACTGCATATCCCTCCCATTTCTCTAAGAGATATGACTGCAGGTGGTTGGTTGTTTTTATTTAGAAAACAGCTTATTTATAGATCATGAATGGTAACATTCTGGCATTAATTTTCATTTTTATGTGGCTTAAATATTTTAACAAAGTGTTCATTTTATTCTGACTTCTCACATATACTGCTACATTAATAGAAACAGCAACACACAGATGTGTTGAATTTTTTGAAAAAGATAACATTCCTTAAAATTTAAAGAAAAAATTTCTGCTGTTTTTGATTTTTTTTCTATTTCCATTGAGTTGCCGAAAAGAAATAAAAGGAAGAGAGAAAGGGATGAAAGGAGATATATATTGTGTTTTAAAGGCTTGGCAAATGCATGTAAATCTAGCCATATAAACAGGCCTCTTCACCTTAAAAAATAAATAAATAAAAATAAAGACAAAAACCAAGGACAGAACTTCCTTCCTTCCTTTTTTTTCTTAAACCTTTAAGTGGTCCAGGTTAAAATTATTTCCTAGAATCATTCACCCAGCCCTAATTCTAATAGAAGACTTCAGAGCAGTTTGTGTCTAATAACAGCTCTGTGGAGGCCCTTGAAATTCTAATAAAGACCCATCAACCTATCAAAAGAACATGTGATTTTATGTTCATTACTTCTTGGTGCCTGACTGTAGAATTTGGATGGTTGCACCTCAATTAAAAGTTGAATTGAAGTTAATATCATTTAAATAAAAACTTCAATAAAAAGTTAAACTTCTATTCTTAATAGCATTAATATCCTCTAATGACCGCTACGGTCATTACCACCAGATAACTGACCTCCTTGACCCTTTCCTCACTGAGAAACCTGGCAACACAGTCAATTATTTAGCAGTAATGAGCACTCCATGGAAGATTATTGTGTAATCAAGTACCTTGACTTACCACTTCTGTCATCTCCAGTCTTCAACAACTGTTGCATTTTTCCATCTTAGGTTTTTCTATTTCTAAAAGAGAAAGCTGCTCAGGCTCCACATCCACCCCCCTTCCTTTCTCCTACCATATAATCCTTTGCCATACAATTGGCAGAAATTTTAGATGTAATTAAAATGGGGTAAATTAGAGAGGTCTACTATTTGTGGGAAGTGACTGCTGCCTGTTAAAGGCCTTAATCCCCACCATTTGAGACTACTCTAAAAAAGAGAGAAAAAAAATGAAAGCTTAAAAAGGAAGTTAAATGTGGCTTTCTAGATCTCTTTCTAACTGGGCTTTGCATGTGGTGTTAAACTTAGAAGTGTCGGAGATACAAAGAAAAGTCCAAACAGGTGATTTAACAAGAGAGACTTCCATGAATCCTTTAAGAACTTAATTCCCTGTTTTCCTTTCCTGGAAACTGCCATGAACTGAGGATTGTGCTAGAAATAAGAGAAGGGACACTAACCCAATGTTTTGCTAAACAATGTCTTAGAAGGCTCTTGAGAATACTGATAAATTCTCATTCCATAATACACATTATTTTAGGAGCATTGTTTAAGGAAAAAGAATAAACTCCTCATGATGCTCTGAAATTTTACATCTTTATGAAAATTGGGCTAAGTTGGTAGAAAATAATTCTAATTTTTGTGGCAACTCAAACCCACAATCTTGGAAAAACAAAATAATGCCATATACTGATTAATTTCCACAAATTTTCTTACAAGTCAAACTGGGCTACAAATTGAAGTTAAGCAATGCTGATATATGAGATACCCCAATTCAAAGTTCATTTATTTTGTTCTTCTGATTTTCACACTGATTATTTACTTTAGCAGGAGATTATTCAAAGAATAAGGGCAAAATAATCTTTGATTCCTCTAAGGTCAGATAAAAGATGAACTGAGCTTTGATGGATCATTCAGATGTAAGCAAAATAACAAAGATTTTCCCACTAACATAATGTGTTGCTCTGAGGAAATATATAATCTCTTCTTCCATAACTCTGTCAGGTATATTTAGGTCTATATCCATGTTCATAAAGCCACAAATGTAGGGAAATTAACTTGATAGCCTAATAGTTCAGTGATTCCCAATTATTTCAAGGTTAAAAAAGTGAAAAGAAATGTTCATCCATTTGCCAATAAAGCAGTACTTATTACACGTTGTGTGAGGCATTGGTAAGAAAACAAAGATGAAAGGTATAGTTCCCACCTTCGAGGTGCTTATAATCTAGTGAACATCATAGGAAGAAATATGTAAAAAATCACACTGAAGCAATGTGCTGAAGGGATGCATAAAATGTGATTAATTTTGAACTTGAATTAGGAAGAGCTTAATGAATGAAGCAGTATTTGAGCTGAATTTGGAAGAAACAGAGGTTGGATGAACACAAAGTAGAGAAGAGCACCCATCCTGAGGAAACATCACATGTGCTGACTTGGACCTGTGGCTGAGTGTAGTGTTGGAGAAGATGTGAGCAGGTCCAGTGGGCTGAGGTATAGGCCATGCAATAGAATTAAGGGCCAATGAGCCTGGAGAAGCGATTTGGTGCTGGGTCAAGGAAAACTGCAAACATCTTTTCAAGTATTTTGAGTTTATTCATTGAGAAGGCTTTTGAGCTAGAGTTTGAGTGATCCAACATGTATTTTAGGAAGATGACAATGGAAATAGAGTAATTAGTATATTAAAAAAAAAAAAGGAAAATTGAAGCTCAGAGACAATGAAGTCAGTGACATAACTCAGCCCTAACACTGTATATATGAAATACCACTGGGGTGGAGGTAGAAGCTGCCAACATTAAGATCATAGTAAACGAGACAGAATACTCACAGAAGCTCATCTGTAAAATAAAAATTATTTGCAATGCAATGATTCTATATGTGAGAAACTAGGTATGTAAGTAAGTCTGCAGCCCTAGCTGACTAGGACGATGAGATCTGGAGCAAGTATTACCAGTGGGTATGAAAGCGAGAGGAGACATAAGGGAAAAACACCTCTGTGAACATAAGGGAAAAACATCTCTGTGGCTCCACCAAATGCTAGTGTTTCCACTTATTTGTAAATAAAACTACCTTTGACCCATGCTGGTAAGAATCCAAGTCAGACACATATTTTGCTATTATAATGAGCTTCCCATTTAGTCCGTTTTGGCCTCTGCATATATTAAACTAAAGCCAGGCTAATGTACAGTCACGTAAATAGTACCTAGAATGACCCCTGAAAGGCTGGTGAAATATTGTCCCTTTGGTTTAAAGGGTGCTTTAACTCATGTCTTTCCAACAAATGCCAGGAGCAGAAAGAGAAATGTTCTACACACAGCTGGTACACAGGTATGACCAGAGGTGCAGTTTCCATAGGCCAAAAAGAAAAACTGTCAGGCAAATATTTTTACTACACTGAAAGAAAATAGAGCAAGGTTTTTTTTTTTTATTTGTATAAAATATATTGTTCTGGTAGACTGCAGTGAAATGGTTTCTATTTAATTGCACAGAAATCCTAAGAAGGTTACAGCAGTGAAACATTAAAATTCTAAGGGCAACTAATAACATTAAAACTTTATAGCCCCAGATAGAATAATTTAGACAAAAACAACATGAACATATGTTTTGTGTAATAATAACAAACATTTATAGCTGTCAAGAGAGAAAAACACAGGTTTATGCACACCTTAATGGTGTGCATGGGTGAGCATGAGTATATTTAAAACATAATATATTACAAAAATGACAGCAGGCATGGCTCTTCTGGGTACTATGTTAAATCAATGAATAAATTACCAAAAGTGAGCTGTGGCTGTTTGGATGTGTAATTGAGCTTAACGTATGTAGTGTTATTTCAAAAGAAACTGTTCAAGGAGTTTCTAGCCCAATCCACTCTGAATCTATCCTAGGCAGTTTACAAATGGCAATAAATGAAACCTTTTCACAGTGGGAAGGAAGTTCAGTTATACACATTACTTAAATTGAGGAAAAGTTAATTTTAATATGCTTTGCAGGAATTGAAAACAAACTTAATTTGCTTATGTTCACCAAACTGGAAATTGAAATGTTAATATTTGAATTTAAATTTATTTTAATTATTCACTGTATGACTCACAAAATCACTAGGAATTATCTGTTCCAACTTAAATACATATACAAACCCTTCATAAATATATGTTTATTATTCTACTTGTTTTAATTATACCATTTGAATGTCACACTTTTTCAAAAAAATTATTAGGACTACAGAATATAAAATAAATTTTAAGCTTGTTTGTGCCAACAAGTTAATAGCAATTGGTAATAACTGAGCTGCAGACAAAGCCATTAATGTGATTTTTTTAGAATAAAAATAACTTCTCATAATTTTCTTTCTAATTATAGGGTTGTTTGTCTTACTTAGCACTCTAGCAAACTATTGTGAAACAGGGAAAGAAGTATGTTTTCTTATTTTTCTCTGCCTATTTTTCTGGCCTTAATTGTCTCATACTTTTCTGTAATATATAAAATTCTCTGACCCTTTTACATAGGAAATCTGAAATAAGATTCCAGAAGAATTAAATCTTGAATCTTTTGAATTATAGATCTTGCCAGGTAGCCAAAAGGGCCACTCAACAACTGTAATTTCTTTTTAGGAGACTGCAACTTTAAGCAATTTAAAATGTTATTATGGGCTTAGGTAACAACCATCAACCATGCTGACTCCTTATTTTTCATTTCTTTTCTGTTAATGGGGTCATTATATCATGGCAAATGCAGGATGCAAAAATGTCATATGTTTTAAGAAAAGAAGATTATTTTTCTTGAACAGCATATTCTCCTCTGTCCTATTAGTCCCATGCTTTGTTGTCATTTATGGCCACCTAATACAACAAGTATCTTCTAATACTATTAGCAATTGTGTAGGCCCTTGACTCAAACACTCAAAGACTTGCTTTTCATTATGCACTATGTGAATAGCTTCTAACTAACACTAAAAATAAGTTTGTACTCACAAAGATCTGTTTTTTATTCAAAATCATAATATGATTAGATAGGAGTCCATCCCTCTGCATTTTCAAAACCACTTTTACTCATGTTATCACTATTAATTCACTTTGCTACTCTACTCTCTTCTTCCAAAACTTTGCACAAACCAACCAATTTGCTGACTCCGCCAAACGCTTATTCCCCCAGGGTTTCCATGCTTCTATGAGCAGATGATGATTAACACAGTCAGGGCAGTCAGATGCAGACAGACAGTGGAGCACACTTACTGCTCAGTGCTTGTTAGGAGACCAAGATATGAACATTATTAGGATAAGGAATACTGCTTTATGAACTGGAAGTTTAAAGACCTGGCCATGTATGCTGAAACAGGTAGAGCTACCTAGAAAAATTTCCTCCTCTCACTCTCTTCTGAGTCTTCTTTACCTGCAAATTATGCCATGGTTCTCTGTCTCCAGGCTTGACCCCACAGAGGTATCACGGGTTTTTAAGCAGCAAGTGTCAAATATTTTGGAGAAGGAAACTTAGTGAGGCTCTTATGGGTAATGCCAATAAGGTCCAGAGACTTCTCCAACTATACTCATTTTAGGTGGCTCATTTTCCTTTCCTAATTCAAACTGAGTCCTATGGAATTAATGGGTAAGGAGTAGGGGGATGTGGAAAGTGAAAAGGGATTAGCAGGTAAGTCATTGTTAAATCTCCAGCCAATTGTCATGTTTCAAATATTAACCCATGGATACTAGAACTAACAAGAGTAAATCATAATCATGGAAGCAATTTACTCCATATACAATCATGGAAGCAATTTATTCTAGA
Organism: Sapajus apella; assembly: GCF_009761245.1. Classification (NCBI taxonomy): domain Eukaryota; kingdom Metazoa; phylum Chordata; class Mammalia; order Primates; family Cebidae; genus Sapajus; species Sapajus apella. The sequence goes on from NW_022436990.1 coordinate 10,316,060, forward strand.
TGTCTAAATACATGTTTATTAGGTCTTAACATCAAAGGCTCTCAAATTATCATAATAATAACTTCCCACTGACAATAACAACAAATATTGAAAACATATTTCAAGATTTCAGATCCTGTATCTTTTAAACCTCAACATCTCATCACCTTAGGGTTTAATGCTGGAGTTTAAAAGTAGGAAGTCACAAATTGAACCTGTGGCATCTATAGGATCAGTATTTTCCACTGAAGAGGAGCCCCAGGAATCATAGGATAGTGTGTGGAAGGCACGGGCTGTTCTGGGACTGATCTTTTGCACAGCCTATCATTATCACCACCACTGGTAGCACCCTTGGTCCTATTGTGAGGCATCTGGCTCTGAGTATTGGTCCCTCAAAGTGGTTCACTGTTTTGAAAAGAAAAACTTCCTGTTTTTCTTTTCAGATTCATTCTCTCTTCTTGTTGTAAACTCAGTATTTAAACTGTACCATTAGTTCCCAGGCCCACCTTCACCTTTGGTGCTGTGATTCTCTGTTCTATGTCCCACTCAAAGCTCCTCACTGCAGCCCAGTTCATGGCCACTGTTCCCCACCTGCCTTTGCATGAGAAAAAGGAGTCAGACTCCCACCCTGACAGTAACTATACAAGTTTAGAAATGTTATACAGAATATTGTTTGTCTTCTTAGGAAACAACTCTGATATTTTCATATATTTCATCTTATCTATTCAATAACCCTTTGAGGGAGGGAGAGAGGATTATCATTCATTTGCAGATGATAAAACAGATGCAGAGAAGGGATTCTTTGACTTCTTATTCCTAGGGTCAGCACCTTACATTTTTCTTATGGCTATGGTTATATGGGTTTATTTGAAGCTCTCAATTATCTAGTTAGGGAATTATGTCTATTTGTCTCTATCACTGTATCTAGTCTAGTCAATTCCTCCCCAGTGAAAATAACTGATAATACTGGTCTTGAAAAAACATTAAATTTTTCTTTCAAAGCATGTCAATCACTATATTATCACTTCTATATCATATGATATATTCTTATTACATTTTATTTCAAAGCTCATCAAATCAACATTCCCTTTCTTTGTCATCAGAATTATTTAAAGATATTAGTGACATACGTCAGAATTATGAAGCACTATGTAACTAAAATGAAATAGCAGGAACTAACTAGTAGTAGTACAGTGGTGCATTCCTTCTTTCACCAACTGTTGGTATTTTTATTAAAATTAATACAATTCTCAGGCACATTCTATTATGGAATGATAATCTTACAAAGGTTATAGGAAACAGGAAAATAAATTAAAAAGGATATATGCCTTATTGAGGCATATATATTTGACTGTCTGGGAGCTCAATAACAATTATAATACTTAAATGAAAATTCAGTGTTTAAAAATTATAATATTAGTACATCTGTCACACTTATAATTAAATCATAACTGGTATGCCTAGGATATCAGTGAGCTAAAAAACTCATAAATAACCCTGCTTAAAATGTCCAAATAGGCAGCAACACAATAGTAGTGGGCAACTTCAACACTCTTGAACTCTACCGATAGCACTAGACAAATCATCAAGGGAGAAAGTCAATAGAGAGACACTAGACTTACACTGTACCAGAACAAATCTATCTAACAGGTATTTACAGAATGTTCTGCTTAAGAACTGTTTAATATACACCATTTTCATCAGCACGTGGAACATTTTCCAAGATAGACCATACGATAGGCCACAAAACAAGCATCAATAAATTTTTTAAAAATCCAAACACTATCATCTGTATCTTCTCAGACTACAGCAGAATAAAACTAGAAATCCCCAAAAAAACCTTAAAACTATACAAACATATGGAAATTTAAATTATTTGAAATGAATGATAACAATAACACAAATTATAAAAACCTCTGGGTTACAGCAAAACAATGCTAAGAGGAAAGTTCACAGCACTAAATGCCTATATCAAAAATTCTGAAAGATCACAAATTGACAATTTGTTTATTTACTTATTATTTATTTATTTATTATACTTTAAGTTCTGCAGTACATGTCCAGATCATGCAGGTTTGTTACATAAATATACATGTGCCATGGTAGTAGCTTGCTGTATCCATCATCCTGTCATCTACATTAGGTATTTCTCCCAATGCTATATCCTTCCCCAATCCCCCCACCCCCTGCTATTCCTCCCCTAGACCCCCAACTCCCAGGCCCCAGTGTGTGATGTTCCCTTCCCTGTGTTCACGTGTTCTCATTGTTCAACACCCACTTATGAGTGAGAACATGTGGTGTTCGATTTTCTGTTCTTGTGTCAGTTTGCTGAAAATGAGAAAATGATGGTTTCCAGTTTCATCCATGTCCATGAGTGAACTCCCATTCACAATTGCTACAAAAAGCATAAAATACCTAGGAATACAACTAACAAGGGATGTGAAGGACCTCCTCAAAGAGAACTAGAAACCATTGCTCAAGGAAATAAGAGGGGACACAAACAGATGGAAAAACATTCCATGCTCATGGTTAGGAAGAATCATTACTGTGAAAATGGCCATACTGACCAAAGTAATTTATAGATTCAATGTTATACCATCAAGCTACCAATGACTTTCTTCACACAATTGGAAAAAAACACCTTAAACTTAATATGGAACAAAAAAAGGGCCCATATAGCCAAGACAATCCTAAGCAAAAAAAAATAAAAACAAAAACAAAAACAAAACAAAACAAAAACCCTGAAAGCTGAAGGCATCACACTACCTGACTTCAAACTATATTACAAGGCTACCATAATCAAAACAGCGTGATACTGGTACCAAAACAGAGATATAGACCAATGGAACAGAACAAATTGACAATTTAATGCCACACCTCAAGGAAGCAGAGAAACAAGAACAAACCAAACCCAAACCTAGCAGAAGAAAAGAAATAAAAAAGATCAGATCAGAGCTAAATAAAATTAAAACAAGAAAAAACACAAAAGACCAATGAAATGAAAAGTTAGTTCTTTGAAAGATAAACAAAATTGATAAACCATTAGCTAGATTAATCGAGAAAAGGAAAAGATTCAAATAAGCTTAATTAGAAACGAAAATGGAGAAATTATGATCAATACTACAGAAATACATATAATCATTCCAGACTACTATGAATACCTCTATGCACACAACTAGAAAATCTAGAGGAAATGGATAAATTGCTGGTAACATATGATCCTCCTAGTTTGAGTCAAGAATAAATTGAAATCCTGAACAGACCAATAACAAGCAGTGAGAATGAATGTAATTTAAAAAAAAAAAAAAAGCCCTGGGTCAAATAGATTGACAGCCAAATTCTACCAGATATTCAAAGCGGAACTGGTCCTAATCCTATGAAACTATTCTAAAATATTGAGAAAGAAGGAATCTTCCCTAACTCATTCTATGAAGCCAGAATCACTCTGATACCAAAGCCAGAAAAGGACTTAACAAAAAAGAAAATTATAGACCAGTATTTCTGATGAATATAGATGTAAAACTCCTTATCAAAATTCTAGAAAACTGAATCCAACCGCACATCAAAAAGATAACTCATCATGATCAAGTGGGTTTCATCCCAAGGACACAGGATGTTTCAACACACACAAGTTAATAAATGTGATTAATCATATAAATAAAAATAAAAACAAAAACCATATGATCATCTCAATAGATGCAGAAAAAAAAACATTCAATAAAATCCAGCACCTCTTTATGATAAACCATCAACAAACTAGACATAGAAGGAGCATATCTCAGAATAACAAAAGCCATATATGACAAACCCACAGCCAATGTCATACTGAATGGGGAAAAGTTGAAAGCATTCCCCCTGAGAAGTGGAGTAAGACAAAGATGCCCACTTTCACCACTTCCATTCAACAGAATTAGAAGACCTACTCAGAGAAGTAAGGTAAGAAAAAGAAATAAAGGGCATCGTAATTGAAAAAGATGAAGTTAAACTATCTCTGTTTGCCAATGTTTTGATCATATACCTAGAAAACCCTAAAGACTCTTCCAAAAGCCTCTTGGATTTGACCAATGAATTCAGTAAAGTCTCAGGTTACAAAATCAATGTACCCAAATGAGTAACACTGCTATACACCAACAATGACCAAGCTGAGAATCAAATCAAGGACTCAATCCCTTTTATAATAGCTGCAAATGAATTAAAATATCCAGGAATATACTTAACCAAGGAGGTGAAAAATCTCTACAAGGAAAACTACAAAACACTGCTGAAAGAAATCATAGATGACACAAACAAATGAAAATACATTCCATGCTCATGCAGAAGAATCAATATTGTGAAAATGACCATACTACTCAAAGCAATCTATAGATCAATGCAATTCCTATCAAATATCAACATCATTTTTCACAGAATCAGAAAAAAAAAAATCCTAAAATTCATAGGGAACCAAAGAAGAGCCCAGACGGACAAAACAATCCTTCACAAAAAGAAAAAATCTGGAGGCATCACATTATGTGACTTCAAATTATACTGCAAGGCTATAGTAAACAAAATAGCATGGTACTGGTATAAAAGCATATACATAGACCAATGGAATAGAATAGAGAATCCAGAAATAAAGGCAAATACTTACAATCAACTGATTGTCAACAAAGCATTCAAAAACATAAATTGGAGAAAGAACACACTATTGGTGCTGGGAAAACTGTATAGCCAATGTAGAAGAATGAAACTGGATCCTTGTCTTTCACCATATACAAAACTCAACTGAAAATGGATTAAAGGCTTAAATGTAAGACCTGAAGCCATAAAAATTCTAGAAGAAAACCTAAGAAAAACTCTTCGGGATGTCAGCTTGGGCAAATAATACATGACTAAGATCCCAAAAGCAAACACAACAAAAATAAAAATAAATAAATGGAACCTAATTAAATTAAAAAACTCCAGCAGAGCAAAAGAAATAATCATCAGAGTAAACAGACTACCCACAGAATGGGAGAAAATGTTTGCAAACTATGCACCTGACAAAGGACTAGCGTCTAGGATCTACGAGGAACACAAATCAGAGAGAAAAAAAAATTCCCATTAAAAAGTAGGCAAATGATATGAATAGGCATGTCTCAAAAGAAGATTTACAAATGGCTGAGAAACACGAAAAAATGCTCAAAATCACTGATCATCAGGGAAATGCAAATTAAGACCACCTTACCCAAACCAGAATGGCAATTATTTAAAAAGTCAAAAAACAATAAATGTTGGTGTGAATGTGATAAAAAAGAAACACTTGTTAACACAGCTGGTGAGAATATAATTTAGTACAATCCCTGTGGAAAACAGCATGGAGATTTATCAAAGAACTAAAAGTAGATCTATCATTCGATCCAGCAATCCCACTACTGGGTATCTACTCAAACAAAATGAAGTAGGTATATTAAAAAGACAGCTGCATGAATATGTTTATCACAGCACAATTCACAATTGCAAAGATATGGAACCAGCCAAGTACCCATCAACCAGTGAGTGGATAAAGAAAATGTGACATGTATACACCATGGAATACTACTCAGTCATAAAAATGAAAAAAATTAATGTCCTTTGTACCAACTTGAATGGAACTGGAGGCTATTATCCCAAGTGAAGTAATGGAAAACCAAATACCTCTGTTCTCACTTATAAGTGAGAGCTAAGCTATGGGTATGAAAAGGCATACAGAGTGGCATAACGAACACTGTTGACTCAGAAGCAGGGAGGGTAGAGGAAAGGAGAGGGATGAAAGAATTACATATTGGGTACAATGTACACTACTCTGGTGACAGGTGCACTGAATCTCAGGTTTCACCACTATATAATTCATCCATGTAAACGAAAACCGCTTGTACCCCTAAAGCTATTGAATTTTTTTAATGATAGAAAAAAGTAAAAATAAAATGTCCAAGTATGAACATAGTAGACTGCTTTGTTTTTCTTTAAGTTGTGAAATGCAAAGATATAAAATATTTTGCACTAAAAAGTAATTTCGTCTGTTTAACTTGTTCTAGATTCCATTATATCAGTGAAATTTAAATCAGTTGAAACCTGCATAATTTCAAAAAGTATGATTCAATTTACAAAAATGATACAAACACTTAAAGAACTAAAAAAAAAAAAAAAAAAAAAAATGACCTGAAGGGCTGGACGCAGTGGCTCACACCTGTAATCTTCGCACTTCAGGAGGCTGAAGCAGGCAGATCACTTGAGGCTAGGAGTTTGAGCTTAGCCTGGCCGACAGGGCGAAATCCTGTCTCTACCAAAACTACAAAAAAAAAAAAAAATAGCTGGGCATGGTGGCACACACCTATAGTTCCAGCTACTTGGTAGTCTAAGGCACAAGAATCACTGAAACCGGGGAGGCAGAGGTTAAAGTGAGTCGAGATTGCACCACTGCACTACAGCCCGTGTGACAGGGCAAGACCCTGTCTCAAAATGTAACAAAACAATCTAAAGAACACACATAATTTAAGGGTTTTCATTTGTATTACAAATTTTTTATCATTCAACAAGCACTTTGTTCAAAAACAGTCTCTGAGGGTTACATTATGCTGAGCACTGCAGTGTGTAGAACAATGAACAGGAAATGGTTCCCCACCTTAAGAAGCATGCGGCTTGAGGAATATCTTTAACACAAAATTCAAAGACAGAATGTGGTAAGTGCTATAAATGAGGTACATATGCTATGGGAATTGATAAAATTGAGAGTCATTTTGGTATAGATGGGTACTGGGCGGCATATAGACCACTGAGATAAACAAGGATAATGGGGAGGATTAAACAGGTGGAAATGAGCAAAGATAGGGAGCTGAATGAGAAGACCACAGCAAAAAATGAAACTGGGAAGTTTTAGAGACTAGAGGTAGCCTCATGTGGCTATAGCAAAGGAAGAAAAGGGAGTGTCAGAAGAGCAAGTCTAGAAAGGAAGGAACTATTTAGGTAGGCAAAGCCACTGAAGAATTCAGTAGGACAGGCACATACAGTGCAAATGGAGAAGAGGCAGGAGGGGCACCAACATAAGGTCAAATTTGGAGGCTAGTTTTAGGACTATGCCCTGTGGTACCTGTGAGCTTTGCAGAGGTCAGGGACAAGGACCGCTAGAGAAGTCCCGTAGAAGAGTAAGCAAAGGGCAAAACCCCAGGTTCTGAGTTAACTGAAAAATTCCACTCTTTTTTTTTTTCAATATGTTGGGGTTTTTGAAAAAAAAGAAAGGCTAATTCTTTTTAACTTTTATTGAAGTTCAGTGGTACATGTGCAGGTTTGTTATACAGGTAAATCTGTGTTATTGGGGTTTGTTGTACAGATTATTTTGCCACCCAGGTGTTAAGCCTTGTACCCCATTAGTTATTTTTGCTAAACCTTTCCCTCCTCCAATCCTCCATCCTCCTAAAGGCCCCAGTGTCTCTTGTTCCCCTCTATGTGTCCATGTGTTCTCAGTGTTCAACACCCACTCATGAGTGAGAACATGCAGTGTTTGGTTTTCTGTTCTTGTGTCAGTTTGCTGAGAATGATGGCTTCCAGGTTTATCCATGTCCCTGCAAAGGACAGGAACTCATCCTTTGTTATGGTTGCATAGTATTCTATGGTATATATGTGCCACAGTTTCTTTATTCAGTCCACCATTAATGGGCGTTTAGGTTGATTCCATGTCTTTGCCATTGTGAACAGTGCAGCAATGAATATACATGTGCATGTGTCTTTATGATAGAATAATTTATATTCCTTTGGATATACACCCAGTAATGGGATGCTGGACTGAATGGCAGTTCTATTTTTATCTCTTTGAAGAATCCCCACGCTGCTTTCCACAATGGTCAAGCTAATTTACACTCCCACCAAGAGTGTATAAGTATTCCTTTTTATCTGCAATCTTGCTAGCATCTGTTATTTTTTGGCTTTTTAATAATTGGCTAATCATTTTTAATTGAAAGCCACCAATCAATGATTTATAGAAAAGAATTTGAGGCTCAGAAACTGATTTGGTAGCCAAGAAGTCATGAGAGAACACTGCTGAGAATAATTTTCATAGCGTTAAGTGTGAACAAAGTCACCATGTAGCAGTAAGTTGAGAAGAGGTTAAAAAGTAATGGTTTAGCTTTGGGGGAAAAATGTAAAAAAAAAGTATTGTGAGATTCAATATTCAATAGGTAGAGAAATATTCAAATTATATAATACTCAACAGGCTACAATATGTCATTAAGACAGAATTTGCTTTGGTCCCTAATAACAGAAAATTCCAATTCCAACTAAAGGAGAGTTAAAAAAAGAAAAGAAAAGAAAAAACTAGAGTGAACTGGCAACCAACAGAATGGGGAAAAAAATTTGCAATCTACTCATCTGACAAAGGGCTAATATGCAGATTCTACAAAGAACTTAAACAAATGTACATGAAAAAAACAAACAACCCCATCAAAAAGTAGGCAAAGTATATGAACAGACACTTCTCAAAAGAAGACATTTATGCGGCCAACAAACATGAAAGAAAGCTCATCATCACTGGTCATTAGAGAAATGCAAATCAAAACTACATTGAGATACCATCTCATGTCAGTTAGAATGGCGATCATTAAAAAATCAGGAGAAAACAGATGCTGGAGAGTATGTGAAGAAACAGGAACATTTTTACACTGTTGGTTGGAGTGTAAATTAGCTCAACCATTGTGGAAGACAGTGTGGTGATTCCTCAAGGATCTAGAAATAGGAATACTATTTGACCCAGCAATCTCACTACTGGGTACATACCCAAAGGATTATAAACCATTCTACTATAAAAATACATGCACATACCTGTTTATTACAGCACTGTTCAGAATAGCAGAGACTTAGAACCAACCCAAATGCCCATGAAGTATAGACTGGATAAAGAAAATGTGGCACATATACACCATGGAATACTATGCAGCCATAAAAAAGGATGAGTTCATGTCCTTTGCAGGGACATGGATAAGGCTGGAAACTATCATTCTCAGCAAACTGACACAAGAACAGAAAACCAAACACTGCATATGCTCACTCATAAGTGGGTGTTGAACAATGAGAACAGATGGACACAGGGAGGAGAACATCACACACCCAGGCCTGTCAGCGGGTAGGGAACTAGGGGAGGGATAGCAGGGTGGAAAAATAGGGGAGGGATAGCATTAGGAGAAATACCTAATGTAGATGACAGGGTGATAGATGCAGCAAAACACCATGGCATGTTTATACCTTTGTAAAAAAGGTATAAACATTTTGTACATGTACATTCTGCACATTCTGTACATGTACCCTAGAACTTAAAGTATAATAATAATAATAAAATAAAACAGTGCTGAAGGTCAAACACCTCAAAAGTTGGTTCATTGAGCTGTTCAATGATATGAAGAACCCATCTTTCCTCTCTGCCATCCTTGGCATATTAAACATTATCCTCAACTTCGCTCCATTTATAGTGACAAAATGGCTATAGCACTTCAGCTTCTTGTCCTTGTGAAAGCATCCAGAGATTGAAAGGAAACCTTTTCTTCTTGTGTATCTCTCTTTTTTTTTTTTTGAGACGGAGTCTTGCTCTGTCGCCAGGCTGGAGTCCAGTGGTACGATCTCAGCTCACTGCAATTGCTGCTTCTCAGGTTCAAGCAATTCTCCCGCCTCAGCCTCCCGAGTAGCTGGGACTACAGGTGCCCACCACCGTGCCCAGCTAATTTTTGTATTTTTGGTAGAGACGGGGTTTCTCTATATTGGTCAGGATGGTCTCAATCTCATGACCTCGTGATCCGGCCACCTTGGCCTCCCAAAATGCTGAGATTTCAGTCATGTAATCAAGGCCACTGCAACTGGCCTTGTTTAATCTCTTTCTATGAGAAAGAAAACATTTCCAAAAGCCTCATAGACTCTCTTCATATCCAATGGCCAGCAATGCATCAATTAGCTGTGCAAAGGGAGCCCTTACGGTTGCCTGATGGACTAACTGTGATTTACTGACTGGGCTGGAGAATAGGGCCTACTTCACCTGAACCACACACCATGAAAGAAGGTAGGTGGGTAGACAAAACAGGTGGTGCTGTTAGGAAAAAGGAGGAAAATGGCTATTGGTTAGGCATTCCACAATACCTGCTAAATTAAGCTTAATAAACAATATTTGTTACTGCTGTTGCTGAGTGTATCATTAGTGCAACATCCCCAACACATTCTCCTTTTACAAGAAGGTGTGTATATATACTTCCTAATATCAAATGTTACCACTTATGAAAAGAAAGAACTATTGATTGCCTTGGAAAAGTACACAAAACAGGAGCTTTCATTTCAAGGCATTCATTGACAGAAGATGATTATGAGAAAAAATCTGCTTAAAATGCAGGATTTCCCGAGATTTCACCTTCAAACTCTTTTACCTGATTTCCCTTTTGTGTATTAGCCAATGGAGAATAGTTGTTAAGTTTTTTGTGTATATCTGAAACCAAAAGTATCCGTAGATAATGATAAAAGATGCAATTTGCCAAAGGTCTGAAGCAGGACTACAACTGAAAACCACCACACAATTGAAAAAAATTCAGAAATAATAAGAAATAAAAACACTTGGAATATCCAATTTATTTTTATTCAGTGATATCTTTGTTTACATTATTGTTCTCTTTGTTCTGTATTATACAGTTAATAATTCTTAGCCTTCAACCAAAAATGAGGAGAAATTTTCAATTACTGATGAATAGTAATAGTTAAAAATTTCTCACTAGGATATGAGATGATTTTACTCTAAATTCAACAAAAGTTAGTAGCAGCACTATTGGATAATAATTTTGAAAAATACATTTTGTTTTCTGTTCAGTCATTTTAGCCTAATTGACCTGAGAGAAAAAAACGTGTGTCACAAGAACTTCATTAACAAAGATGGGTATTGGGGCCCAGAAAGCTGCCACTTTAAACATATATATACAGTTCTCAGAAGAGTTTGTTAAGAAGAAGAGCAATATGTGATCAAAAAAGATGTTCAGCGTAAAGGCACTTGCTAGCTATACAGCAGGCCAGGTAATAGAACCTCCAAAATCTTAAGGAATGAGGAAAATTCCAACACAGGAAGCATGTTAGCATTACCCTGCAACAGTCATTATCACTGATGCTATTGAGCCTGCTGAGCATCAGAATTACAAGTTTATATCACACTATTTTAGTTTACTTTCAGCTAGAAAAGAAATGAAAGCTTTGAGGATGAGCAGCAGAAAAGAAGAAAAGAACTGAGACAAAAAGTTTTCTAAAATTCTTCATAGTTCAAAATGCATAGTCCCTCAAGTTATGAATAACCTTCAGAAAGTTCAGACAAGCACTGTAAGGTCAAATATGTTGATGAAGCTCAACTAATCCTTTTCTAGTCTCACAACTGGACCAAAAATTCCCATTAGAAATGAATTGTCTAATTCCCTTAAAAATGAATGGTTTTAGCCAGATGAAACAATCCAGCAAAATTCCGTATTTGTCCCCCATCTATCTAACGATAGACTGAGTATATAGAAGACGTATCAAATGAAAGACAGCAGGGAAATAAATTCAACCAAGCTGGTTTGGAAAAACGCCCGAGTGTTTATGTTTGTGTTTGTGTCTAGTATAAAACGAGAGACTGTGTTCCAGAAAAGCAATCCAGGTCATTTTACAGAGAAGAGAGCTCCCCAACCCTGTATTTCCAACAAAGGTCTAGAAGTGTATAAACTATATTACATTAGCTAAACTTCATTCATCATTTACTAGAAGGATGTATATGTACACAAATTACAATGGACCAAATATAATATGTCAGAAATTAGACTTTGTTAGAGATTCAAATAGTGGTATGATCTAGTTCTGCCCTTTAATTTATGTCAATTTAGAGACCTTTACCTTCTCAAGTTCAACCTCACCTAATCTTGTTAGAGAGCTTTGGAGCAAAGACTACAAATTTCATCAACCAGTGTGCTGGTCAGCTACCAAGTCACGTTAGATGCTTTTAGCGTTTTTCAAAGAAGCAACTCACAGTATATCCTTTCAGCAAGGCTGTTTAAACAAAGACTTTAAAAAATCTAAAAATCTATTAACATAATTAACCAACTAGACCTGCCCCAAGGAAGTATGAATATCATAACTCACACTAGAATAAAATCACATTTTTAAGTTATAAATATCTAGTTGTTTGGAAAAAACAGGTGACATGGCTCTTCTAAATATTGATTTAAAGATTGTTTTATTTACGAGAAAAAAAAAGCAGCAAAGGAAATGTGAGAGAAGGGTAGAAAGGAAGAACAGATGCTAAGATGGGATTATGTCATTATTTACACAGCTAAGGTAAAGAAAGTATCATGAAAGATGAGAAGATAAAGTAGGGTTCTGTCTTTCGCTTTAAAAAGAACAAACACAATATTATTATCATCAAACAAAATTAACTAAAATACATTTTAAAGCTCAAATAACGTGTAAAGTGAATAAAACAAACCTTAGGATGTAGTCACTGCCCAAGGAGTTTGTGGTTATGATAGATGGTAATCACCCGAAAAGTTAATTATGAAAGATATAAATGGAAGTTCAAAACAACAATGAAGATTATGTTTTACTCACCAAATGTATGTTACAAACAGTAAATGAAAAGTTTAGAGGGCACAGTGATCACACAGGACTGGAAAATTTTAGGAAATCTCTTTTGAGAGGATAGGATTTGACTTGTACTCTGTTCTCTAGGCCCTCCTCAGCTTCAACCCTTCCTCTACTCACATAATTGCTCCACTGACTAATCTCATTGAGTTTGTCTTCATTCTAAATTCTTTGGCTTCCTTCCCTCTTTCTCTCCTACCTCAGAAGATGTATCCTCCTTTCCTGAAAATCACAGCTTCACTGATTCACTTCCTCTCCTCATCTGAATCATTGTACCAATAACTATTCAACTTCTTGCTTGTCCTTGAAACTATGTTCTTCAAGTTTCCCTTTTTTACTAGTCCTAGTCGTCAGTCTATAAACATGCTAAGTTCACTCTTACTCCATGGAAAGCTCCTTTGACCTGCTGTAACATTATTCCCTGGCTGCCAGCATTCTGGGCAGCAGGGCCTGAAAGTTTCACTCCTGAGGATGCAGATTCCCACTTAATCCCCCAGTTTCAGCAGGGTACCCTGGCTCTCAGGTACCCGGGGCTTTCCTTAAAGTTATATTGCACATCTACTTTATTCTCACACAATAGTCTCTTGTTAAAATCAACTTTCAAGGTTACAGCTATTATTTCTATTTAGACTACCAAACCTACATCCTTAACACTGGCCTCTACTCCAAGCTTCAGGCTTGCATCTTCGACTGTTACACAAGAACACACAGCTGATTTTCAGGTTTCTCCTTCTTCTAAATCTTTGTTCTCAAACCTTCCTGTACTTTAGAATCACCTAGGGAGGTTACAAAAATATCTATGCCCAGGTTACACACCTAGATATTCTTATTAATTGTGCATCAAGGTCACTGTACTAAACAGAGTTAATTATCTTCCCTTTCAAAGCTGTTCCTTATCAAAATGTGTCCAACCTCAGTTAATGGTAATGCCATTCTCCTAACTGCTCATGCTCAATTCCTTTAAGTCATTGTTAACTCTTCCCCCAGGCTCCATCCCCTAGATACCAAATCCTATTATTTCTTCTTCCAGACTATCGCTTTTACTTTTTTCTTTATACTGTAACAGCCACTGCTTTGTCTTGGCCTGCCTTTAGTTATGACAGTAGTTTCCTAATTCATTATCTTGACTTTTAATCCTTCCTCTTTCATCCTACTTTGCTATCTGTTTTCTATGACCAAATTCAATCATGGTAAACATTCAGGGCACACTAGTAAAACATAACTCTTCAGCCCGATATCCAAAGTTGTCCAGGATATAAGTCGAACTTTTTCAGGATCTATCTTTCACTAAATGCTTATCTCTTGCCATAAACACATGGATGTTGTATGCTCAAAAAAGCCAACTATTCACTGTTCGCTTTCTATGTCCCTCATATTTTCCCTTTTCCATACTTTTGACCATGCTATTTCCTATGTTGGGAATGCTCTCCCTCCATCATCTTCGTATTGAATATTAGAGACCTCCACAAAATTCATCTTCTCTTAGGCCTTCACAGAGCTCATCAAATTGAAATGTTTCCTTCCCCAGTTTCTGTATCTCTTGTATTTATCACACAGTCTGCCATAATTGAGAACGACATTTGTGCACATCTGTCTCTATGCTAGGCAGTGAGCAAGGAGAGGTACAGTATTCTGTCCAGAGCTACATCATGACATTGTAATTACATTTTAAATATTTACTAATTCTAAGGATGAATAAAAGCAGTATAGATGGAGAGAATAAGAAAAGCCACGAGCAAGAGTAAAGAACAAAGAACAGGAAACATGTATTTGGAAAAGGGTGGGTAAACTAGAAGAACTAAGAAATGAAACATTGACACAAATCTTGACTAAGCAGGTAAAATCAAACGATGGGCTAAGAAGTTTGTTCCTTCCCTTGTTATGGAAGGTGTCTAAGAAGACTGTCTTAATGATCATCTAATGCATTTGGAACCTAAGATTTTTTTGTCAGTAAAGGGAAAATAATAATAGGAGCTAGGACTTCTGGGCATTGCTGGGAAGAATGAATGAGAAAATCTAAGTAAAAGGCTTCACATGAACCTAAACCATAGTAAGCCCGTTGTGAGTGATAACCCCATTAATAGAACATGTTATATAAACACATACAATGGTTATACAATAATATCTACGATGTCGAAAGTAAAGAAAGTTTTTCTGGTTTTGACTTCCAGAGACTGAGAAAGGAATGAGTGCATGTGCGTGTGCGTGCATGCGTGCGTGCGTGTGTGTGTGTGTGTTTCAGAGAGAGAGAGACCTCATGAACACATTAAGGTCTACGAAACAGACTTGGGCAGTCTGTCGAACCAATGCCTCTAAAGACAGCTGAGGAAATGTTTTTTAGCTTCTAGTACAATTCACTGGATATATGTTTCCTTCTTTTAACTTTCTCCTCTGTTCCTTCTCTCTCTTCTTTCCAGTCTCTTTTCTTTTGTCTAGTCTCTTGATTTAGGCTTCTTTTTTTCCCTCTCCCTATTCTCACTCAGTGAGGTCCACAACCTCGCCGAGCTCTGGAGGAGGCAATGCAAAACAACTGTTGGCCTCTACAGGCCAACTGAGTATAAAGATGAGAAGCCACTGCCCCAACCCAATGCAAAATGGCCTGGAACCTGCAGTGAGATTGTCCCTGAGCTCTAGTCCGGCAGGACCTCCAATCTAGTTAACGTTTCCTGAGAAACATAAACCTTCATTTAGGCACAGTGGGAGCTAAGACTGGGAATGTTCTCTGAGTACTGGTGGCAAAGAGCAGTGCAGTACCTTAAGAAACACTCTGTCTCTCGCAGCATCACAACCACAAACATGGCTATATTCCAACTGAATTTCAAAGAGAAAGAACAAGCAAAATGTGGACAACTCAATGCCATTTGACTACACTAGATGGGAGAGATACTCGGTGTGAGAAAAGTTAAACAAGCATTTTAAGTATTCAGGGTGCTGAGTGCAGGTGTGTATACATTTGAAAGCTGCCATTTAATAAGAAGTCCTAGGCGACTCAATAAACACAAAAGCCAGAGGAGTAATCCCTTTAGCAGGCAGGGCTCTCCCCGGCTCAGCCTGCTCCCCTGCCAGAAACAACACGTTCCAGGAAAAAGTGTAAGTCACACACTGAAGTAATTGTTTCTCACTTTCAAAGAATTTACTTATTAATTTTAAAGTGTTTTTTAGAAGCAATTCTGTATATTGCATTCTTTTTTGTGCTTAAATACTTATATTAATAGATTTTAAAAATGTTTGACCTCCACTATATAGCACAAAGTGCTTCTAATATATTTACTATATATTATCTTTAAAACAGATCAGGCTGAGGCACAAAATGTGAGATCTGCCAATAAAAGATGGCTGCTTTCCAAAGACCATAAGTTTGTAAACAATACCAAGTATCTTTGCAACTTTAGGTATTGCAGAGATTAGGCGTTCTTGGACTAAACAGGAAAAAAGTAAACTACCTATTCCCATCAATGACATTTCCGTGTTGATTAGAGACACCAAAGAATTTTACTTCCAGATTCTTGCTGAGCCAAATGTTTCTATCCTCAAGGCCACCAGCAATGGAAGTACAGCTGAAAACCAAAAATCTATGTTCTTATACACCATACAGACCATGAAAGGGTGACCATTAGCTGTCTTTTGACGTAGTGAATACTTTCATTTTTCCAATCTTTTTTTTAGTTGTCTCAATCGAGTGGCAGGCTATTAAAAATTCCTCACCTTAGATCTACCCATACATCTTATAATATGCAAATATAAGTGCTTCAAGGAGATTAGAGTAACTATTTTTTACTGGATTCTGTCACAAACTTAGTAACCACAGTGATCTTCAAAGAAGTAACTCACTTGTATTTCTGCCTTTCAAAAACTACTTTTGAAGAAAAGTTGCCCTTCTGATAACAAAAAAAAGGGGGCTATTGAAAAATCCACAGAAAAGAAAGAATTCTCCCTAGGTACTGCAAATCAGGACTATGTTTATATAGTATAGCAGGAAAGGAACCAGATAGGATACTGGCTTTTAGAAAGATTTTTACACAGAAGAAGTGGAATTGGTAATGCATTTATTCTCATTTGCTTGCATCAAGAACCCCATTCCATTTCAATCTGCCAACATCCTAATTAAGATGATCTGAATCTTAGGTAATCTATTATTCTAGATCTAAGATAGTCCACAGTACATTAGACAAGATGTTGCACTATGTGCTTACACTGAAATGATAAGACCACTAAGCAGAAAAGCATGTCTTCTCTCATGTCTGGCCTAGCACTGGGCAGAGTTCTCTGTCAGCACTCAATAAATAATGGCCAGGGCTTTGTCTATTCTTTTTCTTTCTACTACTTTAGGCACAATTTAATCTTACTAGATCATTTCTGGTTCCTTTCGATAGCATATACCTATACTCTTTTTTAGCATGAGGAAGACACCAAAGTGTCTCAAGCAGTTCTTATAAATATGTGTATCAGTATATATGGGACTGACGACACATAAATGCAATTCTCATTGATTACATTAATGCTGTTTCTGAAGATCTTAAAGAACATGCTAACTACATAAGCTTCTGAGCCAGAAAAGAATGTAGAGACAATACTTTGTCTCACCAATGCTGTGGAAGAATCAGGATCTAGTTCTATTCTAAGAAAATATTATCCAGTTGTGCTATTACCCAAGAGATACCATAAAATACACAGAAAACATCTTGCCAAGAAACTCCCCAGACTGACTCCTTTACATCCCTTCAGTTAAAGAAAGTCACCCATAATTCATTAGCATAGACACTGGGTTAAGACTTGGGCATCTAGTAAACAAACAAACAAAAACACGTGCTAATACTGGACTTGCCTCTCTTGACATCTAAAGAAAGGTCAATTGGGTATATTGTTTGCAAGTCAAACGTACATTCTCAGCCAATATCTAACACTTTCGTAGGGCTGAGCAAACATATATAAGGATATCCTTAAGCTTACTCTTCTGTTATTGTTGAACAGATAACATTGATGACCTTCATAGTCTGATATCCATTTCCAAAGGAAGATGACTTCAATCTAAGAACCTCAAAGAAGGCAGATAAAATGAGCACAATCCTCGAGTTCAAAGCAGCTAACTCTCTGTCTCCTTCCACTAAAGAAATGAAGGTGTTGGTTGGGACTCAGGCTAGGTCACCCTTGTAGTAGCTGTAAAGTTTTCTGAATTTACAATAGAATCTTCAAATATTCTTCATTCTGGAAACTTATCTGTTTCTTTAAAAAGGGTGAAAGAACTGTTGTTCTGTGCTTTCAGTGATGCAAAGTTGGATAAGTCATATGGGGAAATCCTGGTCTAAGACATTCTAAGACATCTGTAATGATGCATGCTTTATAAGTGCAAAGTAAAGAAAGAGAGGATAAGAACATTTTAAAGGAGGCAATGTACAAAGTTTAAAGATGCTTTCTTGCTTTCAGAATTTTTGTTTTTTGCCTTGAAAGGTCAAAAAAAGAATGTAGCTTTTGTTAGGTATTATTCACTATGTTGTGAAATCCCTCCAGCTATATACCATTAAAAAATTGAACATACTGAAAGCCTAATCTAAGGTGATAAACTTTTACCAATCTATCTTAAAGTAAAAATTATAATTATAAGCATATTTCCAATTCTTAGATGTGAGTGCTAAAGCTCTATTTCTAGAGCTGGTGAATTCTATTCTCTATTTCCATGTATAAAAGATCTCACAGTCCTGGGAAAACACTTCTTTAAAAAATGAAATACAACAAATAAGGTATGCTGCCGAGTCCTAGGGGAGAAGTTTCTCAGAGTCTTTGAATTTCCTCCTATCCTCCTTCTTTACAGGATTTCTAAAACCAAGTCCTTTTCTGCAGCCTCTCAAACAAGGCAAAAAAGAAAAATACCCCCTAGATATATTCCTTAGATTTTCTATTATGCTTCTCAAGTTCCCAGTAGCTTCTGAAGTAAACCTAAGATGAATTCTGGAGTTACT
This sequence comes from Sapajus apella, assembly GCF_009761245.1. NCBI lineage: Eukaryota > Metazoa > Chordata > Mammalia > Primates > Cebidae > Sapajus > Sapajus apella. Next base: position 10,334,611 of record NW_022436990.1, read on the forward strand.
TTTTATCATGTTTTAATTTTAGTTCCTCTTTAGGTCTAAGATGAAATAGATGATCTTGGAGATGTGCTTGGAGATGCATTTCATGGCACAATTTGTACATGACCTGTGCAAGGTCACATCATGGAAAGAGGACTGACATAATGGCTAAGAAGCCAAATCCAGCTTCTAGTAGTGGAGAACTTCAGGGTAACCTATTTAAGCTTGCTCTGTTTATTATAATATGGCAATAAAATGTCAGCTTAAACAGTATGTTTAGGTTTATTCTGTATCGAGACCTCACTCTGACTTGGATTATATTAATAGAGACATAGGCAGAATTATTGTCAAACCACTAATTATTAAGGATCATTTTTTGTCACATTGTTGTGCCTTGGTGCAGACCATGGAAGGCTGGCCTACTCAGCATCTGCAACAGGCTCCCAGGTTCCAGCCACACCACAGTTTCTATACCTCTCCATCTTTCCATATGCTATTCTCCATGCCCCTTATTTTCACCTTGGCAAAAATCCTTCTACCTTTCATTTAAAACATGAAAGCCTCCCTGTAAATTGTTCTTTGAGAGCCCCAGGTAGGGTTAGTTATTTCCTTCTCAGTGTATCCACAGCACTTTGTTCCTATCGCTATCAGAGTATTTATCAGATTATATTTATTTATTACTTATAATTTATTATTTATTATAATTATTTATTTGTCCCTAGAAAACAAAGGCTTGTCCATTATCCTCAGCAAACTAACACAGGAACAGAAAACCAAACACCACATGTTCTCACTTACAAGTGGGAGGTGAACAATGTGAACACATAGATACAGGGAGGGAAACAGCACACCCTGGGGCCTGTCAGTGCAGGGACAGTGGGGGCCGAGGGGAGGAGAGCATCAGGAAACGAAGCTATTGCATGCTCGGCTTAATGCCTAGGTGATGGGCTGATAGGTTCAGCAAATCACTATGGCACGTGTTTACCTATGTAATAAACCTGCACATCTACCCAGAACTGTAAATAAAATAAGAAAATGACGCCTTGCATATTTACTCCTACTTAGGATTTACTACGTACCGGGCACTCTTCTAAGCACTTTAGGTATGTCAACTCTTTTAAATCTGTGTTACAACCCTTTGAGGTGGATATTATCATTACCTCTATTTTACAAATGAGAAAATGGAAGCACAGGGAAGTTAAATAATTGTCCCAGTGACACATAGCTAGTAAGTGCCAATCAATGAACTCAAAAAGTCTGGCCTCAGAATCTGAGCCTCTCTATTACTATTATATGTGTTTACCTAAGAGAGTAAAGAAGCAGTTCATAAACATTAAACAAATAGAAAGAATGAGCATTCTGTTTTTTTCAGTTTCTTAAGCTTAAATTAAGAAATATATTTTCCTTTTTGTAAATTGATTTCACATTCATCCTTGAGTATAGATGAGTTCATTCTTACAGAGGAAATTTAGCCAAGACTAGGGAGAGGGAACTAGCTGGGAGGTAGAGTCCTGGAGTTTTGCTGGCTCAGTCATGTCAGGATCTCAAAGTCTCAGAGCCTCCCTCAACTTCTACATCTGCAGATACCTACAAATCCTCTCATTGTAGCTGCTTTTAGATGTACTATGCTGTGCATATAATGTGACATGAAAATGCTATGGAATAGAAATGCTGTTAAGAAAAATACGAATGTTATTCTTGGTAAACTGAGGTGACTCAAGGTATTTTCACTTTTGGAATAATGTAAGTGGAGGGTTTTTGTTTGGTTTTCTCTTAAGAAGTAAGGCACCCTAATCATTACGAACCAGATATATGGCCAGGTGTGGTGCCCGATGCCTGTAATCCCAGCACTTTGGAAGGCTGAGGTGGGCAGATCACGAGGTCAGGAGCGTGAGACCAGCCTTGCCAACATCGTGAAACCCTGTCTCTACTAAAAATACAAAGAATTAGCCAGGCGTGGTGGCAGGTGCCTGTAGTACCAGCTACTCAGGAGCCTAAAACAGGCGAATTGACCGAACCTGGGAGGCAGAGGTTGCAGTGAGCTGAGATTGCACCATTGCACTCTAGCCTGGGTGACAAAGTTAGACTCAGTCTCAAAAAAAAAAAAAAAAAAAAAAAAAAAGAAAGAAAAAAAAGACCCAGATATACTTTTCTTCTTAATATTTAAATTCGTATCTTGAGTCCGTTAGCTCAATGTCACCTATTTTACCACTTAAATCACTTTTTAATTATTATGTTTTAAAATGTATTCTTATTTTTTAATTTATAATTCTTGTGCATTGAGAGGTTTGGAAAATTCAATATATTTAAAAAATACAAAATTGCATATTATAGGTATCCTCCAATTTTTCCAATTCTCTTCCAAATCATTACTTTTTGTGGCTACATAACCATAACGTTTCCTTAGAATGAAATGTATGATTTAATTAAACAGTTCCTATGTTAAACTTTTCAGTTGATGCCAATTGTTTGCTATTATGAGTCACAATGCAATAGACATTCTCTTATTCATGTTGGGTGAGGATCATGTAATCCCTGCAGGAAAAGGGTTTTCTAGGGGCCTATTACAGAAGTTCTCTGAGAGTTTATGGAATGCAGATTCTGGGACCCCAACCATGAGGTTCTGGTATAGTCTGAGGAGGAGCCTGGGCAGGTAAGTCCGCTTTTTAAGAAATGCTGACAATGCTTCTCCTTTGATAATACTTTCTCCTCACTGGGTTATCAAGTTCATTCTAGCTCAATGCCTCCCTAAACGATAAGCTGATTTCAAAGTGGCCCTGGTGAATGTACTCATTTTCAACATAGCCCTTTCATTAATGTAAGTCATTGTGCCATTTCTGCAGTCCACTTTGGCACACTCCCAACTTATCCCCTCTCACCCCACCCCACCCATGCATGCCCTGTACTATAGCCAGTAAGGGGTTTTTATAGTACAATGCAACGATGTCATTTCTCTTCTCACTCCAAAAGCCTCCCCTCCAGCAACAGGGCACCCAGCTTCCCTTGCATACGTCTCCCTTTCTAACCACACTGACCTGTTCACAGAATGTCAATCCCTCCCTGATGCCCTGATCTAAATCACTTCTCCTGGCCCAACCTCTTGTGACTCCCTTTTCTTTTCTTTCATAGTACATCACAATCTGTAAAAGCATGCGTTATTGAAGTCTATTCCTGGAACTTCACCACAAGCTTCATGAAACAGGCACTGAGGTCAATTGTTCATCTCTAATGCCTGGTCCCACACTTGGCCCTATGCAGTGTCAGTGAAAGACTAAATACACTCTGTGATCAAAGGGCTCAGAATCAAATCCCTGCTCTGCTACTTAGAAGCTGTGTGACCTTAAGGAAGTTTCCTAATCTCTCTTTGCCCCCATTTTCTCCATCAGGGATTAAAAGAGAATTACTTTAAAAATTTGTGTGGTAATTAAATGAGATAATACAAAAGTGCTGTAGAATAGCATCTGGCATGTAGAATGTAGCCAATACAGGATAGCTTTTAAATAGTAGGCACTCAGTGTATTCTTGTTAAATAAATAAAACACAATGAAGCTTTTTTTAAGTAACTCTCCCACCTCTGCTTCCAGAGTAGCTCAGATAGCAGGTGAATGTCACCATATCGTACAGCCACAATAAAGATTTTTGATTTGTTTGTCTTTTAGAGACAGGGTCTGTTACCCAGGTTGGGGTGCAATGGTGTGATCCTAGCTCACTGTAGCCTCGAATTCCGGGCTCAAGCAATCCTCCTGCCTAAGCCTCCTGAGTAACTAGGAGAGTAGGTGCATGCCACCATGGCCAGCTCATCTTTTTACTTTTTGCAGAGATGGAGTCTTGCTTTGTTGCCCAGGCTGGTCTGCAACTCCTGACCACAAGTGATCCTTCTGCCTCTGCCTCCTACAGTAAGTTTTTCACTGTGTCATTTCTCAGCATCTTTCCTCTCCCCACTTCCACACACACCATAACATTAGCCCAGTCAACTTCTCCCTACAGCCTACTCCTTAAAATAGCTCCAAGTCTGCCCTGAGAAGTCTGCTTAATGTACTCTCCATTTCATATTATTAGTTCCAGCTTTGAACCTTTCATTATATCACTTCCTAAAATATGTGCTTGTGTGCCAAGCTAGCTTTCCTCCTTCCTTCAAGTATTTCTTGAAATGTGACCTTCTTCATGGAGCCTTTTTTAAGTGAAATTGAGCTCATCATTCTATCTTCTGTTTCCAACAAATAAGTTAAAGGCATAGTTTGAGATTCAAAAGCCATAAATTGAGCTTTTCACTGGCTGCATGGGTCTCACCATTGCCAGGCTAGTTGCATTTCTCCTCTGCCTGCATTTAAAAATGTGGGTCTAGGAAGGCAAAGTGTTTGTTTAACTTTCTCTGTATACATTTAGCACAATGCCAATCCACAGGGATGCTGAATAAATGTGATCTGATGATGATTTACTTACTTTGTCCAAGCCAGGAATAAAAACCATGAACTCTTAAATCTGTTTCCCCCATGTTACAATATGTTTTATTCTGAATTTATTATGAGACTGGTTTTCTGTGTTTACTTTCACATAGGAACAGACACAAAATAGTGATTACATGAAAATATCAAATTAATAAAATTATATTCCATGCTAGGAGTCCAAAGATACCTTTAGAACAGTGCCAGTTTGTATTAAAAGGTGCCTCATTTAAAGTTCAATTGCATATGTTTTATGGGTTATTTTGTACATCTAAAACAACCAAAACATGTCAACACTCATTTTTAAAGTACTTGTATTCGGTGCATGTACCATTATGGAGAACTTACACTCAGAGCAAAAAGATTTGTGGCAAAGCATATGACCTTCTTCCCACTGCAATGACCAGCCCCTAATTAGGCAATGCATCTGATAGTCATTAACAGGAATGAGATAATGAATCACTTTCTCTCTCCTTTGTTAATTTGCTGTAACCAAGCGGCTAATGGATGTCAGAGCTGAGTGATTGCACTGATTATAGTGATTTATAGTTGCAACAAAACAATTTAAAACCATTCTGATTATTCATGTTAAAGATGCTTTATGTTTTGTTTACTAAATGTTTTATGTCCCTCTTTCTCTCACCCCTAAAGTACAGTCCCCCACCTACCCTGCCACTTTTCAAAAAAAGACCTCTTCCTAGAAAACTTGAAAGTTGAAGGCTTTATTGTTTTAAACTAAGCCATTTCATTTCGTTTATATACAGAGAGAGATAGATAAAGTTTACCCAGTAGAAACGAAAAGCCTTAGGGTTGGAAAGAAAACTTCAGTGGTGCCTAGTTCAAAAGAAGACGGAAATAAGAGGAAATAAGGCAAACTTCAAGCCACTTACCTTGGGGCTTCCAGTCCCTTCCTCATCCTCCACAGACACATCAGTAGCCAGTATCTCGGCTTTGATGGTATCCAGAGCCCTGAGAATCCAGCTGTGTTGCCGTTTGATTTGCCTCTGCAGTTCCTTCCATTGACTTGCAATCATCCGCAGCATGTCCTTCAGTCCTTTTCCAAAAGAAGGGGAAAGCAGAAGTTGTGGACCTGAATGAATCTTTACTCATTATTTTTGTTTAGTAAATTAGATGGCTGTTTTAAACAATATAAATATTTTTAAATGACCATTAACAACACCTGCCATATCAGCATTTGTCACTCAGAATAGAGAAAGGCAATTCTTGAAATGAGGTATAAGGATGTAAAAATGTGTTAACCACATAGATGACTGGCTTGGAAATTGATTTAGACTCAGTATATTGATTTAAAAAATACATGAGAAACAAAAATCACAATGCATAAAAATTAATAATATTACTGCTTCACATTCCAAATAAAAGACTCTGTATCTGTTAGAGACTTTACAATGATCAGAAATATATGTGGAAGTAGGTAAAGTCAATTCAATGAGAAATACAGTAAATAGGCCAGAATTAAGACAACAGTCTTTAACATTGGCAAATCCAATTAATAGTATCTTTTTCCTATTTATCTATGCTAAGCTCAAACCTAGAGCCAAACTGTAAGTCATCCTGTCTTATGGTCTTCTATTATCAGGATAAGTATAGCCAAATGACAAAACTATTTTTTATTTATAATCTGTTCCTTATAAATATATGATACTGGGCTAAGAACTGGTTGAAGGCCAAAAACTCTGCTAATGCAAAGACCAGCAAAGAACATGCAAAATGTTCACGCGTATGAAGCGGCAGGCAAATAATCTAGACTGCTTGCCTTATATCTGTAATGGTATGTATAAGTACCCTAATGTGTATGCATTATAACTATATCTATAATTCTCATTCATTATCTTAATGTTATTTCCAGAGCACCTACATCAAAAAGCATGTCAATGTGAAGTTTTCAAGAATGTAATTTCAACTGAAACTCAGGTGAACAGCAAGTCCAAAATAAAATGAACAGACCATTTGGAGGCAGTATTTCATCTTATAAGTATCACAGCATTGTATGCAGTATATGAAACATTTATAAATCTTGAAGGTCAATCTGATAATGTAAATATTAATAATACATAAGGAAGTGAATATATGCAGTAATTTACAGCAATGCTTCTTCATTCTTAATAGTCTGGAGACATAAAGACTTGCAATATTTCAGGAGGATTTACCTGCTTTGTGAGATGCAATAAGCTCAAGAAGTTGATGTCCTTCCTCCTCCACAGCTTCCTTGAGAGCACAATGACTGTCCACATTCAACTTAAAACTCTGCAAGGAAAAATATGAGCATCAAACCCTGGCAAGACAGTTACACGTAAAACATCCATATAAAATTACTTGCTACATTTTATCAAGAACCACACAGCCCAATTTACCCAATAGACAAACTAATTTCAATACTAAAAGCTATTGATATTTGGGATCTGGGCTCAAAATGTTTCCATTAGATTAGCTAAGTGCATCTGTTTGGAAACAGCTGACAAATCTAGAAATTCATTAGGTTTTTATGAAAAGTCACATCCCATAGGCTACATCAAGAATAGCAGTGTTCTATAAAATATACTGAATTTCTACTAGCACATATGAGCTCTTTTCTTCATTTTTTAGAAATGTTAGTGATAGCACTATTTATGAAACCATAAAAAATTGGCAGCATAAAATATATTACCCTTATGTGCACATATATAAATCCATTAATACAGTAGGGTTTGGTTCAACTCTGTTTCTCAGATATCGCACAACAAAGAATATAGTGGCAGATTCAGGTGCTGCACTGAGGAGTTAAATGTCTTTCAGATCTTTGCTTTTTAAAAGTTTATTCCCCAAAATATGACACTGCTTTATAAATGAACACCTCAAGCACAATCAGGGGCATTTTTCACTCCTGATGGTTATCCAAAAGACAAAATCTCCTATCATGGTTGAAATCTAACTCAGAGCCATTTCTTTCAGGGTGCCTTCCCTAATGCTTTATGTGGAATTAAATACTCCCCCCTCGATGCTCCTTATGTCTGCTTCTATTTTAAAATTTATCATACTATATGCTGCATTATTACTATCCTTGACTACCAAATTATAAGTAATTTGAAAAATTTCCAGTTTTACATTTATCTCCAATTCGTGTCACATACAAGTTGTTCGATAGAAATTTTCGTGGATATCTGATGAACTTGATCAATAACACTCTGAAGGGGAAGGCTTTCATTTAAATATTTCAAGAAACATACATGTCTTTCCAAAGATTTTTCCATTTCTGGAATCTCATAAGGCATTCCAACCACAGGAGGTCTAGTGGAAAGTAATCACAGTAACCAATCTATTGAACCAGTGGTTAATTTGGGGGATGAAAATTCATTCCTTGACCTGACTAATTGGAACAAGCATAGATTTTGAAATACTGCGTGGCCAAATTTTGGCTTCTCCTTCTCCAAAATATATTTGTTTTGCTCTCACTAAACATTTATTGAGAAGGTATGCACTGCGCTGTACTTGGTATGAAGAATATTTGATAGAAGTTTGAAATGATACAGTTTCAGATAGAATATAATTTTGGATTAAAGAGGTAAATAAATCATAAATTGTGAAATCATGTATTCATTTTTTCCTTCACTTAGAAACCATGTACTGTGTCCATTCTATACACTGTGCTGGGCAACAGAGATTTAGGGGGTATAAAGCATGGCCTCTGGCACCAACAGGCAACTGAACATGTTACTAGGAGAAGGACGTATAGCCTGAGTCATCCTGGGTGGTCAGTGATGAGTCTAAACTCTCCTTTTCTTAGCAGAGAAAATGGATCTTTTTAAAGTTCAGAAGACTGAAACAATGATCAAAAGAACCTAGAAATGAAGGAGAGAGAGATGTGCAGATGAAGCCTTGAATTATAAAGATAAGAATTATATGCCATTATAATTATAAGTCATTATTAAAAGATGACTCCAGAATGATGAATCATTTCATCTGACTAGAGGCATAAGATACAATAAAGTTTCAGCAGCCAATATAACAGAAAGTGACAATATCAGGTTTCCCCAAGGCGGTTCACCATTTCTTGTACTGTCCTATTTTAACTACAGGTATTTGGTTGAATAAAGTAAAATATGGAAATGTATGGGAAGCTTCATGCTTCTGATCAATCCAAACTATGTATTACCTATGAAAAATTAAATGTTTGTCATTTTATAGTCAAAACATGGCTGCACTTACTTTTTGCCACTGCCACGGAAATCCTCAACTCTGAAGCAATATGAGAATGAGATATATGTGTGTTTTAGGGAGCAGAGACAGGGTAAAGATAACACCTAAGATCAACCCAAGAGCACAAATTTAGGAAGAAACTTATTCTGGAAATTTCCTCATAACTGTACATTTAGCCTAGGGCTCTCTTTGAGTCACTGTTTACTTATGATAGACTTGTTTTGAATAGTTGGTAATCATGAGCTTCCAAAGAGGTGCATGAGGCCTATGTCTCAGAGCAAATGGGAATCCAAGGAACTGTAAGTAGGTTGAGTAATTTGATATACTTGAAGCCAAGAGTATAGAATAGATGCAGCTGGAACTGGCTCTGCTTCAAGATGACATGGAAGCATTTGATTAGGAAATTGGAAAAGATGAGGTATTCATTATTACGAAAAAGATAATCTGATAAGCTTGATGCTGTAGAAAAGAACCATTTAACATAACTATTACCCGAATGGTACAATATTGCTTGATTTTCAGGTGCACCCATTAACCATTAATAATATCAACTAAGGAATTCACAATGAACCTCTGAGAAGGCAGACTAGCAGGCACATTAACAAAATAGTCAATGAAATTTCTGGCTGCTAAAGGATTCTATAATAAGCTTTCTCTATTTTGCCCCCACCTTTCCCAAGGGAAAGAAGCTTAGATGAAAGGGTTTTATTTTTTTGTTACTGTTCTCTTCTTAAACTTGATACTTGAACATATTTCCATTCTTCAGCAATGCCCTATAGTGTACAGTCCCTCTGCAATATCCATAGCACTCCCTGAAAATGCAGAGCATTCTCTGGAGAACAAATTTATGGCGAGAACATTGCCATAGGCAGGTACAATGGTCCCATGGCACTGATTATATGAAATTCCATAAATACGAGTAATCTGGGTCCTGGATGACACCAGATCTTTTTTAGCATCTTTAAAGCAGCATGTAGCTGAATGACTAGAAGAGAATAACTAAGGAAATAGAAAACCAATGACTGAAACAAGCACTGGATTATCAAATTCATCAATGGACATTTTTATTACTATAACCACTAGCATCACCAGCTTGCATATATCTGGATGTACTGCTTATTGGCAGGACCAAATTCGAGTATTCCACTAACTGTACTTTGGTCATGATCAGACTTGCAAAGCAGATAAAATAATACATCTAATCCTTTCCACTCATAAGTTTGATAGTCATGTGTACATAAAATCAAGGAAATACATGCCTTGATGGAAACAGATATCCCTGTACAAGAAAAAGTAGGAAAGATCATAAGCACATTCAAAGGTTCAAACGTTCAGAGTGGTTCAATCTTAGCAGTATCAAATCATGAACACAGACTTTCAATCACCTGATGGAAATACTGTTAGTTTCTGCCAGGTCCACTGAGTTCCATGAGTCTTGTGATGTTTGTGAACAAGCAGAAAGGCCAAAAAGAGTTTAGAGGCTTTTCTGGCCTAATTTTTGTTGTTGTTGTTGTTGTTTTAATAAAGCATAAATTCATATAATAAATATTTACTGAGCAGTCTTTGTCAAGCTTATAGATACAAAAGTTAACAATATACAATCCTTGTCCTCAAAGAGCTTATATTCTATTGTATAAAGGAGAAAAGAAAACAAGTAGCTTTATAAGACACAGCATATAACAAATGTGTCATTGGGGTTTAGAGCATAACACAGAGTGGTGGAGCCTTGTGCAAACTAAACAGTGATATGCCTTGCCCTATTTAAGTATTATGCTGGCCAAGCAAAAACAAAGCTAAATTAGCTGCATGTGGTGGCACACACCTATAGTCCTGGCTCCTCAGGAAACTGAGGTGGGAAGACTGCTTGAGGCCAGGAGTTCAAGGTTGCAGTGAGCTATGATCATACCACTGCACTCCAGCCTGGGCAACAGGGCAAGACTTTGTCTAAAACAAAATGAAATAAAATGCAAACAAGATAGAGAGCTATATTCTGTATAAGTCCTGGATAGGGGTTGTGGGAGCCCATGCTGGGATCCAGGTTCAGCAGAGCCCAGCAGGGAGCTTGTAGAGAAGGAACTGATTTGTACATGGGTCTGAAGATACTCCCATATTATAGCACAAAGCAGGGAGCCACAAACAACTCAGTGTGCCTGGGGCAGGGAGCAAGCAGGAGAGACAGCAGCTATGGCTACACAGGACTTGACCCCAAGAACCATGAGAGAGTCAGGGAAGAATATGCCAGTGACATGGGAGAGTGGTATGTGCAAATCTGTGATCTAGAAATATTTCTAGCTGTTGCAAATAGTGTTGATTTTAAAAGGGCAGACTGGAGACGAGGAAGCCATTTAGAAAGCTGCTGTGGTAATACAGGCCAGATGTTTCTGCATGCTCATATTTTTTTTAATTAAAAAAGGTATGCTTTTCCTTCTAAATGAATAGAAGGAAAAATGGAGAAAATCTTCTGTCTTTTTAAGTTTTTCTCAGTGCGTGAGAGAAGCAAGTGCCAGAATTTAGTTCTTTGGCTGTTCTGATGATAAATACCAGAGGTTATTAGTCAGGAGTCTCCAAATGTGAAAGACATATTGAACTGATGAACTTTTACTCCCACTGTCATTTTAAAGAGATGGTATATATGCTGATGAATAAGACACTTGATGACACTTTTTCTTCAGATAAAAGATTTTTACTACCCTAAGAAAATGAAAACTTGTCTTTTTACAAGGGCAGGAGGAAGAATGTGTGTTCAATCAGAAAAGCCAAGGCTTGAAAAGTCACCTGCTATCTGCCTCAGGCCATCTCTGCCCAGGCTCCACTCTGAGCTGTGCCCAGAACCACTCTCCATTCTCAGAGGGGCTCCTGGGGAAAAGAAAGCCATGATCCCCTGTGTTGTTTCTCTTCTCCCCTCCACAGTGCCATGCATAGAGGATGGGCAGATGTACCAGTCTTCAAAATATATCTTTAAAATGCCATATATGCCAAGAATTGGAAGATTTATATGAATAAACATTTAAGAACCTCCTAAAATTTGATAAGACATTAGATAGCCATCAATATAAAGACTACACAATCACATGAAAAATATATGGAATATTTTACAAAAAAATGAAGATTCCAAATTATGATAAAATTACATGTATATAAGTAAATAGTCTCAGTACATAGAAAAAGACTGCAAAGAAACACAACAAAATGTTAACATAATTTGTACAGGGTTAGACTTGGAGTTACCAATGGTCTGGTCTTATGGAACAAGTTCTAGTGCTTTAGTTTTCTAAAATATAAAATGAAAAGAATACTATCTAACTTCTAGGTTGTCGTAAGAATTAGAGATAATGAACATAAAGCAATGAAACAGTGAGAATTAGAGATAATAAATGTAAAGCATTAAAGCAGTGCCAGGAAATGAGTGAGGCCAAAAAATCATAATGGATTCTAAAATTCGTTTTCTCTATTTTCCAAATATTGTATGTAATAGATGGTACTTTGTGACATTTCCAGGGTGATAAGTGTCCTTTATTGTTGAGGCACTCTGAATTCCTGAAGGGAAGATGCCAGGCTTCCTTTGCTGTTGTGCTCCTACCCAGCACAGGTCGGCCCACAGAGGACCCCCCAAAACATAAATGCTGCTGTATGAGACATGGGGAAGGGCAAGTCCAGCCTAAGAAGCCAGTGATTGGGTACTCCTTTTGCCTCAAGTGTGTGCTCTTGGAGGAGTCATTTAACCCATCAGGGCTTCTGTTTCCTTATTTATCATCCAGGCATTTGGACTTAATCTTTTCCAACCCTTGAATACTTCAGTTTTATCTTCTCTAAGACAGGCAGTTAAGCATAGGCAGCTTGGGAGAATTTTTATTTATTTTAAATCAGAGAATTTTCAGAAGGGGAAGAATCCCAAAGGCTATCTAACCACTCATCTACCCAAGGGCAGCTCTGTCTCTCAACCATCCCAGGCAGATGTGTCCATTCTATTTTTAACCATCTCAAAGGAAGTCTATTCTAACATGTCATTCTGAGTCCACAACATTTCTTCTCAGGAATTTAAGAGCTCTGTGAAGAGCAGGGTGAGCTTCCCACTGCTTCAGATTCTTTTGCCAAGTCATCCCTCCAGTGCATGTGTTGGAAAGCAGAAGCACTGTGAGAATATTCCAACAAAATCCACACGTCCAATCAATCAGCAAGCCCTGACCATTTATTTCCCCTTCTTCACCTCTCCATATTGACTAACATTGCCTTAGATTCAGGATTTCATCATCATCCCTTGTAAGGTTAACTCAAATCCCAGCCATCAAAACTAGACTTATTCCTTATTTGTTGCTTGCCTATGAAGGTTCAGGCACTGTCTTAAGCTTAAAGAATATGGCTATAAACAAGATAGACGTGGTCCCTGCCCTCACAGAGCTCACAGTTGTGTGTGTGTCTTGGGGGGAAGGGGTGGTGGGGGGACACTATATAAACAAAGAATTGCAGTCAGCTGTGTCAAGGAAGTTATGACATGATGTGAAACAGGGCTATTGACAAGCAAGGGCTCTGGAGCAGGACAGCCTGGGTTCAAATCCTGGCTCCTCCTTCACCCACTGTGTAGCTTTGGCCAACCTCTGTGTACTCAGTTTCCTCAACTATAAATGAGGGGAAATGTTAACGTCTACTTCATGGGGTTGCTGTGAGGATAAAATGCCTTGATATACGTGCAACAGGGCCTGGTGTATTGCAGTAATGCAAATGGTTTTATTATACAAAATGACCTTCCTACAAAACAACTCTGATGAAGATCCTCTTCCTCTTTAGACTATCTAATGGCTTGCCAGGATACAGAATAAGATCCAGGCCCCCAATCACGACCTGCAGGTCCCTCTGAGATCCCAGCCAATTCAACTTCACAGGCCCCATATCTGCCTTGAAATGTGCCTGGATTGCTTAAAGTTTCCAGCTCACACCAGCTGTCTTGCTTCTCCAAGATTCTACTCTTGCTGGCACTTCTGCCTGGCAAACTCTTCCCCTTGAAAAGCCCGGTGCATCCTTTAAGATCCATGTCAGGTATGACTTTCTCTAGCAAGCTCTCTGACTACCTTCCACCCAACTGGTTTCTCTACCCTTGGCACCCATAGTACTTACACAGAGCTCAAACCTTTACTTACTATATTGTGGTAAAATTATTAATGTGTCTGCTTTGCATACATGAGTTCCTTGAGAGTAGAACTCCTTTTTTCACTCATTTTTATATCCTCAGTGTCTAGGATAGTGCCTGGCACACAACACACAACTAACAAATGGTCAGGGGAATGAATGCATGTAGATTTGTACCAAAAACCTCCTATGTAGCTTTTAAACAGCTTGTGGCATTTTGGGAGATACTGGTACAATCACTCTTCACTTGGAAGTAGTTGATAAATGTCCCCAAATTTTACTCATTGAACACCATGTAAATGAGCTGTCATGTTCCTTTGCTTACAAAATTACTTACCAATTACACTTAGATGATCCCAGTGTAATTGCCATGTAAACTGTACCCTGGCTGAGATAGCCCAAATCATCAATTAACTTTGCCCTCTCATCATGTGGTACTTACCACATAATTAAATAAATGGTCAGCCGCTACCACAATTGTCTATTTCCCCAACAAAATGAAGTGGCTACATTTGTCATTGATTTATCAGTTATGACAATCTGTAACACACCTCTAGGTATAATAACAGAAGCTTTTAAAAAAAGAACTCTGTACTCTGGAGAAAGAAGTTCCAAGTTTTTGATCAAAAAGATAAGCATTATAAAATCTTTGTTTTCCTTTTGAAAAAAAAAAAAAAAAAAAAAAAAAAAAACAGAGATATAAAGAAAAAAATCCTCTTTTTTCCT